>NC_092340.1:225510000-225877500 GCF_046630445.1 Rutidosis leptorrhynchoides
AAGCCAAGGAGCAACCAGGTTGCTGGTACGTCTGCTGGTAATATGATGGAATATAAAAGGTTCTCCGGTAACAATAAAAGAGCACGCATATATATCAAGGTTATAATAAGGTTGTTTAGAACGAAAAGTCGAAGTTGACTTGCTGAAGCTGTGACAAAATTTGCTACTTTGAAAGGGATTACCAAGTTATTTTGGGTAATAATAACACTAAGGAATTAGCACAGCTACGCGTTAAACGTTTACTCAGTTGCCGATAGTTTCTCAGGTGCATAACTATATGCATAAATCTTTCCTTCCTTGGATGAAGTGCGGTTGATTCATCCTATCGATTGAGGTGTTTTCAAGAATCATGAAAGGTTTGAATGCAGATTGTAATCGTCAAGATACAAATGAGGTTTAAGATGAAATCAAGTGGTAAACTTGAAGAATTGTTTAGTTTCATATGTTATAAATATTATTTTAATTCATTTTAATTGTCCAATGTCGGCAGTCCACAGTTAGCAGTCCACAATTAGTAATTCAACAATTCATATATAGTTTAATATATAATATTCGAATTAATTAATACGTATCGTGACCCATGTACATTTCTCGAACTCGATCACAACTCAAAGTATATTTATTATTGTAGAATCAACCTCAACCCTGTATAGCTAACTCAAACATTACTGCATATAGAGTGCCTATGGTTATTCCAAATAATATATATAGATGCGTGGATATGATATGTCAAAACCTTGTATACGTGTCCCAATATTTAAAGTGCATAAAATAAATAACAGAAATTAAATGACGATAAATAAAATTACGAGAATTAAAATTGCAATAAATAAAATGCGATAAATAAATTGCGATAAATAAAAGGTAATACGGAATTAACAGTTAGCTCGGAGCTAGCGTGGATTCTTAACAAAATTTCTCATAGTTAATTTGTTTGTTTCTAACAAATTTTTATTTTGTCCAATGTTTTCTTCATTATGCCACTTGTTGGATTCTGATAGATCAAAATCCAAATACGAAATTGAATGAAAATGGTTATTTTGCGGTGAACGGATACGTATATCGATGGTTGTAAATAGGATAGTAAATGACTGTTGAATCAGATTTGAAAGAATGTACATTGTGACTTATTAATGTAAAATCTAAATATTCCTCGGGTATTACCTACCCGTTAAAATATTTTCACCATTAACAGTTTGTGCAAAAGAATTTTTGATTACAATCTTTATGAAAACATATATACATATATATTTTCTTCAGATATAATCGTGGATTTAATGAGTTAATATGATATTAATCTCATTTGATTTATCGTTAGAACTAGAACACATAATCTCTAAAACATTAGAAATTATATAATCGTCACGTAGAATGAATATAATTGATGTAGAACGATTCGTAGAACGATAATTATACTCGAGGTACAGAATGAGATGTTGAGGTATGTGGTGTTGAAACTTGGTTTGTTGGTGGTACTGGTATTGATGTGGATGGTAATATTGGCACTGGTGATGTTACTGAAGCTGGTAGGTTTTGCACCACGTTTTTCAAAATTGATTACTCGAGCACGAAGCTCGTTGACGTCTTCCATTAGTCCGGGATGATTTTCGGTTGGAACGAGCGAATGAATAAGGTTTAGAATTTGTGAGATTATATAATCATGGTAAGATATTCAGAAAATGAGGTGAAAATGGTGTTTCGGACTGGTTCGATGGTAAGTGCATCAGGTTTTTCGCCACAAGGTGAATTTAGTTGGTGGAAGGGATTACCTTCTTCTTATCTCCAATGATTAAATATACTACGAACCTATCACATGAATTAGGGATGGTTGATTGGTTGATTCATTCTGGTGACGCTGCTTCTGGAGCTTAGGTGAACATACATGTCGAAATAGCTGTCAGAATAACTATCGGAATAGCTATCGAAATCTGAGGGACTCGAACTGGTTGAGGGATTCATCTCGTATGATTAGATGAAGGATTTTCGATAAGAAATAGATTATAGGATGTAGATTAGTACCCTGCAATACATAATTTACATATGCATATATAATACTAAAATCCCATAAGTTACGGAGGAATCTACAGAAACTGTCAGGCAAAGGTAACAATAACAGATACGCTAAGATATGAATTTATCTATACACTGTCTATGCAATAGAGGCAGTAAGACATGTCTAGACTTTAAGAATGATAAGCAAATAATTTTTGACACTAAATGATAAGCAAAACTTTTGACATACAGACACGGTCGACGTCCAGACCCACTAATGCATCTAAACAACTATCAGTTAGACACACTAATGCAAGACCTGGTTCCCTAAGACCACCGCTCTGATACCAACTTTCATGACCCGTCCTAATCCATCTGGACGAATACATTACATTTGGTTACATCGCGAGGTACTTGACCTCTATATGATACATTTTACAAACATTGCATTCGTTTTTAAAAGATAAACTTTCAATACATCAAAATTTGACAGCATGCATACCATTTCATAATATATCTAACTCTAATTGACTTAATAATAATCTTGATGAAATCGATGACTGGAATGCAACGTCTTTTGAAATATGTCATGAATGACTCCAAGTAATATCTCTAATATGAGCAAATGCACAGCGGAAGATTTCTTTCATACCTGAGAATAAACATGCTTTCCAATGTCAACCAAAAGGTTGGTGAGTTCATTTGTAGTGACCCGAACTTTTCCATGTTTATATATATTTAATGAAATTGATATTTACATGATTAAGTGTTTCCAACATGTTAAGCAATCAAACTTATTAAGACTTGATTAATTGGAATAGGTTTCATATAGACAAATGACCACCCAAGTTGACCGGTGATTCACGAACGTTAAAACTTGTAAAAACTATACGATGACATATATATGGTTATATATATAGTTAACATGATTTTATTATAAGTATGTATCTCATTAGGTATTTTAACAATGAGTTATATACATAAAAATGAGACTATTAAATTAAGAAACTCGAAATCGATATATATATAAGGATTATCGTTATAACGTCTTACTAGGTACATATGAATCATATTAAGATATTGATACACTTGGTTAATTATGTTAAATGATAAGTAAATATATCATTAAGTGTATTAACAAAGAAATATATATGTAAAAATAAGACTACTAACTTAATGATTTTGAAACGAGACATATATGTAACGATTATCGTTGTAACGACATTTAATGTATATAGATCATATTAAGAGATATTCGTACATCATAATATCATGATAATATAATAATTTAAAATTTCATTTGATATTATAAACATTGAGTTAATAACATTTAACAAGATCGTTAACCTAAAGGTTTCAAAACAACATTTACATGTAACGACTAACGATGACTTAACGACTCAGTTAAAATGTATATACATGTAGTGTTTTAATATGTATTCATACACTTTTGAAAGACTTCAAGACACTTATCAAAATACTTCTACTTAACAAAAATGCTTACAATTACATCCTCGTTCAGTTTCATCAACAAATCTACTCGTATGCACCCGTATTCGTACTCGTACAATACACAGCTTTTAGATGTATGTACTATTGGTATATACACTCCAATGATCAGCTCTTAGTAGCCCATGTGAGTCACCTAACACATGTGAGAACCATCATTTGGCAACTAGCATGAAATATCTCATAAAATTACAAAAATAAGAGTAATCATTCATGACTTATTTACATGAAAACAAAATTACATATCCTTTATATCTAATCCATACACCAACGACCAAAAACACCTACAAACACTTTCATTCTTTAATTTTCTTCATCTAATTGATCTCTCTCAAGTTCTATCTTCAAGTTCTAAGTGTTCTTCATAAATTCCAAAAGTTCTAGTTTCATAAAATCAAGAATACTTCCAAGATTGCAAGTTTACTTCCAAGTTTTCTAAATCCATTCCAAGTAATCATCCAAGATCAAGAAACCTTTGTTACTTACAGTAGGTTATCTTTCTAATACAAGAACTTTCAAGCCATCCAAGGATCCTTTGAAGCTAGATCCATTTTTCTCATTTCTAGTAGGTTTATCCAAGGAACTTGAGGTTCGTGAATCAACCAGTGGCCAAGTCTTACTTCCCGACGAAGTAAAAATCTGTGAAAGTGAGTTATAGTCCCACTTTTAAAATCTAATATTTTTAGGATGAGAATACATGCAGGTTTTATAAAGGATTTACAAAATAGACACAAGTACGTGAAACTACATTCTATGGTTGAATTATCAAAATCGAATATGCCCCTTTTTATTAAGTCTGGTAATCTAAGAATTAGGGAACAGACACCCTAATTGGCGCGAATCCTAAAGATAGATCTATTGGGCCTAACAAACCCCATCCAAAGTACCGGATGCTTTAGTACTTCGAAATTTATATCATATCCGAAGGGTGTCCCGGAATGATGGGGATATTCTTAAATATGCATCTTGTTAATGTCGGTTACCAGGTGTTCACGATATGAATGATTTTTATCTCTATGTATGGGATGTGTATTGAAATATGAAATCTTGTGGTCTATTGTTACGATTTGATATATATAGGTTAAACCTATAACTCACCAACATTTTTGTTGACGTTTAAAGCATGTTTATTCTCAGGTGAATACTAAGAGCTTCCGCTGTTGCATACTAAAATAAGGACAAGATTTGGAGTCCATGTTTGTATGATATTGTGTAAAAACTGCATTCAAGAAACTGATTTTGATGTAACATATTTGTATTGTAAACCATTATGTAATGGTCGTGTGTAAACAGGATATTTTAGATTATCATTATTTGATAATCTACGTAAAGCTTTTTTAACCTTTATTTATGAAATAAAGGTTATGGTTTGTTTTAAAAATGAATGCAGTCTTTGAAAAAACGTCTCATATAGAGGTCAAAACCTCGCAACGAAATCAATTAATATGGAACGTTTTTAATCAATAAGAACGGGACATTTCAGTTGGTATCCGAGTGTTGGTCTTAGAGAACCAGAATTTTGCATTAGTATGTCTTATCGAGTTTGTTAGGATGCATTAGTGAGTTTGGACTTCGACCGTGTTTACTTGAAAAATGATTGCTTAACAAATTTTGTTGGAAACTATATATTTTTAACATGTGAGTATTATGTGATATATTAATCTCTTAACGTGTTTGATATTATGTGATAGATGTCTACCTCTAATATAAGTCCCATTGATTCACCTAATAATAATAAAGAGTCAAATGTAATTTGGAATGATTCGTGAACTGATTCACAAGTTCCCGAAGAGGAACCGGAAGAAGAATCGGAACCGGAAGAAGAATCGGAACCGGAGGAGGAGGAACCAGAAGAAGAAATAGATCCGGTGGGGGAAATAATAAAACGGTTAAGTAAAAGAAAATCCTCAACCAACCGACCAAGGTTAATTATGGTCAACGGTGTTTCCGCCAAGGAAGCAAAATATTGGGAGGATTACTAATTCTCCGATGAATCGGATCCCGACGAGGATTCCGATGATGTTATAGAAATTATCCCAACTGAATTTAAAAAGGCAAAAGAGAACAATAAGGGAAAGGGTATAAAAATAAAGAAATCTGATTCCAACCCCGATGAACTTTATATGTATCGTCAACACCCGTATTTCTTAAGTTGTAACAATAACCCGGGAACCTCTAAACCACCAGGTTTTTCTAGAGCAATGTGGAAAACGACGGCTTGTATTAGGGGAATATCATATATCCCTAAAAACTTAGCAAAGAGAACCAAGTTCGAAAAAGAAGAAACGAGTAAGTCAGAATAAGATAGTTGTATTTGTGCGGTGTAATATATGTAATATAGTGTGCTTATGCTTTACGATATATGTAAAAATTGCTTGTATTAATAAGTATCTTTTATGAATTTAACTCTTGTCTATTTTACAGTATAAAAACACAAAATGGATAGACAACCCAATATTTTAGAAGACTTACCCGAAGACATGATTGATGAAATCTTGTCTAGAGTCGGTCAGAATTCCTCGGCACAACTATTTATGGCAAAATCAGTTTGTAAGACATTCAAAGAACGTTCCAAGAATGCCTTGGTTTATAAAAGGCTTTCGTTTGAAAGATGGGGGATATCACATTGGAAAACCCATAAGTTACGATGTGTTTACTTTGACGCATATATTGCGGGGAACCCAAATGCTATTTTACGCAACGGGTTAAGAAATTATTTTGACTCAATGTATCCGAATATAAGACTTCATGATTTAGAAAAAGTGGCTAACATGCAACATAAAGAAGCATGTTATGCTTACGGGTTAGTAATGTTCGCTTCTCACTAAAGTGAGAAAAAGAACATCGGGCTACAACTATTAAACAAAACGTTTCCACAAGTGACGGAGTTGGTAATTGGGGTAAGAAATGAGGGCTTTAGGTTATTACGAGACTGTTGGTCATTACGTAACCTTCGTCCTTTTGACGACGTTATAACACGTTGTCATACTATCGGTCACAACGGTTACGTTCCACAAGACCAAGGATGGGAAGTGGTATTAGTAAAACCAGAATGCATGACTTGTTTCTGGACGTACGAATTACGTGTCTTTGTTACCTTTGCTAAATGCCTTATTTATTAACTAGAATTATCTTCGCAACTACTTTGTATCAAAGTTTTATGTGCTATATTTCATTCTATATGTAAAATAGCGGTATTGTAAGTTTGCAAGTTATTGTATAAAGGTTTGAATATGATATATATTTTTTTGTGATTAATTTTTTATATAGAATTGTAGTAGTTGAAATGGTATGTTAGCTACTAAGTATGAACTTAACGGGTAGGTACTACCCGAATTAAAGAGTATAAAATGCTAATATGAAGAAAGAGCTTTTATAAATAAGTTCATATTACGCTACGAAATACTATTGACTACTCTTGATATTCTATATGATTAACTCGTTTCATTTGACTATTTTGAAGGAAATAGCACCGACTACTCGACACACCTTGAATATGAATGAAGAGGAATTTCGTGCCTTTCTTGCTTCAAACATAGCCACAGTACAGGCCGCGCTACATACCAACAATAACCTTGGATCTAGCAGTACAGAAAATCGTGTAGGATGCACCTACAAAGAATTCACTTCCTGCAAACCTTTGGAATTTGATGGAACCGAAGGACCAATCGGATTGAAACGGTGGACCGAGAAGGTCGAATCGGTGTTTGCCATAAGTAAGTGTACTGAAGAGGAAAAAGTGAAGTACGCTACGCATACCTTCACAGGTTCTGCGTTAACATGGTGGAATACCTATCTAGAGCAAGTGGGACAAGATGATGCTTACGCACTACCGTGGTCAGCATTCAAGCACTTGATGAATGAGAAGTACCGTCCCAGAACCGAGGTCAATAAGCTCAAGACAGAACTTAGAGGGTTACGAACCCAAGGATTTGATATTACCACGTATGAAAGACGATTCACAGAATTATGCCTATTGTGTCCGGGAGCGTTCGAAGATGAGGAAGAGAAGATCGACGCGTTTGTGAAAGGATTACCAGAAAGAATAAAAGAAGATATAAGTTCACACGAGCCCGCCTCCATACAAAAGGCATGTAAAATGGCTCACAAACTAGTGAACCAGATTGAGGAAAGAATTAAAGAATAGGTGGCTGAAGAGGCCAATGTCAAGCAAGTCAAAAGAAAGTGGGAGGAAAACGGTGATAAGAATCACCAACACAACAACAGCAATTACAACAATAATCGGAACAACTATCCCAACAATCGCAACATCAATCACAACTACAACAAACGGCCCAACAAAAACAACAACAACAACAACAACAGCAACTACAACAATCATCCCAACAACAATAACAACCGCAACAATAACAACAATCAGAAGCAGCTATACCAAAGGTGTGAAAAGTATCACTCGGGGTTCTGCACCAAATTTTGCAACAAGTGTAAAAGAAATGGTCATAGCGCGGCGAAGTGTGAGGTCTACGGACCAGGGGTTAACAGAACGAAAGGAACAAATGGTGTTGGAACGAGTAATGGCGGAGCAAGTAGTGACGGAGCAAGTTATGCCAATGTAGTTTGTTATAAATGTGGAAAACCGGGCCACATTATTAGAAATTGCCCGAACCAGGAGAACACGAATGGACAAGGCCGCGGAAGAGTTTTTAATATTAATGCGGCAGAGGCACAGGAAGACCCGGAGCTTGTTACGGGTACGTTTCTTATTGACAATAAATCTGCTTACGTTTTATTTGATTCGGGTGCAGATAGAAGCTATATGAGTAGAGATTTTTGTGCTAAATTAAGTTGTCCATTGACGCCTTTGGATAGTAAATTTTTACTCGAATTAGCAAATGGTAAATTAATTTCAGCGGATAATATATGTCGGAATCGAGAAATTAAACTGGTTAGCGAAACATTTAAGATTGACTTGATACCAGTAGAGTTAGGGAGTTTTGATGTGATAATCAGTATGGACTGGTTGAAAGAAGTGAAAGCAGAGATCGTTTGTTACAAAAATGCAATTCGCATTATACGAGAAAAAGGAAAACCCTTACTGGTGTACGGAGAAAAGGGCACCACGAAGCTACATCTTATTAGTAATTTGAAGGCATAAAAACTAATAAGAAAAGGTTGCTATGCTGTTCTAGCACACGTCGAGAAAGTACAAACTGAAGAAAAGAGCATCAATGATGTTCCCATCGCAAAAGAATTTCCCGATGTATTTCCGAAAGAATTACCGGGATTACCCCCACATCGATCCATTAAATTTCAAATAGATCTTGTACCAGGAGCTGCACCAGTAGCTCGTGCTCCTTACAGACTCGCACCCAGCGAGATGAAAGAACTGCAAAGCCAATTACAAGAACTTTTAGAGCGTGGTTTCATTCGACCAAGCACATCACCGTGGGGAGCTCCTATTTTGTTTGTCAAGAAGAAAGATGGTACATTCAGGTTGTGTATCGACTACCGAGAGTTGAACAAACTTACCATCAAGAACCGCTACCCACTACCGAGAATCGATGACTTATTTGATCAACTACAAGGCTTGTCTATTTATTCAAAGATTGACTTACGTTTCGGGTATCATCAAATGCGGGTGAAAGAAGATGATATTCCAAAGACTGCTTTCAGAACACGTTACGGTCATTACGAGTTTATGGTCATGCCGTTTGGTTTAACTAATGCACCAGCTGTGTTCATGGACCTTATGAACCGAGTGTGTGGACCATACCTTGACAAGTTTGTCATTGTTTTCATTGATGACATACTTATTTACTCAAAGAATGACCAAGAACACGGTGAACATTTGAGAAAGGTGTTAGAAGTATTGAGGAAGGAAGAATTGTACGCTAAATTTTCAAAGTGTGCATTTTCAAAGCGGAGCATCAGAAACTATCAGGTCTACTTCAACAACCCGAAATCCCGGAATGGAAATGGGAAAACATTACCATGGATTTCATCACTAAATTGCCAAGGACTGCAAGTGGTTTTGATACTATTTGGGTAATAGTTGATCGTCTCACCGAATCAGCACACTTCCTGCCAATAAGAGAAGATGACAAGATGGATAAGTTAGCACGACTGTATTTGAAGGAAGTCGTCTCCAGACATGGAATACCAATCTATATTATCTCTGATAGGGATGGCAGATTTATTTCAAGATTCTGGCAGACATTACAGCAAGCATTAGGAACTCGTCTAGACATGAGTACTACCTATCATCCACAAACTGATGGACAGAGCGAAAGGATGATACAAATGCTTAAAGACATGCTACGAGCTTGTGTTATTGATTTCGGAAACAGTTGGGATCGACATCTACCGTTAGCAGAATTTTCCTACAACAACAGCTACCATTCAAGCATTGAGATGGCGCCGTTTGAAGCACTTTATGGTAGAAAGTGTAGGTCTTCGATTTGTTGGAGTGAAGTGGGGGATAGACAGATTACGGGTCCGGAGATAATACAAGAAGCTACCGAGAAAATCATCCAAATTCAACAAAGATTGAAAACCGCCCAGAGTCGACAAAAGAGCTACGCGGACAGTAAAAGAAAAGATATAGAGTTTGAAATTGGAGAAATGGTCATGCTTAAGGTTTCACCTTGGAAAGGCGTTGTTCGATTTGGTAAACGGGGGAAACTAAATCCAAGGTACATTGGACCATTCAAGATTATAGATCGTGTCGGACCAGTAGCTTACCAACTAGAGCTACCTCAACAACTCGCGGCTGTACAAAACACTTTCCACATCTCAAATTTGAAGAAATATTTTGCTAAAGAAAATCTCACTATTCCATTGGACGAAATCCAGATCAATGAAAAACTTCAATTCATTCAAAAACCCGTCGAAATAATGGATCGTGAGGTTAAAAGACTTAAACAAAACAAGATACCGATTGTTAAGGTTCGATGGAATGCTCGTAGAGGACCCGAGTTCACCTGGGAGCATGAAGATCAGATGAAGAAGAAATACCCGCATCTATTTCTAGAAGATTCGTCAACACTTTCAACAGCTTAAAATTTCGGGACGAAATTTATTTAACGGGTAGGTACTGTAGTGACCCGAACTTTTCCATGTTTATGTATATTAAATGAAATTGATATTTACATGATTAAGTGTTTCCAACATGTTAAGCAATCAAACTTATTAAGACTTGATTAATTGGAATAGGTTTCATATAGACAAATGACCACCCAAGTTGACCGGTGATTCACGAACGTTAAAACTTGTAAAAACTATACGATGACATATATATGGTTATATATATAGTTAACATGATTTTATTATAAGTATGTATCTCATTAGGTATTTTAACAATGAGTTATATACATAAAAATGAGACTATTAAATTAAGAAACTCGAAAACGATATATATAAGGATTATCGTTATAACGTCTTACTAGGTACATATGAATCATATTAAGATATTGATACACTTGGTTAATTATATTAAATGATAAGTAAATATATCATTAAGTGTATTAACAATGAACTACATATGTAAAAATAAGACTACTAACTTAATGATTTTGAAACGAGACATATATGTAACGATTATCGTTGTAACGACATTTAATGTATATAGATCATATTAAGAGATATTCGTACATCATAATATCATGATAATATAATAATTTATAATATCATTTGATATTATAAACATTGGGTTAACAACATTTAACAAGATCGTTAACCTAAAGGTTTCAAAACAACATTTACATGTAACGACTAACGATGACTTAACGACTTAGTTAAAATGTATATACATGTAGTGTTTTAATATGTATTCATACACTTTTGAAAAACTTCAAGACACTTATCAAAATACTTCTACTTAACAAAAATGCTTACAAATACATCCTCGTTCAGTTTCATCAACAAATCTACTCGTATGCACCCGTATTCGTGCTCATACAATACACAGCTTTTAGATGTATGTACTTTTGGTATATACACTCCAATGATCAGCTCTTAGCAGCCCATGTGAGTCACCTAACAAATGTAGGAACCATCATTTGGAAACTAGCATGAAATATCTCATAAAATTACAAAAATATGAGTAATCATTCATGACTTATTTACATGAAAACAAAATTACATATCCTTTATATCTAATCCATACACCAACGACCAAAAACACCTACAAACACTTTCATTCTTCAATTTTCTTCATCTAATTGATCTCTCTCAAGTTCTATCTTCAAGTTCTAAGTGTTCTTCATAAATTCCAAAAGTTCTAGTTTCATAAAATCAAGAATACTTCCAAGATTGCAAGTTTACTTCCAAGTTTTCTAAATCCATTCCAAGTAATCATCCAAGATCAAGAAACCTTTGTTACTTACAGTAGGTTATCTTTCTAATACAAGAACTTTCAAGCCATCCAAGGATCCTTTGAAGCTAGATCCATTTTTCTCATTTCCAGTAGGTTTATCCAAGGAACTTGAGGTTCGTGAATCAACCAGTGGCCAAGTCTTACTTCCCGATGAAGTAAAAATCTGTGAAAGTGAGTTATAGTCCCACTTTTAAAATCTAATATTTTTAGGATGAGAATACATGCAGGTTTTATAAATGATTTACAAAATAGACACAAGTACGTGAAACTACATTCTATGGTTGAATTATCGAAATCGAATATGCCCCTTTTTATTAAGTCTGGTAATCTAAGAATTAGGGAACATAGATCCTAATTGACACGAAACCTAAAGATAAATCTATTGGGCCTAACAAACCCCATCCAAAGTACTGGATGCTTTAGTACTTCAAAATTTATATCATATCTGAATGGTGTCCCGGAATGATGAGGATATTCTTAAATATGCATCTTGTTAATGTCGGTTACCAGGTGTTCACCATATGAATGATTTTTATCTCTATGTATGGGATGTGTATTGAAATATGAAATCTTGTGGTCTATTGTTACGATTTGATATATATAGGTTAAACCTATAACTCACCAACATTTTTGTTGACGTTTAAAGTATGTTTATTCTCAGGTGAATACTAAGAGCTTTCGCTGTTGCATACTAAAATAAGGACAAGATTTGGAGTCCATGTTTGTATGATATTGTGTAAAAACTGCATTCAAGAAACTGATTTCGATGTAACATATTTGTATTGTAAACCATTATGTAATGGTCGTGTGTAAACAGGATATTTTAGATTATCATTATTTGATAATCTACGTAAAGCTTTTTAAACCTTTATTTATGAAATAAAGGTTATGGTTTGTTTTAAAAATGAATGCAGTCTTTGAAAAAATGTCTCATATAGAGGTCAAAACCTCGCAACGAAATCAATTAATATGGAACGTTTTTAATCAATAAGAACGGGACATTTCATCATTAGTTTATCATAAACATTCATTTCCATCATTTTAATAGACCACAAGATTTTCATTTCTCATAAATATACGTCCCATGCATAGAGACAAAAAAAATAATCATTCATATGGTGAACACCTGGCAACCGACCTTAACAAGATGCATGTAGAATATCCCCATCATTCCAAGACTCCCTTCGGACATGATAAATTCGAAGTACTAAAGCATCCGGTACTTTGGATGGGGCTTGTTGGGCCCAATAGATCTATCTTTAGGATTCGCCTCAATTAGGGTGTCTGTTCCCTAATTCTTAGATTACCAGACTAAAAAGGGGCATAATCAGTTTAATAATTCAACCATAGAATGTAGTTTCGAGTACTTGTGTCTATTTCGTAAAACATTTATAAAAGCAGCGCATGTATTCTCAGTCCCAAAAATATATATTGCAAAAGCATTTAAAAAGGGAGCAAATGAAACTCACCTAATGTATTTTGTAGTAAAAATACATATGACTATATTTAACAATGCAGGGTTGGCCTCAGATTCACGAACCTATATCATTTGTGTATATATATATTAATACACATAATCATAATCGAATAAGTTTATATATATATATATATATATATAACCTATTAATGATATTATTTTTATATTAATAATATCTTTATTTTTCATATATTCTTTTTATATAGTAACATATTTTGTTATGTTATATGTGTTAAATATATATATTTATATATTTTATTTTTTTATCAAAACAGTAATTCTAATTATACTAGGTTAATATTAGTAAAAATAATGATAATAACATTAATAATATACTTATGTTAATAGTAACTCTATTAGTGATAATAATAATGATATTAATAATAATACTTGTAAAAATATTGATTTTACTGTAATTGATAATTATGATAATTTTTTTAATATCTATATAATACTAATACTTATGATGATATTAATAATACTAATAGTCATGATACTAATAATTGATAATAATAATATTATATTACTAATACTAATGATAATACTGGTAATAATAACAATATTACTATAAATTTTAAAAAGATACAAGTCTTAATTTTTAATGATCTAATACTAAACTTTCTTATCTTCATAAAAATAATAATAATGATAATCATAGTTATAATCGTAATAATAATACTAATACTTAAGAACAATACAAAAATAATAATAATATTAGTACTGACAATGTTAATAATAATTATATTTATGATAATAATAATAATAATAATTATAATAATAATAATAATAATAATAATAATAATAATAATAACAATAATAACACTTATAACAATAATGATTATAATCATAATTATAACTTTAGTAACTAATAATAATAATCACAATAATAATAATAATAATAATAATAATAATAATAATAATAATAATAATAATAATAATAATAATAATAATAATTAATGATAACAATAATGAAAATAAAATAAAAACAATAATTGTGTATACCGTTTAAAGCTTTGTGTAAAAAGAGTTGCCCAAAACGAGGCTCGAACCCGCGACCTCTCACTAACCTGCTTAACACCCTAACCATCTCTCCATCTGCTGTCTTTCTGTTTTAATACTCACCCGATTTAGTTATAATCCGTATAATATTATCATCATCTTCATTCAGTTATTCAGTTGACCAGAGACTCATCCCAATCCTCAAAATAAAGTTTGATTTATGTTTGAAACATAATTAAAAATGACTTTTAATTGTAATTAATCGACATCTTTCGAAAAAAAAATTTTAAAACAGATACCAGGCTATAAACTGTTTACGAAAAATAAAATTTTGAACTCAAATCATGATTTCAATTTCTAGACCATTTTAGATCAAACTTCCTACATGAAATAGAATTTAAACCTCTCCTAGAAACTTTTGCCATCATCAATTGAGCATAAAACATCCAAGAATTTTCGAATTTCACTATGAACAACACGGTTGACTTTTTCATTTGAAATCTTTGACGCAGAAATTCGACATCGATATTAAAAATTGGAAAAGGGTACTTTGCAGATAGCTTTTATAGTGGATTCTTAACAGAACTGTATTTTTAGATTCTTGAAATTTGACTCATATTCTAGTTTTTGATTTAATTGACCCAGACAGAGTTATCGAGCTGTAATGGAGATAAAAAAAATTCTGTTTTCCTTCCCATTAGTAACAGAGAGGAATCGTATATAAACAATAATGAAAAGGTTAATTGAATCATTGAAGCATTACATTTGATTGTATTTTAATGAAGATAGTCGACAAGATTTTGACAAATTATTCGATCAGTAAAAAAAATAGAAAGAAATAAAACAGAAAGTGACCCTCAACTGAATTCAATTATCCATCTGTGATTTTTCGTTGTCGATTTTTATCAAGAGGAGACCAAAAAAACAAAAATCAAACATAGTTTCGATGGGTATGGGTAACAAACTCGTACCAGATATATTTATTTATTTACTTCTTTATTTATTTATTTATTTAATTAATATTAATATTAATAAATATATTAATGACATTAATACTAATTAATAATAATACTGATTTATAATAATAGGATTACTAATAATAAAAATACCAATTTTAATAGTAATAATAGATTGTATTGTTTTCTAATAATTATAATAATAATTTTTATGTAAATATTAATATCCAATATTAATTTTAATACTCCATTGTTATGAAACTAATAGTAATGATAATAGAAATAATAACAATGATAATAATAATGATAATAATATCAATAAAATAATAATTATATTAATGATATTGATAAATAGTAGTGATCCTAATAAAATTGATAATTTTAATAATAATCATAATAAAATGATAACAATAATATTATTAATGATACTACTTATTATAATAATATATCAACTTACATATATATATATATATATATATATATATATATATATATATATATATATATATATATATATATATATATATATACATATATATATACATATATATATATATATATATATATATATATATATATATATATATATATATATATATATATATATATATATATATATATATATATATATATATATATATATATATATATATATATATATATATATTTTTTTTTTCTATAATTACTAACAATAATGAAAGTCATGATCATAATATTAATATAACATCTATACTTTAATCTGTAATTACATATAATATTTTATATAATAACTTTTATTAAATATTTATTATTTAAAAAGAAAAAATATCATATATATAGACTTTTAATAGCAACCCTATTATATTATATTAATTTACATATTCAAATTTACTGATTAATTGGTATTTTATTATTTCACATTATATATATATACACATTTATTTATAAACAATTTGTTCGTGAATCGTCAGGAATAGTCAAAGGTTTAAGTGTATCCATGTAACAGTTCAAAGGTTTTGAGATTCAATTAAACAGACTTTGCTTACCGTGTCGAAATCATAATAGATTTAAGTTTAAATTTGGTTGGAAATTTCCGGGTCGTCACATTTATGAGGTTTAATCAAACTTTTAGACTTTGCATGTAGGATGCATGACATATAGATTTTAGTTTCTTATTATCTGTACTGCATATTTTTGCTATCTGTCTGCATTTCCTTGCATAATTTTTTTCATGTTTGCATGCTAGTCTATAGCTATTTTCTGTTTCTTTGTTTAAAATGCTAAAAGATAAAAATATTTTATGTTTTAGTATTTTAGGGGGAGTATTTGTTTCAATAGAAAATACCTAAAAAGTGTAAAATGCCTCGTCAGAAAACCCTAAAAAGTTGAAAATTCCGAAAATGAGCTTGTTTTGATTAATTTGTGGGAGATGAAGAAATTATTGTACTGAGAATTGATATATTTGATTAGTAAGGACTGATTTGAACGTTTATGTTTATATGTTGTGTGATGTACTGATAGATGTGACTTATGAATTCTTGGTATTAGACAATCATAATAAGAGTAACGATCATCTAAGATTCAGAAGTTATGGACGATCTGTAGCGTTTAAAGGTAGTCACTTAATTATCTCCGAAACTATATCTAATGATAATTGTTGAGGAACTCAACAGTCGGTTGAGGGTATCCCCTATCATAATTAATAATCACTAGAAAAGTTTGGGGGTGGATTTAAGGTTGAGGATTATCTGTTTGGCTGATGCATACCACGTTGTCACGGGCCTAAGACTTAATAATCGAAACTAAACCTCGAAAATATCAGAGAAAATTAGTTTATGTCGAAGTAAGTGTCCCTTCTCGCTTAAGGTCGAAAAGTATAATTCCTTACTGCAGTATGTTCAAGCATTTAAGGGAGAACACCTTCGAGTGATCTGAGCACACAACAAAGAAACATGAGTTCATGCATAAAAATGGAAAATCCATTCATGATGGCGTTCAAAATAAATATATCAAAAGACAGTGATATACTGAAACAAAATATTAAAAGAAAATCAAAGTCAAAAATAATTGGCGTATCAAGATGGCAAAGTCCTGAAAGTATGAAGAATGCTGATTCATGATGTGCTCATAAAGAACTCAGATCATTCTTAGTGTGATGCCCCCGCGCAGCTTGAATTGTTTAATCACGACGTTCACACTGAACTATCAAGATTCTTGTCGTCTGCAATTTAGAGTTATACCTATTAAGACTGTAGGTTGGAAAGATACTTACCTAGATATACTCTAAATAATATATAAATGAAAGTTTATTTTTCGATTCCGTTTTCCATGTCAACTTGAACATAAAGAAGTTAAGGGCCTTGAGATTTATTTCGTGTGACGACTGGTTATCAGGCAAGTCTGATTTAACTGTAGACCAATCCCCACGGTAAATAATGCGCCTATTCGGATAATCCAACATACTCTAAGATCTGCCGAACCAACTAGATTGAAGATTGTCAACACATTGGTAGAAGCCAAAGGCCGACAGGGTTATTTAAAATGCCGTGAGAACCATCCTATTCAATTTGAATGAAGTACATGGATAGAGATAACAGAAAGTTACGCGTAATGAATTGACAACCTAATAAAAACGCACAATCATAAGTGATGAAAGAATCAAGGATTAATGAACTTAACATGATCTCAAAAATCATTGCTCTATAATGTTTAAGTAATTAATGCCAACATGATTGTCGAAGTGTCCGGAATGAATATGTTCATGTTTAATGAGGATTGATATCAGTAATTGCATGATAATAGACATAGACTGGATAATTAGGAATGAACAGCAGAAGTTGATTCAATATGTCAGTTCTGATCTATTTTTAAAATTGTTAATCAACTTGCTCACAAAAAGAATGTGGAGTTATGTGTTTGTTTATCTGTTTGTTAAATAGTTTACATTGAAAACTGTAAAACAACAAAAAGATTTTGGTTTTGCATGTTATTAAACTTCATGATAGAATGTCTTTTATTTGCATATTTTTAGTTGCATGATATTATATTTCAGAAAACTTATAAAGATTTTATCTTTCCTTTGTTTTCTGATTATCCTCTGAATGCACAATGACATCTGAAAGAACCTTGTCAAGATCAAGATAGTTTTGGCCACCAAGTCCATAAGATAGAAGTTTGTAGAGCTTGTGATTGTTTGAAGTAATTTAAATGATTTAAGGTGTTAGTGAACTTAAGATGACATTACACTTTAGGACTTACTCATGTGAAACAGAATGTTTAGAGTAATAACCTCATTTTGGTTAGGATTTTTCATCTGCCTAAGTGTTAATGATCATTACTTGATGGATTAGTGATTTATGACTCAAATTGAAAGTGCTAGTTAGCTCTAAGATTTCCAAACGAGTCGAAATCCTAAGTTAGTGAAAATTTGAAATTGCCTAAGTGGCTCACTCGCACGATTGATGTGTGAACCGTACGAGTAACCAAACGATTGAGGTTAACCATATGGATGACCCTGTTCTAGAATTGTCCTAAGTCATCTGGGTCAAACGTATGAGTGACACTGTGAGACGCGCGGTTAATGGTGAACCGTATGCTTAACCGTACCGTTGAGCACGAGAGTATAAATAGAGGGTGTTGAGCACAGGAACTCACACTTGTGCACCCACTTCAATTTCTCTCTCTAAAATTAACCATCACCAATCGAGTTTTACACCGCAGTGTTTGTTAAGCGTATTAAGCCAACCTCAGTGCCACCAATTAGGTATAATTTCATCAAGTTTTAGTAGGTTAATTTGTTGTTTAAATGTGTCAAAACCCTAGGGGTTTATAAGTTGAATTTTGTTAAATTGCAGTGAGTTTAGGATGCTATCTGTTATTGTTTTATGTTAATCGTTATCTATACTTGCTATTGTGATATAAATCGGTCCATAAAACGCACAAACATGTAATCCCGTCGATTTAAAAAGTGCATTTAATATTGGTTTCATCAGACATGCACGAGTGACATCACTCACACGCGTGGGACATGACTCGCACAATTTAGTACGTGGTTAAGGCTCAACCGTGTGAACCTTTGAGCCCACTCGTTTGATTTCATTTGACTGCTCACTCGCTTAACAGAGCTGACACGTGTGATTAACCGCACGAGTCACCACACGGTTGACTCACTCGCTTATAAATGTTGCCACAACTGTGTACCTTGTCTAAAACCATATTACTGCTCAAACGTGTCAACAGTGGCATGAGTGACTATGTTACTCGCACGTCTGATCCCTCAGCCGCACGTTTGTCCTGTTAACAAGTTTATGACACTTTGATGCAAATGCTTTGATGTTTTATGATATGTGGGTTGTATTTCTAACATTTCTGTTGCTATTTTAGTTTGTTAAGAAATCACCAATGGCAGAACAACAAGTTAATGTTCCAGTTGTTAATCAAGAAGCTAAGGGGGAGCAAGTAAATCCTCAAGTGAATCCCGTTAACCCACCTGCTCAATAAGAGATTATTCTAGAGAAGGGAGAGCTCAACAATCAAGTTGCCCTCTATGACACTACTCTCGAGAGGGGTGATCATTTTAAAGAGATTATAGCTTTTCTTCAGCGATCAAGGATCCATACTGCTATTTTTACTCAATGCACTGCTTACTACAGTCACCAAAGGGAGTTCTGGAGAAATGCGATACTTGATGTGTCAGAAGCTGAGACTAAGCTGGTCAGTACTGTTTAAGGGCATGAGATCGTTGTTTCTAAGACTGTGATAAGGAGGATTTTAAGTTTTAATGATGAGAACTGCTCCTATATGACAATCAATCGAGAAAGAATCCACGGATGCTTCAAGAGATGTGCATATTCTGGTTATATCTCTGGTAAATCTGAACTGATGAAGACTCTTCTTCCTCCACAGTTTAGATATCTTGCTCATGTGATAATGCACTGCTTGAGTGGATGTAAAGCTAGTTTTGATAAGCTGAATGAGAAAGTGCAGAGTATATTTGTGGCACTTGTCCTAAGGGATCCATATGATTTCTCAGGATTCATCTTCTATTACTTCAAAGAAAATCTTTTCAGTTCTACACATAGATATCTCATATACGCCCGTTTTCTTCAAATGATTATAAATGACGCTGCACCAGATCTATCAAAGCTTGAAGAGGATATAATTCACCTTAAACCAATGAATCCAATAACTTTTCGGAGAATGGAGGAAACAAGAAATGAGGGTTTGAAACCTGATTTTAATAGAAAGCTTGTTTTCCATCTCATCAAGGAGAATTATCGATGTCCAGTTGGTAATGCTTGGAGAAATGACAATTCCGACTCTAACTATGAAGTTACCGATGAGGAGGAAGGTGGAGATGATAATCAAAGAGCAACTGGTGAAGCTCAAGGAGGAGATAATGTTAATGATGATGTTAATGATGGTGATGATGATGAAGCAACAGAGGAAGATGTTAATTTGATTCAAAGGAAGAGGAAAGGTAAAGGAGCGATGACTTCCGAACTGCCAAAGAAGAAGAAGAAGTTGACATTGTTATGCCTTCGCTCGAGCCCTACTGGAATCCGTCACTCAATACTTTAAGTGACTTTTTCAATTTGAGTAGTGAGGTGAAAACAAAGAGGTTGAATGAATTAGCAGAGGCGAGGAAGGTATACAAGGAGCAAATCAAGGAAGTTGATGTGTTAATGGAAAGGAATAAAAGAATCCGACATGAGAAACTGCTCGTTGAGAAAGAAAGAAAAGAGATTGAGCTAAAGAAGAAGAAACTCTGAGCCAAGAAAGCTAAAGCTAGGTATGGAATGAGATTAATAAGTGGTTCAAACGTGATAGGGTTAAAGTTAACAGAAACGTTGAAGAAGACAAAATTCGTCAGAGTTGGTGGAAACAAAACGTTGTTAACCCTGATCAGATGAATAAGCCAGAACTCGAGCCAAAGTTTTTCAGTTTTGAAGCGACCCGTCCTAATCTATAAGGACGAATACAATAACATATGGATACATTGCGAGGTATTTGACCTCTATATGATACATTTTACAAACATTGCATTCGTTTTTAAAGACAAACTTTCATTACATCAAAAGTTGACAGACATGCATACCATTTCATAATATCCAACCTATAAATGATCTAATATGTCATTTACTTAATAATAATCTCTATTGAACTCAATGACTTGAATGTAACGTCTTTTGAAATATGCCATGAATGACTCCAAGTAATATCTTTAAAATGAGCTAATGCACCGAAAGATTTCTTTCATACCTGAGAATAAACATGCTTTAAAGTGTCAACCCAAAAGGTTGGTGAGTTCATTAGTTTATTATAATCAATCATTTCCATAATATTAATTGACCACATGATTTCATTTCCATTTTTCATAAACATCATGCATGCATATAGCAATCTGCATAAAAATCATTCATATGTTGAACACCTGGTAACCGACATTAACAAAATGCATATAGAATATCCCCAAAATAGAAATCCATCTGTATTAATAACTCGAAGTACTAAAGCATACCATTTTCCAGTATGGGGGAGTTAGTGCCCGTAGATCTACCTTTACGATTCGCGTCAATTAGGGTGTCTGTTCCCTAATTCTTAGGTTACCAAGCTAAAAGGGTGATATTCAGTATAGTAATCCAACCATAGAATGTAGTTTTAAGTACTTGTGACTATTTCGTCAAACATTTATAAAAGCAGCGCATGTATTCTCAGTCCTAAAATATATATTACAAAAGCATTTAAAAAGGGAGTAATGAAACTCACGATACTGTATTTCGTAGTAATAATGCAAATGACGGCACTGAACAATGCAAGGTTGGCCTTGGATTCACGAACCTATATTAAGTATATTTATATGTTGGTCAATATCTGTCTAACAATTTAGGTCAGGTCATAGTGTATCACAATCCTAATGCTCGAGACTACTATGCAAAAGTCAACGAAAGTTATCTTGACCAAAATGACTTCCAAAAATTTATACATAATTATTATATAGTTTAAATATAGTCGTTTTATATATTTAAATATTTTTAACAGATTTTATTAGAGTAATTAATATAATTCATTTATTAATAAATAAAATTTTATATTGAAATTTATATAATAAAAATATACTTTTATATATATCTTAAATAATAAAATTTATAAAGTTCATTTAATATCATAAAAATAATATGATAGGTATTATTAATGTAATTATATTACACGTAGTAAAATATCTTTATATCACATAACTATTTAATAAAATAATATTATTAATAATAATAATAAGTAAAAGTTGTATTATTTTGTAGTAATAATAATAGTAATTATTTTTCTAATAATAATAATAATAATATTTATATTTACTAATGATGATATTAATTATGATAAAATGATAATTCTAATCATGATAACAATAACAATACTTTTTAATATTAACTGAATTAATAATATTTTTTATATAAAAATAATAATTCTATTCAATATGATATTTCTATTAAAATGATAATTTTAATAAAAATGATAGTTTTAATATTAATAATACTTTTAATAATATTAGTAATGATAAAAAATAATGCAAACGATATTTTTATCTAAATCAATATCTTATAATATTTTAATTTCATCATGATACTTATACTCATTATTTCCTAATCGATTTGTTTAATAACTTTTGGTCATCTTTTATATCGCGTTCATAATAATGGTAATAACAGCAATCAAAATAATTAGGTGATACTAATATTAGTTTTAATGATAATGATACTAATAAGTATTATAATAATATTAATGATAATACTAATAATTATAATAATAATGATAATATTAATAATTTTTAATGGTAATAACAATAATAATAGTAATGACAATAATAATTTTTAATAATAATAATTATATTAATAATAATAATAATAATAATAATAATAATAATAATAATAATAATAATAATAATAATAATAATAATAATAATAATTACTAGATAATAATAATAACGACGATAGTAATAATAATCTTTTTAACAATAATAGTACAATTCAGTTGACTATAACTTCTAATCCGTTCATCGAAACCATTTGATATCTAAATGAAAAGTTATTGATTTTTCTTCAGCTTTCCAATGACATGCATATCATATTGATGTGTGCGAGGTGTGCTAGGAAATAGTAATATTTTTACAACGAAATACTATTAAATACGATACAATTTTACACAAGATATTTATTTATTTATAGAATGGATATAACTAAACCTTGCTACAACACTTATAGGCAGTGTACCTAATCGTACAGTAGTGTAGTTTTTAGTAAGTCCGGTTCGTTCCACAGGGATCTTTTAAACAAGCTTAACGCTATATTATTTTTAACTTATAATTGTAAAAATACAAAAATATATATAAGTAGTATTATTATTATAAAGGGGGTTTTTACCGTTTAATGACCGGTTTGTCGATTTTAAAACTTTAGTCACAGTTAAAACCTAATGTAAAATATAAATATAACTTAATTTAAAGTGTAAAGTAAATAACAATAATAAAATTGCGATAAATAAAAGTGCGATAAAATAAAATTACGATAATTAAAGAGTACGATAATTAAAAATGCAATTAAATAAAATGACAATAAATAAAAGTGCGATAATTAAAAGTGCAATTAAATATGAAATAAAAGAATTATGCTTATTTAAACTTCCGTAATCATGATGTTCGACGTGTTGTTTTTAGTTTATTCCCATGGGTTAATTATCCTTTGTCCTGGATTATTCAATATGTCCAAACGGATTTGTCCATAATAGTCCATCAGTCATAATCATAAAATGCGGAAGTCTTCGTTAAATTATTCTAATTCCCGAAGTCAAAAATTCCAACTAATTGGGGATTCGAATTGTAACAAGGTCTTAATACTTTGTTTAATGAATACACCAGGTTATCGACTGCGTGTACACCAGGGTTTTACTACTTTGTTAATAATTACACCAATTACCCTTGAATGTAATCCACCCCTGTTTCAACAAGTCTATTAACTATTAATCCAGTTCCGTGTCCGGTAAAATGAACAATTATTGGTATTTATAGATATCCTGCCCACCGTGGCCAGTCAAGCGTATGTGGTTATATATAAATACATCAAATTATAAGTCTATATATTAAATTAACGAGGTATCATTTAGTTAATATAAAGCCCATTAATAGTCCATAGTCTAATTTTCACAAGTGTCGTTCTTTTGTCCAAACCCCAATTATGGTACAAAGCCCAATAACCCAATTTTAATATTTAGCCCAACATCACGATTACTTCGGCATTAAATAAGCATAATAATAACTTAGCTACGAGACATTAATTTAAAAATAACATTAACCATAACTTACAGTGATTTAAAATAGCGTAGCGTTACACGGACAGAATTTCGACTTACACCCTTACAACATTCGCTAACATACCCTTATTATTAGAATTTAAAATTAAAATTAAAATTATAATATATATATATATATATATATATATATATATATACGTGATAGATAGAGAGATGGATGATGGATATTTGGATCACCAAACTGTGAAATTTATAGGGCCTGAGCTGAAAAAGTATGCCATGCGATCGCATGGCTTTTGTGCCTCCAGGCCATGCGATCGTATGGAGGTAAGTATCAGCTCACCTGATTTTGTTTTCTTGTTTGCCGACGTTTATAATATATAATATAATGTATATATTAATTTTAAGAATTAATTATATATTATATTATATTCATGTGCATAGTTGACTTGTAATTTTTAGTCCGTTGCGTCGAGCGTTGAGAGTTGACTTTGGTCCCGGTTCCGGTTTTTCGAACGTCCTTGCGTACAATTTAATATCTTGTATTTTGTGTTTTGCGTCTTGTACTCTTGTAATTTTGAGACGTTTTTCACCAATAATATGAACTACTTTGATTGTACTTTGTACTTTTGAGCTTTTTGGTCGTTTGCATCTTCAAATCGTCAAATTTGTCTTTTGTCTTCACATTTTATTATTTAAACGAATATCACTTGTAAATAGAACAATTGCAACTAAAAGCTTGTCTTTCTTGAGGGATAATGCTATGAAATATATGTTCGTTTTTAGCATTATCAAATATTCCCACACTTGAGCATTGCTTGTCCTCAAGCAATATAGTCTTGAAATAAGAATACTAGAATCACTTCTTTATTCTCCACACTTTGTACATCAGTAATTTCTATACGGCGGTATAAACAATGGTAGTAACGATATGGTTTACAGTCCCACATGACTATAAAAATTTAGATCCTTTAAGGAAATTGGATCTTTATGAAAACATTTGATCTTTTGAAAATACAATCTAGATTTTACCCTAGATAAGTTTTCCAGAATAACCCTTCACCGGTGTTTTGCAAATTGTTTTTGTAGGTTTGGTGGGTTTCAGATTTGAAAATTTTAGCTCAAAACTTGTGGTTTTGTGTCACCCACTTGCTAACCTTGTATTGGGAAAGCAACACGTCCAGTATACTTGCTCCGTATATTACCTTTCGGTAAACTACCGTCCGGTTGTAAAGGAAAGCGTTGAACAATCAACTGTTAAGGCAATGTCCCCTGACATGCTTTTAATTATGGTCTATAATGTGTCGGATGCAATTACTATCCTTGGTAGGAGCAATAGTAAAGCTCACCCTATAGTTTTTCGGTCTAGTACAAGGTCCTGTCTTCGACCATGCTATGCAACCACCGTTCTTACGGTTGACACCCGATTTGGTTCAGGTGACCTAATGAATTCCCGGTGAATTCCTAGGATTTTACATTCACTAGTAATGAATGCATTAAAAATGGGTTTTCAGAAAACAAATCGGTTTATAATTTGATCAAAACATTTTCTCGTTCAAGCTCGTGTTTAGATATCATCGAATTCCATGAGTTTGTAATTCTCAATCTTTAAAAGTCAATCTCAAAGATTGATTAATATCAGGCTTAAAAGCTGATTTTTGATCTTTAAGGAGATTATCCTTTCTGGGGATATGATTCATTAGTCTTATCGAGCTAATTTGCATGGCGTCCTCCCTATTTTATGAGACAGATCCTCTCATGGTTAGGATAAGTCTGACCACTTGGCGACCATGTTTGATGCTGAGGTCCGTGGATTTCCAGCTGATTTTCGAGAAAATTTTTCAAGATTTTTCGTCAACCTACAGCTGGTCTGGACGACAACTTCCTGACCTAAATCAAGAAGCGCGTTTCTTTTTCGAAAGACTTTACTTCCTTTTAATGATGGAATTGATTCATCGTGTAGATCCATCTTTCTTTCAAAAGTATTACAATAAATCGGGTAAAACTGATTAGTTTAGTCCAAAACAAAAGTACCTGCAATAAGCTTGTACAGATATGTGATATATGTTTTAAAGAACTTGGTGAATTCTTCCCACACTCAGCTTTTATTTATTTCTTTCTTTGCCTTTTTATTCTCCTCTATTCCATATTAAATGAATTCAAGCATTTTGGGCTGTTTCTCAATTTATGTCCTTTCCGAGGTAACAATAATTTCGGTGCTAACACCTAGTTTTATCGTTCATAAATATGTATAAACATGATTTTGAATTCATTTAATTGAAAATTTTGAAAATTTTACTAGAATTGGGTAGTCAGTATATAAGACTAGGGCTGTTCTTTATTATCAGAGAGCACTAGATTCTAATACAACTACTGCATTACTAGTATTTTTAATAGTAACCAAGTGTATAAGGTAAAAATTTTAAAAATCTGAAAGAATTTAACCCCTTCCCACACTTAAGATCTTGCAATGCCCTCATTTGCAAGAAATCGGTAACAATTTAAATTATTGAGGGTGATTAGCGTAGAAAAATGATTAAATTTTACCAAAGTTTCCAAACATATTGGCGTTTGTTTGTTGAATGATAAATGGTGCACATCATTTGTTCATTCCATCTTGTTGTTACATCACATTTGTTTTTCGTTTTGTCGTCAAAAGTACTAGCTTTTGCTGAACTTAATGCCTGTATTTGAAAATGCGCTGTTTTACCCTGTTGTGTACATGAAATAAAATACATACAATACAAATATAAACATGCATGGTAATTTGAAATGGAACTTAAAATCCCACTTTCAAATCAAATATGAAACATTAGTACAACAAATAAAAATATTAAACATTACAATAAAAGTATCATAATATAATGTGTTTAAACATAAATAAACAGAAATAATAAAAATTAAAAGTCATATAAATTACCAACCGGAACTAAATCAATCTGGATAGGGGTTCAAGTTCATGTCGTCGTCCGGGTTCCATGGTTGGTGATAGGTGTACTGGTATGCCTGGTTAGGATCGTAGAGAGTAAATGGCGGTCTCATCTCGGGCTGGTGTGGAGGATAGTAAGCTGGTCGGGTCGGGACGTAGTGCTCCTGAGGTGATAGCCGACTCATAATCTGACGCTAATGATAGTCCCATCTATCATGCTGTCATTGCCTGGAATGCTCGTAATCATTCCGGGCTTGCCACTGCTCCATCCGACGAAATCTCTCTGCGTTTGTCATGTCTACCTCATCTACACGCTGGTAGACATCAGTCATAGCCTCCCAAATGACATCCCTAATGTCATCCGCTTCCTCCATTTCCTCGTCTGAACCTCTCTCTACCTGAGGATGACTACCTTCATAGGGTACTGCCTGATTGCGTCTACTCTTTAATACCTTAGCACCCGCATAAACTCTAAATCCTAAAGGCTCAACCTGTTCTCTACATATCAAAAGTGGACCCCCTTGGTCCCTATCTACACCTAAATACTATCCAATGAGAGTAACAAAAATACCTCCTCCAATTATCCCCCCTTCCTGTATTCCTTCCACCATTTTAGATAAATAAAAACTAACACAGTAAGGGATATTAACAAAGCCTCTTGGGTCTCGAATATAATTTAGGTAAAATAAATCATGTAAGGTCAATTTTTCCTTGTTGTGACCTCTCTGTGTAATCGAGGTAGCCAAAAATCTATGAATTATACGAAGCTCGGCTCTGTTAATATGTAAGTAGGTATGTGTTCCTGCCTGCCCAAAAACATTATAATCTGACATACGCCTCCAGACGGCGTTCGCATCAAAATTCCTATCTACCCTTTCACCGCGATAAATCAAATTAATAAAATCGAGTAGTAGTAATTCAGCGAGCGTACATATCTGCAAAGCCCTGGCCATGTCCAGCATGGACATCCTGTACATCCTACGGCCAAGTATAAATCTAAGAAAACTTCTATCATCTAACCTATCTACATCTGCATTTAATGCTATAGTACTCATAAGCTCGACACACCATTCCTTATATACAGGTCTACGAATGGTGAATAGACGTTCCCAATCGGTAAAAGAAGAACTGCCATACCTTTGAATCAGTAGCAGTCTAACACGGTCAGCTAGATGTACCGTTTCCAAAGGATTCCAATCAATTACCCTAGGCACCTCTACATCTTTCGTTACTAATTTGAATTTATTACTTTGATATGCCAGGTAATCTCTCCAACTTCTATCGAATCTCAGATTAGGATGCAACATATGTTTAGGAATCATCGGGTATTCTACTGGCGGATGTATTAGAAATACTGTGAAGGCATCAACAAATTGTAGCGGATCATAATAAGGTACATGTTGATTAGGTTGATGTTTTTGTTCCTGTTGTGGTTCTTGTTCGGGTTCTGGCTCGTATTGTGGCTCATATTCTGGTTCAGGTTCTTGTTGTGGTTGTCTAGATGATGATGAAGCACCAACAGTATCGGTTTTCTGCAAAATACATTAAACACAAAATTTGTGCATCCAAATATGCATTAGTGTTAGCAAAATAACAACTTGAAACAATTACAATATCATGTTAAATCAAAATTAAACTTATACACATTTTCACTATTTTATTAATTCTACACTTTTTCAAATAAGCCTATATGAAAATGTATACAAAGTTCATAAGCATTTAACTCAAATAACATGTCAAAATAGTCATTACTAACAATTAAACAAGTCTCAAATGGCAATTATATCAAATTAATCAAATTCATGAATTTTGTACCTAAAAAGTCTACTTTAATCTCCAAAAATCATGTTTAGGATCAATGTTTGGATCATTTAGCTACCTAAACATGTTACATTACTTAATTTAGCAATAATTCATGATAAAAATCGGCCATAACCTGTTTATATCAAAAAGCCCCAAATTGCTAAAGAACACAAACCGTAGATTTCTAAAAATTTTGAAGTTTTTGGCTTCAAATCATGTTAAATAGCATCAATCTAGGTTATACATGCATAAAATACTAGCAATTTAACTCTAATTACACTAGAAATTAACAAAATTAAATCAGGTATAATATTGGTAATTATCACAAAAACTAGAAATTTTAAGAGTTTAGGGGTGTAATTTTTACCCTTTGGTTGAAGAATCCGAACCTAGGCATGATTAGAGCAATAAATTTGACGAATTACGGTGAAATTTGGTGATTTTTGGTGAGGATTTGAGTGTGTGTTCGTGTGTATATGTGTGTGTAAGTGTGGAGACAGAACACAGCTCGCTGGGTTTTATGTTTCTGGCCTGGATTCCAGCTCCATGCGATCGCATGGAGTTGCAGTGCAAACCCCATGCGATCGCATGGGGTCCGGGTACAGTACTTTTTTTTTAACCTTATACTTATTAAAACATATAATTAAATAAAAATTAAAATTTTGTTTCTTTTTAGGATGAGGGCGTTTCGGATCGTTGTCCTAGTCCGTCCCTCGACAAAATTTTAAAATTTGTCAATTCAAAGCGTGGTTTTAAAAGTAAAGATTTTTGAGTTTTTTAAATGTTTTTGGCATACTTTAATTCAATAAGATTAAAAATAATGATAATAAAAGTTCTTGACCCTCCTTTGGGTAGAGCAATTTCGGTTCAACGACCTAGTCTTCAACTCACGACGAATTTTTAGAAATCAATTTTTAACTTAGCGAAATAAAGTAAATTTTTATTTTTAAATTCACACCAAACTTAAATTTAAAATGCATAAAATTAAAAATTCATATTATTAAAATTAAAAATTCACACCAAATTTATATTATATTTTTGTTTTTATATATACAAACTTATATTAAAAATATTAATTTTTTCAAATATTTATAAATTTAAATATATTGATTTTAAAATGTTTACAATATTAATTTAATATTAATTTTAAAAACAAAGTAAAAATAAAATTAAAAATCTTTTTGGTCTTTTATCCCACTTTAATCAATAAAATATTATCAAAAATATACGCCCCTCTTTTCAGTAAATTAATTTCGGTTCCATAACCTAGTTTAACTCATGACGAATTTTTGAAATATTTTGGGTTGAATGATTAAAGGTATTTATACCTTAAGAATAAACGGTAAATTTCGCAGTGATGTAATAAATTTTTGCATGATATCAATAATTTCGGTCACAAAACCTAATTTTATTGAATACCAATTTAATACTTTATAGCGAACGATTTAGCGTTTATAATCAAAAGGTTAAAAGCAATAAAAATAAACATAAAAACTGTACATACTTACCTGTGAAATAGAATTCTTAGTGATCTGCTTTATCCCACTCATAAGATAGTCGGACTAATTGGTTTTCCATAGCTACATAGGCGTAACCTCGAGCATTCAACGTTTTTTCTTCGAAACATATGAACGGTCCATCTCTGCATAAAGTAACAAATTCGGTATTGGAATATGTCTGATTCGTCGAGCATTTTCCTTCGTGTGACCATCTTCCGCATTTGTGACATCTTTCAAGGTGTCGTGCTCTTCTTTTCGCTGCGGATTTTGATTTTCCTTTACCAAAATGTAACTTAATATTTTCGTTCCTGGATTCTTTTCTTGCTCCGTCCAATTTGCCTCTGATTAATGATACCAATTCACTTGGAAGGGTGTCATTATTACGTTTAGTGATCAAAGCGTGTAGCATTAGACCATGATTTAGTTTACAGGAAGTCTTCATCTCGTAAAACCTAAAAAAATAGAAATTCAGAATGGGGGGAGAAGACTAGTTCTTTAGGGTCTGCTAGGGAAAGACCATTCGGGTTCCATTTTCGAGAACTACACGAAAACAGAATATCTAACTCTAACAGAAATACATATTATCCTTTAAAGACTTGATTCTCCCCACACTTAGTTAGATGTGGTGTTAAAATTATGATTAACTTCGTTTTTAATTGGACTATCAACAACTTGTATATCTTTGACTTTTGCTTCAAGCCAATTGTTGTTTCCTCCATAACTTTCACAAATTCAACTAACATTGCCTTTTCTTTTGGCGATAAATTCGATAGTAATCGGTTACATAACTTAAAGTTTCCCTTAATCTTAGCATCGTGAATCCGTTTATAAAGTTTCTTCGTTGAACTGTTAAAAACGGGTTCATCTAATTTCTTATCATCAACGGGGTTCTTTGTGATCGGATCATCATTAAGTGTTTCTTCATCTTCCCCACACTTATGCATTTTTATTGGTTTAACAGTTTTGGTTGGTGGAGATCTAAACTTTCGATTCACAAAGGTGATCGATGTATTACCATCCCTAAGTGTCATTCTACCTTCTCTTACATCAATGAATGCCTCGGTGGTTGCTAAAAATGGGCGACCTAAGATTATAGGAATACCAAGGTTTTCCTCCATATTAATCACTATGAAGTTTGCAACAAAGGTCAAACTTCCCACGTTAACAAGTAAATTATTTGCTATTCCAACCGGGTGTTTAATAGTTAGGTCAAATAATTGAACCCCTATTTTGGTTGGTTTTAATTTACCCATACCTAATCTTTTGTATAAGGAAAGAGGCATAATATTTGCACTTGCTCCTAAATCTGCGAGTCCATTATATACAGCACCATCATTAAGCAAGCAAGAAATGATAAATTCACCCGGGTCTCCTGCTTTAGTAAGTCGAGTTGGTTTGTAAACCTTTTTCGGATGTTCTTTTCTTGGTTCTTTCACTTCTATTTGAACTTCTTGTTCACATTTTTCTTCGTTTCTTGGAATGGGAGGTTTGTATAAGAATTCTTCTTCATCACTCCAATTTGAATCCTCCCTATTTTCCAATTTTGATTTTTCATATGTTGTTGATAACATATTTATGTTTTCATTTTGAAGGTTTTCTTGGGTGGTGAAATTATGATTGACTTCATTGTCAACTTCCATCTGACCATGTATGTAATGTTTAACTCTGTGACCATTAACTTTAAATTCAATCCCATTTGAATTTATTAACTGTATTGTTCCGTATGGGAAAACTCTTTTGACTATGAATGGTCCAGACCATCTTGATTTCAATTTTCCAGGAAATAGCTTGAATCGTGAATTGAAAAGAAGAACTCTGTCTCCTTCTTTAAATTCTTTTGAACTTCTGATTCTTTTATCATGCCATTTCTCCGTTCTTTCCTTATAGATTAACGAATTTTCGTATGCTTCATGTCTCAATTCTTCTAATTCGTTTAGTTGGCTTAACCGTAGACGTCCAGCTTCATCTAAATCAAGATTACATGTCTTCAAAGCCCAAAATAATTTGTGTTCAATTTCTACTGGAAGATGACATGCTTTTCCGTAAACGAGTTTAAAAGGTGTGGTTCCAATTGGAGTTTTTTAGGCTGTTCTAAAAGCCTAGAGTGCATCCTCTAATTTCATGGACCATTCCTTCGGATTTGATCCTACGGTTTTCTCTAGAATACGTTTTAATGCTCGGTTGGTATTTTCAACATGTCCACTTGTCTGTGGATGATAAGCAGTGGAGATTTTATGAGTTACTCCATATCTTTTGAGAACTTTCTCAAGTTGATAATTACAAAAATGAGTACCCCGATCACTTATTAAAGCTTTCGGTGTTCCGAACCTTGCAAAAAGACGTTTTAAAAAGTTGACTACAACTCTTGCATCATTAGTTAGGAGAGCTTGTGCTTCCGCCCATTTAGATACATAATCAATGGCAACGAGAATGTAGAGATTATTATGAGATTTTGGAAATGGACCCATAAAGTCAATACCCCAAATTTCAAATACTTCACATACTTGAATGACATTTTGTGGCATTTCATCACGTTGACTTATTTTTTCAGCCCTTTGACAAGCATCACAGGATTTGCAAAGAAGGTGTGCGTCTTTGAAAATTGTAGGCCAATAGAATCCAGCATCGTAAACTTTTCGTGCTGTTAGTTGAGGCCCATAATGCCCTCCTGTTGGTCCTGTGTGACAATGGTTTAAGATTTGACTGGCTTCATTTTCGAATACACATCGGCGTATTATTCCATCGGGATAACTTTTAAACAAATGTGGATCTTCCCAGAAATAGTGTTTTATATCACTAAAGAATTTCTTTCGTTTTTGGTACGATAATCCTTTTTCAAGGAATCCACATACTAAGTAGTTTGCATAGTCTGCAAACCATGGAATTTCATTATAATCTATCTTCAATAGATATTCATCAGAAAAGTTGTCTTGTATGGCCGATTCATTTAGAACTTCTAATTCAGGATTTTCAAGACGAGAAAGATGATCAGCGGCGAGATTTTCTGCTCCCTTTTTATCTCGGATTTCATTATCGAACTCTTTTAAGAGTAAGATCCAACGAATTAATCTTGGTTTAGCATCTTGTTTCGAAAATAGGTATCTAAGAGTAGAATGGTCAGTATAGACCACCGTTTTAGCTAGAACGAGATATGAACGAAATTTGTCAAAAGCAAAGACAATAGCAAGGAGTTCTTTTTCAGTAGTTGTGTAATTCGTTTGTGCTCCTTGTAACATCTTACTAGCATAATATATAGGTTGAAATTGTTTTTCAATCCTTTGTCCTAAAACGGCTCCCATTGCAAAATCACTTGCATCGCACATTAGTTCAAACGGTAGATTACAAATTGGAGTTATCATGATCTGCACATTAGTGAGTTTTTCTTTAAAAATATTAAAAGATTTGATGAATTCATCTGAAAAGATGAATGGAGCATCCTTTTTTAGGAGTTTATTCATAGGAGTGGCAATTTTAGAAAAATCTTTTATGAAACGTCGGTAAAAACCGGCATGCCCTAGAAAACTCCTAACTCCTCTAACATTGGTGGGATGTGGAAGTTTAGCAAATTACATCTACTTTAGCTCTATCCACTTCAATTCCTTCCTTTGAAATTTTATGACCAAGAACGATGCATTCTTTAACCATGAAATGGCATTTCTCCCAATTAAGTACTAGATTTGATTGTTCGCATCTAATAAGCATTCGTTCAAGATTAACTAGACATGATTCAAATGTATCACCGAAGACTGAAAAGTCATCCATGAAAACTTCCATGCATTCTTCTATCATGTCGTGAAAAATTGCCATCATGCACCTTTGAAAGGTTGCAGGGACATTGCAAAGTCCAAATGGCATGCGTTTGTAAGCAAAAGTACCATAAGGGCACGTGAATGTGGTTTTCTCTTGGTCCTCGGGTGCAATTGGAATTTGAAAATATCCGGAAAAGCCATCAAGGAAACAATAGTAACTATTTCTGGCTAATCTTTCCAACATTTGATCAATTAAAGGTAAGGGAAAGTGATCTTTTCTGGTGGCGTCATTTAATTTTCTATAATCAATACAAACACGCCATCCTGTTACAGTCCTAGTAGGAATAAGCTCATTTTTTTTATTTGTGATGACAGTCATGCCACCCTTCTTAGGCACGCATTGAATTGGGCTTACCCATGAACTATCAGAGATTGGATAAATTAAACCTGCATCAAGCAGTTTAATAATTTCTTTCTTAACAACATCTTGCATATTAGGATTTAGTCTTCGTTGGCGTTGCACATACGTTTTATGACCTTCTTCCATAATGATTTTATGTGTGCAATACGAAGGACTTATTCATTTAATATCATGAATTTTCCATGAAATAGCTGGTTTATGAGCTTTTAGCACAGAAATGAGTTGAGATTTTTCATTTTCAGTAAGAGAAGACGATATTATTACAGGTAATTCAGACTCACCATGTAAATAAGTGTATTCCAAATGGTTTGGAAGTGGCTTTAACTCTAATGTCGGTGGTTCTTCTATCGATGATTTATATCGATATCTGTCTTCCTCTTTTAGCATTTGAATTTCTTCTGTTGTTGTTTCATATCCATTAGCCATAAGTGTAGTTAACATTTCAGTTTCATCAATTGGTTCAGTTCCTTCTCCTAAAGAACATTCTCCTGTTCCTTGTAATTCTGGAAATTCTTCTAACAATTCTGCATGTGAATCTATAGTTTGAATATAATAACATGTATCATCTGCAGATTGCGGTTGTTGCATGGCTCTTTCAACTGAAAAGGTAACACTCTCGTCCTCTATACTTAGGGTCAGTTTCTTACCGAACACGTCTATCGTTGCTTTAGCCGTGTTTAAGAATGGTCTTCCTAATATGAGAGGAACTTGAGAATCTTCTTCCATGTCTAGAATAACAAAATCTACTGAAAATACTTAAGTACCAACTTTAACTAGCATGTTCTCCATTATCCCTCTAGGATATTTTACTGATCGATCGGCTAGTTGTATGATTATTCGTGTTGGTTTCAATTCTCTAAGGTCTAGTTTAGCGTATAGTAAATATGGCATTAGATTTATACTAGCACCTAAGTCTGCCAATGCTTCTATTGAACTAAGACTTCCCAGAAAACATGGAATTGTGAAACTTCCTGGATCTGATAATTTTGCTGGTATCTTATTCAACAGCACTGCAGAACAATTTGCATTCATAGTAACAGCTGAGAGTTCTTCCATTTTCTTTCTATTTGTGATTAGATCTTTCAAGAATTTAGCATATCTAGGCATTCCTGAAATTACATTAATGAAAGGAAGATTTTCATTTATTTGTTTAAACATATCCAAGAATTTGGATTGCTCGGCTTCAAGTCTTTCTTTTCTCATCTTACTCGGGTAAGGAAGTGGTGGTTGGTATGGTTTAACATAAGGTTTAGCCTTAACTGTGTTATCTTCATTATCCTTTTCAACTACAGGTTCTTTTTCCTTATCTTGTTCAGGTTGTGGTTCTTGTGGAGTAGGAATAGCTTCATTAGAAATTACAGGTATTTCAGGTGATTTAAGTGTAATACCACTTTTTGTGGTAATGGGTTTAGCTGTTTCATTCCGGGGCTTAGCATTTGTATCACTAGGTAAACTTCCCGATTTTCTTTTACCTATCAACCTTGCTAGGTTACTTACTTCTTGTTCCAGATTTTGGATAGAAGCTTATTGATTTCTAAATGCTTGAGCATTTTGTTCATTCGTTTGTTTCTGAGATGTGAAAAACTGAGTTTGAGATTCAACTAGCTTTGACATCATATCTTCTAAATTTGGCTTTTTATCATCGGTTTGTGGTGGTTTATTTTGAAAAATAGGTCTTTGCTGGTTGTAAGTATTGTTGGATACTTGTTGATTGCTAGGACCTTGTTGGTTGTTGTATAGAACATTTCGGTTATAGTTCTGGTTTTGATTGTAGATGGGTCTAGGTGGTTGATAATTATTCTGATAATTATTTCCAGGCCTTTGGTTTATGTATGAAACATTCTCTCTTTGTTCCATTGTTAGTTCAATACTAAGACAATCTTTTGTTAAATGTGATCATCCACACTGCTCACAACTAATTCGTATTGAGTGGATATCTTTAGTCATCTTTTCCATTCGTCTCTCTACATCATCTATTTTTGCAGAAATGGAATCTAAGTAATGGCTAGAATCGGCTCTAGCTGCTTTAGATGATCTAACGATATCTTTTTCTTGGTGCCACTTATGTGAGTGGGAAGCAGTGTTATCAATAATTTTGTAAGCATCAATTGCGGTTTTCTTCATAATGGAACCACCAGCTGCTATATCGATGTCTTTTCTTATAGTGATGTCGCATCCTTGGTAGAATATTTGTACTATTTGACAAGTGTCTAAACCATGTTGCGGACATCCTCTCAACAACTTTCCAAATCTTGTCCATGCCTCATACAGAGTTTTATTTGGTTTTTGTGTGAATGTAACAATTTCTCCTTGAAGTCTCACGGCTTTAGATGCCGAAAAGAATTGTTTAAGAAATTTTTCAACTAAAACGCCCCATGTATCAATCGCCCCTTCAGGTAACGATTCCAACCAATCTTTGGCTTCTCCCTTTAAAGTCCAGGGAAATAACATGTGATATATCTGTTCATCCTCCACTTCTCTTATTTTAAATAAAGTGCAGATCCTATTAAATGTACGAAGATGTTCGTTTGGATCTTCCTTCGGCGCACCACTAAATTGGCATTGATTAGTTACCATGTGTAGGATTTGTCCTTTGATTTCAAAATCTGGTGCATTGATGCCCGTTTGAGTAATTGCGTGACCTTGGCCAGTGCGTTTAGCTCTCATTCGGTCTTCCACACTTAGAGGTTCCAGATTCTCCATGATTGAATTTGTTGAATCTGAATCACTAGAGGATTCTGATTTAATGGTTGGTTCCTCTACAATCTCTGTTTGAATGATTGGTGGTTCCGGAGGAAAGATTAATGGTTCAGGATCTCTGAATTGTCCCTGAATATTCTTCGGATTCTCAATTGTGAGGTCGGGTTCAAAAAATGGATTATCGGAAATTTGAATTGGAGTACTTGGTCGACTAGATGACGATTCTAAAGAAAAATCAACGGCGACAATATTTGCTAGATGTCTTGATCGAGTTACAGGTGGTGAACGTACAAAAGGTGGTGAACGTTTTGCTTGGTGCATTCACTGAATATCCTATTAGTTATAAAAATAAAAATTATATAAGTTATCAAATTAATAGACTTTTCTGCTTTTGTCCACGTTTCGAATAGCCAAAAGATGCAGCAGAGGGGCAGGATTCGTTTGGTCTCAATATAATTGAGTACTGTTTGGCTCCAATAACCCGGTCCACGTACAAATCCAACTATTACTACGAACCAGAAAATGGATGTCTATCAATTTAACCACTTAAAATAATTTTTCGTTTTGAAATTTTAGAGAAGAAATAGAAAAAAATTCTATGTCCTATAAACTAGAGCGTCGAGAAATAAGAAAGAAAAAGATTGCGCGTCGAAAAATGTCGAAAAATAAAAGGAAAGTAGCGCGTCGAAACTTAAAAAGGAACTAAAAACTAAGAATTAAAAGTTGTGTCTAAAAGTATTAAAGCTTAAAAGGAATTCTATATTCAAAAACGGCAATTACTTAAAAAGGTACTAAAATATAAAAACGGCGTCGCAAAATTCTAAAGCTCCTAAATCTTAGTCTAAAGAAAAAGCACTTAAGGGTTTTTATGGCAAAGCCTAAAAATCTAGAAATAAAAATAACTATGGCAAAAACTATAACTTAAAACTAAATACGAGCGAAAAATACAAATATTACGCTAAAACAAACAAAAAAAATACAAAATATAAAAATAAACTTAAAGTTGTAAAAAGTACAATTTTTATAAAAATATTATTTTTATATTATTTATTTTATAAAACTATTAATTTTTATATAATTTATAAAAACTAATTAATACTTAAAATACAAATTAAAACTAAAAACTAAAACTTAAATAATAATTAAATAAAAACCTAATTAGGGTTTTAATTAATTATAATTAATAATAATACTCCGTAATGATTGTTGTTGGATGGTCAAACCTGGCGTGTCAGGTACCCTCATGCGATCGCATGAAATTTTGGCTTCGGGCTCATGCAATCGCATGGACTAGGTTTTCGGGCCAGGTGTTGGGCTGCTACAGTACCAGGCCGAGAGTTATATATATATATATTTTTTTCTGTTTTCCGTTTTAATAAATAATTATATAAATAAATAAAAACTTGTATTTTAAAAACTAAAATAAAAATAAAGAAACTTTATAATTTTATATATATATAACAAACTATTAAAAATATATAAATATTTTGTTTTTCTTTTCTTTTTATATTTTCATATATTTAAAACGTATTTTTACAAAAGCGTATTTTTATAAAAGTAAACTAAAAATTAATAAAAATCTTTTTTTTATATATAGCGTTACGCTTCCGGTGTTTAAGCAAGAAGTTCCCCGGCAGCGGCGCCAAAAATACTTGATGTGTGCGAGGTGTGCTAGGAAATAGTATTATTTTTACAGCGAAATACTATTAAATACGATACAATTTTACACAAGATATTTATTTATTTATAGAATGAATATACCTAAACCTTGCTACAATACTTATAGGCAGTGTACCTAATCGTACAGTAGTGTAGTTTTTAGTAAGTCCGGTTCGTTCCACAGGGATATTTTAAACAAGCTTAACGCTATATTAGTTTTAACTTATAATTGTAAAAATACAAAAATATATATAAGTAGTATTATTATTATAAAGGGGGTTTTTATCGTTTAATGACCGGTTTGTCGATTTTAAAACTTTAGTCGCAGTTAAAACCTAATGTAAAATATAAATATAACTTAATTTTAAAGCGTAAAGTAAATAACGATAATGAAATTGTGATAAATAAAAGTGCGATAAAATAAAATTGCGATATTTAAAGAGTACGATAATTAAAAATGTAATTAAATAAAATGACAATAAATAAAAGTGCGATAATTAAAAGTGCAATTAAATATGAAATAAAAGAATTATGCTTATTTAAACTTCCGTAATCATGATGTTCGACGTGTTATTTTTAGTTTATTCCCATGGGTTAATTGTCCTTTGTCTTGGATTATTCAATATGTCCATACGGATTTGTCCATAATAGTCCATCAGTCATAATCATAAAATGCGGAAGTCTTCGTTAAATTATTCTTATTCCCGAAGTCAAATATTCCAACTAATTGGGGATTCGAATTGTAACAAGGTCTTAATACTTTGTTTAATGAATACACCAGGTTATCGACTGCGTGTAAACCAAGGTTTTACTACTTTGTTAACAATTACACCAATTACCCTTGAATGTAATCCACCCTTGTTTCAACAAGTCTATTAACTATTAATCCAGTTCCGTGTCCTTTAAAATGAGCAATTATTGGTATTTATAGATATCCCGCCCACCGTGCCCAGTCAAGTATATGTGGTTATATATAAATACGTCAAATTATAAGTCTATATATTAAATTAACGAGGTATCATTTAGTTAATATAAAGCCCATTAATAGTCCATAGTCTAATTTCCACAAGTATCGTTCTTTTGTCCAAACCCCAATTATGGTACAAAGCCCAATTACCCAATTTTAATATTTAGCCCAACATCACGATTACTTCGGCATTAAATAAGCATAATAATAACTTAGCTACGAGACATTAATTTAAAAATAACATTAACCATAACTTACAGTGATTAAAAATAGCGTAGCGTTACACGGACAGAATTTTGACTTACACCCTTACAACATTCGCTAACATACCCTTATTATTAGAATTTAAAATGAAAATGAAAATTATAATATAAATATATATATATATATATATATATATATATATATATATATATATATATATATATATATATATATATATATATATATATATATATATATATATATATATACACGTGATAGATAGAGAGATGGATGATGGATATTTGGATCACCAAACTGTGAAATTTATAGGGCCTGAGCTGAAAAAGTGTGCCATGCGATCGAATGGCTTTTGTTCCTCCAGGCCATGCGATCGCATGGAGGTAGGTATCAGCTCACATGAGTTTGTTTTCTTGTTTGCCGACATTTATAATATATAATATAATATATATATTAATTTTAAGAATTAATTATATATTATATTATATTCATGTGCATAGTTGACTTGTAATTTTTAGTCCGTTGCGTCGAGCGTTGAGAGTTGACTTTGGTCCCGGTTCCGGTTTTTCGAACATCCTTGCGTACAATTTAATATCTTGTATTTCGCGTTTTGCGTCTTGTACTCTTGTAATTTTGAGACCTTTCTCACCAATAATTTGAACCACTTTGATTGTACTTTGTACTTTTGAGCTTTTTGGTCGTTTGCGTCTTCAAATCGTCGAATCTGTCTTTTGTCTTCACCTTTTATTATTTAAACGAATATCACTTGTAAATAGAACAATTTCAACTAAAATCTTGTCTTTTTTGAGGGATAATGCTATGAAATATATGTCCGTTTTAAGCATTATCACATATACATTATCCTAGTAGCATATGTATCTAATTCAAGATTCAACATAACCTATCTAACGACAATATCAAACGTACAAGCATGCATAATCCTATATACTCGAGCACTAGTCAGGCATACATTATTAATATTTAAAGTTAAGTTATGAGTGTTCACGTATCAATATTGAGATTCAATATTGCAGGAAAGTACGTACACGCAACAGAGATGATAAACACTAGGTTGACTTCACGAGCATACCCCTGAATCATACCCATCACCTCCATACTTATAACCCATAATTTTCTTAACTCTGTCCCTCTCAAAACCCATTTTTCAAAACACGCGAGTAGAACCTCGTCGTAGTATTTTATGTATAATAATATTAATACTAACACTGATACTGCTAATAATAATATTTAAGATTAATAATAATAATCTTAATAATAATATAATTTATATGTATAGAGAGAAAGAGATGCGAGGGAGTTTGAGTAAATGAATTCAGAAATCAGAACGAATCGAGCTTTTAAGGACTTGGCCTCAATTTTGAAATCGTTTAATTAATAAGAAATATTATTTCGTAACATTTGTATTTTTAAAGTTTAAAATTAATATAATTCATTTATGTACAAATGTTCATAAAAACATTTTAATAATCAAATTATTTTATATTAAAAATCATTTTATTAGAAAGGTTATAATAGTAGAAGTTGTTATGTCATAATACGTTCTTAAGAATAAAAGTCTATTATATCGAAAAACGTTTTCGTTTAAGAAAGTAACATCATATAAGAATCATAACAGGTTTCAAGGTTTTAACTTCTAGTTTATTCATGACTCGTAGGATTAAGTCTAAAGGAAAATCAAACGTATGAAATCATCTTATCATGACAAATGGTTTTATCTTGCCGACGAATATTATCTCAATTATTTACTATTCATGATAAAATATTATTAAAGCCTAGTAATTAACCTATCAATAGTCACGAGAAAATTATTGTAAGACATCTATTGAAAATCAAACAGGAGTCTCCACTAACCCTTGTCTAGTTCCCGTTAATTGACACTTTTGTTTTTACTTGTAATTCACTTTACCAATTATTCCGAATACCGTTAAAAGGGAAAGGTGTAGTGACCCGAACTTTTCCATATTTATATATATTAATTGAGATTGATATTTACATGACTAAATGTTTCCAATGTGTTAAGCAATCAAACTTGTTAAGACTTGATTAAATGAAATAAGTTTCATATAGACAATTGATCACCCAAGTTGACCGGCGATTCACGAACGTTACAAAATTGTAAAAACTACATGTTGTGGTATATATAGCCATATATATATATATATATATATATATATATATATATATATATATATATATATATATATATATATATATATATATATATATATATATATATATATATATATATATATATATATATATATATATATATATATGGTTGACATAAGATTATGATGAGTAAGTATCTCACTAAGTATATTAACAATGTGTGATATACATAAGAAATGAGATTACTAAGTTAAGAAACTCGAAATGATATATATAACGATTATCATTATGATAACGTCTACTAAATACATATGTATCATATTAAGATATTGATACACTATATTTAACATGATAAAATGATATTTAAATATATCATTAAGTGTGTAAACAATGAACTACATATGTAAAAACAAGACTACTAACTCAAGAATTACGAAACGAGACTTATATGTAACGATTATCGTTGTAACGATATTTTAATGTATATATCATATTAAGAGATATTCATACATAATAATATCATGATAATATAATAATTTAACATCTCATTTGATTTAATAAACAATGGGATAACAACATTTAACAAGATCGTTAACCTAAAGGTTTCAAAACAACACTTACATGTAACGACTAACGATGACTTAACGACTCAGTTAAAATGTATATACATGTAGTGTTTTAATATGTATTCATACACTTTTGAAAGACTTCAAGAAACTTATCAAAATACTTCTACTTAACAAAAATGCTTACAATTACATCCTCGTTCTGTTTCATCAACAATTCTACTCGTATGCACCCGTATTCGTACTCGTACAATACACAGCTTTTGGATGTATTTACTATTGGTATATACATTCCAATTATCAGCTCTTAGTAGCCCATGTGAGTCACCTAACACATGTGGGAACCATCATTTGGAAACTAGCATGAAATATCTCATAAAATTACAAAAATATGAGTAATCATTCATGACTTATTTACATGAAAACAAAATTACATATCCTTTATATCTAATCCATACACCAATGACCAAAAACACCTACAAACACTTTCATTTTTCAATTTTCTTCATCTAATTGATCTCTCTCAAGTTCTATCTTCAAGTTCTAAGTGTTCTTCATAAATTCTACAAGTTCTAGTTTCATAAAATCAAGAATACTTCCAAGTTTGCTAGCTTACTTCCAATCTAGTAGAGTGATCATCCAACCTCAAGAAATCTTTCTTATTTACAGTAAGATATCTTGTTAATACAAGGTAATACTCATATTCAAACTTTGATTCAATTTCTATAACTATAACAATCTTATTTCGAGTAGAAATCTTACTTGAACTTGTTTTCGTGTCATGATTCTGCTTCAAGAACTTTCAAGCCATCCAAGGATCCTTTGAAGCTAGATCCATTTTTCTCATTTCCAGTAGCTTTATCCAGAAAACTTGAGGTAGTAATGATGTTCATAACATCATTCGATTCATACATATAAAGCTATCTTATTCGAAGGTTTAAACTTGTAATCACTAGAACATAGTTTAGTTAATTCTAAACTTGTTCGCAAACAAAAGTTAATCCTTCTAACTTGACTTTTAAAATCAACTAAACACATGTTCTATATCTATATGATATGCTAACTTAATTATTTAAAACCTGGAAACACGAAGAACACTGTAAAACCGGACATATGCCGTCGTAGTAACACCGCGGGCTGTTTTGGGTTAGTTAATTAAAAACTATGATAAACTTTAATTTAAAAGTTGTTCTTCTGGGAAAATGATTTTTCTTATGAACATGAAACTATATCCAAAAATCATGATTAAATTCAAAGTGGAAGTATGTTTTCTAAAATGGTCATCTAGACGTCGTTCTTTCGACTGAAATGACTACCTTTACAAAAATGACTTGTAACTTATATTTCTGACTATAAACCTATACTTTTTATGTTTAGATTCATAAAATAGAGTTCAATATAAAACCATAGCAATTTGATTCACTCAAAACGAATTTAAAATGAAGAAGTTATGGGTAAAACAAGATTGGATAATTTTTCTTGTTGTAGCAACGTGAAAATTGGTAACAAATCTATATTAATAATATCCTAGCTAACTTATATTGTATTATACATGTATTGTAATATATTATGTAATCTTGGGATACCATAGACACGTATGCAAATGTTTTGACATATCATATCGACCCATGTGTTTATATTATTTGGAACAACCATAGACACTCTATATGCAGTAATGTGGGAGTTAGCTATACAGGGTTGAGGTTGATTCCAAAAATATATATACTTTGAGTTGTGATCTAGCCTGAGACGTGTATACACTGGGTCGTGGATTGATTCAAGATAATATATATCAATTTTTTTTGTACATCTGACGTTGGACAACTAGTTGTAGGTTACTAACGAGGACAGCTGATTTAATAAACTTAAAACATCAAAATGTATTAAAAGTGTTGTAAATATATTTTGAACATACTTTGATATATATGTACATATTTGTTATAGGTTCGTGAATCGACCAGTGGCCAAGTCTTACTTCCCGACGAAGTAAAAAAAAATCTGTGAAAGTGAGTTATAGTCCCACTTTTAAAATCTAATATTTTTGGGATGAGAATACATGTAGCTTTTATAAATGATTTACAAAATAGACACAAGTACGTGAAACTACATTCTATGGTTGAATTATCGAAATCGATTATGCCCCTTTTTATTAAGTCTGGTAATCTAAGAATTAGGGAACAGACACCCTAATTGACGCGAATCCTAAAGATAGATCTATTGGGCCTAACAAACCCCATCCAAAGTACCAGATACTTTAGTACTTTCAAATTTATATCATATCCGAAGGGTGTCCCGGAATGATGGTGATATTCTTAAATATGCATCTTGTTAATGTCGGTTACCAGGTGTTCACCATATGAATGATTTTTATCTCTATGTATGGGATGTATATTGAAATATGAAATCTTGTGGTCTATTGTTACGATTTGATATATATAGGTTAAACCTATAACTTACCAACATTTTTGTTGATGTTTTAAGCATGTTTATTCTCAGGTGATTATTAAGAGCTTCCGTTGTCGCATAATTAAATAAGGACAAGATTTGGAGTCCATGCTTGTATGATATTGTGTAAAAACTGCATTCAAGAAACTTATTTCGTTGTAATATATTTGTATTGTAAACCATTATGTAATAGTCATGTGTAAACAGGATATTTTAGATTATCATTATTTGATAATCTACGTAAAGCTTTTTAAACCTTTATTGATGAAATAAAGGTTATGGTTTGTTTTAAAATGAATGCAGTCTTTGAAAAACGTCTCATATAGAGGTCAAAACCTAGCAACGAAATCAATTAATATGGAACATTTTTAATCAATAAGAACGGGACATTTCAGTTGGTATCCGAGCGTTGGTCTTAGAGAACCAGAAAATTTGCATTAGTGTGTCTTATCGAGTCTGTTAGGATGCATTAGTGAGTCTGGACTTCGACCGTGTTTCTTTAAAAAATAATTGCTTAACATTTTTGTTGGAAACTATATATTATTAACATGTAAATATTATGTGATATATTAATCTCTTAACGTGTTTGATATTATGTGATAGATGTCTACCTCTAGAACAAGTCCCATTGACTCACCTAATAATAATGAAGAGTCAAATGTAAATTGGAATGATTCGTGGACTGATTCACAAGTTCCCGAAGAGGAACCGGAAGAAGAGTCGGAACCGAAAGAAGAGTCGGAACCGGAAGAAGAATCGGAACCGGAAGAAGAAGTAGAACCAGTGGGGGAAATAATAAAATGGTTAAGTAGAAGAAAATCCTCAATTAACCGACCAAAGTTAATTATGGTCAATGGTGTTTCCGCCAAGGAACCAAAGTATTGGGAGGATTACCAATTCTCCGATGAATCGGATCCCGACAAGGATTCCGATGATGTTATAGAAATTACCCCAACATAATTTAATAAGGCAAAAGAGAACAATAAGGGAAAGGGCATAAAAATAGAGAAATTTGATTCCAAACCCGATGAACTTTATATGTATCGTCAACACCTGTATTTCTTAAGTTGTGACAATAACCCGGGAACCTCTAAACCACCAGGTTTTTCTAAACCAATGTGGAAAACGACGGCTCGTATTAGGGGAACATCATATATCCCTAGAAACTTGGCAAAACAAACCAAAACCGAAGAAGAAGAAACGAGCGAGTCGGAATAAGATAGTTGTATTCGTGTGGTGTAATATATGTAATATAGTGTGCTTATGCTTTATGATATATGTAAAAATTGCTTGTATTAATAAGTATTTTTTTTATGAATCTAACTCTTGTCTATTTTACAGTATAAAAACACAAAATGGATAGACAACCCAATATTTTAAGAGACCTACCCGGAGACATGATTGATGAAATCTTGTCTAGAGTCGGTCAGAATTCCTCGGCACAACTATTTAAGGCGAGATCAGTTTGTAAGACATTCGAAGAACGTTTCAAGAATGCCTTGGTTTATAAAAGGCTTTTGTTCAAAAGATGGGGGATATCACATTGGGAAATCCATAAGTTACGATGTGTTTACTTTGACGCATATATTGCGGGGAACCCAAATGCTATTTTACGCAACGGGTTAAGAAATTATTTTGACTCAATATATCCGAATATAGGACTTCGTGATTTAGAAAAAGCGGCTAACATGCAACATAAAGAAGCATGTTATTCTTACGGGTTAGTAATGTTCGCTTCTCACCAAAGTGAGAACAAGAACATCGGGCTACAACTATTAAACAAAACGTTCCCACAAGTGACGGAGTCTGTAATTGGGGTAAGAAATGAGGTTTTTAGATTGTTACGGGACTATTGGACATTACGTAACCCTCGTCCCTTTGACGACGTTACAATACGCTGTCTTATCAACGGCCATAACGGTTATGTTCCACAAGACCAAGGATGGGAAGTAGTCCTAGTAAAACCAGAATGCATGACTTGTTTTTGGACGTATGAATTACGTGTCTTTGTTGCCTTTGCTGAACGACTTGTGTACTAGCTAGAATTATCTTCACAACTATCTTGTATCAAAGTTATTGTATGCTATATTTCATGCTATATGTAAAATAAGCGGTATTATAAGTTTGTAAAATATTGTGTAAAAGTTTGAACGTGAAATATTATTATAATCAGTTTTTCATATAGAATTGTAGTAGTTGAATTGTATAATAGCTACTAAGTATGAACTTAACGGGTAGGTACTACCCGAATGAAAACTATAAAATGCTAATATGAAGAAAAAGCTTTTATAAATGAGTTCATATTATGCTACGAAATACTATTAACTACTCTTAATATTCTGTATGATTAACTTGTTCCATTTGACTATTTTGAAGGAAATGGCACCGACTACTCGACACACCGTGAATATGAGTGAAGAGGAATTCCGTACTTTTCTAGCTTCGAACATAGCCGCAGTACAGGCTGCGCTACATACCAACAATAACCTTGGATCTAGCAGTACAGTAAATCGTGTAGGATGCACCTATAAAGAATTAACTGCCTGCAAACCTTTGGAATTTGATGGAACCAAAGGACCGATCGGATTGAAACGGTGGACCGAGAAGGTCAAATCGGTGTTTGCCATAAGTGAGTGTACTGAAGAGGAATAAGTGAAGTATGCTACGCATACCTTCACAGGTACTGCGTTAACATGGTGGAATACCTATCTAGAGCAAGTGGGACAAGATGATGCTTACACACTACCGTGGTCAGCATTCAAGCACTTGATGAACGAGAAGTACCGTCCCAGAACCGAGGTCAATAAGCTCAAGACAGAACTTAGAGGGTTACGAAACCAAGGATTTGATATTACCAAGTATGAAAGACGATTCACAGAATTGTGCCTATTGTGTCTGAGAGCGTTCGAAGATGAGGAAGAGAAGATCGACGCATTTGTGAAAGGATTACCGGAAAGAATCCAAGAAGATATAAGTTCACACGAGCCCGCCTCCATACAACAGGCATATAGAATGGCTCACAAACTAGTGAACCAGATTGAGGAAAGAATTAAAGAACAGGCGACTGAAGAGGCCAATGTGAAGCAAGTCAAAAGAAAGTGGGAGGAAAACGGTGATAAGAATCACCAATACAACAACAACAGCAATTACAACAATAATCGTAACAAATATCCCAACAATTGCAACATCAATCGCAACTACAACAAACGGCCCAACAACAACAACAACAGCAACAACAACAACAACAACTACAACAATCATCCCAACAACAATAACAACCGCAACAACAACAATAATCAGAAGCAGCTATGCCAAAGGTGTGAAAAGTATCACTCGGGGTTCTGCACCAAATTTTGCAACAAGTGTAAAAGAAATGGTCATAGCGCGGTGAAGTGTGAGGTCTACGGACCAGGGGTTAACAGAACGAAAGGAACAAATGGTGTCGGAACGAGTAATGGTGGAGCAAGTAGTGTCGGAGCAAGTTATGCCAATGTAGTTTGTTATAAATGTGGAAAACCGGGCCACATTATTAGAAATTGCCCGAACCAGGAGAACACGAATGGACAAGGCCGCGGAAGAGTTTTCAATATTAATGCGGCAGAGGCACTGGAAGACCTGGAGCTTGTTACGAGTACATTTCTTATTGACAATAAATCTGCTTACGTTTTATTTGATTCGGCTACGGATAGAAGCTATATGAGTAGAGATTTTTGTGCTAAATTAAGTTATCCATTGATGCCGTTGGATAGTAAATTTTTACTCGATTTAGCAAACGGTAAATTAATTTCAGCAGATTATATATGCCGGAATCGAGAAATTAAACTGGGTAGCGAAATATTTAAGATTGATTTGATACCAGTAGAGTTAGGGAGTTTTGATGTAATAGTTGGCAAGGACTGGCTGAAGAAGGTGAAAGCTGAGATCGTATGTTATAAAAATGCAATTCGCATTGTACGAGAAGAAGGAGAACCCTTAATGGTGTACGGAGAAAAGGGCAACACGAAGCTACATCTTATTAGTAATTTGAAGGCACAAAAACTAATAAGAAAAGGTTGCTATGCTGTTCTAGCACATGTCGAGAAAGTACAAACTGAAGAAAAGAGCATCAATGATGTTTTTGTCGCAAAAGAATTTTCCGATGTATTTCCGAAAGAATTACCAGGACTACCTCCACATCGATCTGTTGAATTTCAAATAGACCAGGAGCTACACCAATAGCTCGTGCTCCTTACAGACTCGTATCCAGTGAGATGAAAGAACTGCAAAGCCAACTGCAAGAACTATTAGAACGTGGTTTCATTCGACCAAGTACATCACCATGGGGAGATCCTGTTTTATTTGTCAAGAAGAAGGATGGTACATTTAGGTTGTGTATCGACTACAGAGAGTTGAACAAACTTACCATCAAGAACCGTTATCCACTGCCGAGAATTGACGACTTGTTTGATCAACTACAAGGCTCATCGATTTATTCGAAAATTGATTTACGTTCTGGATATCATTAAATGCGAGTAAACGAGGATGATATTCCAAAAACTGCTTTTAGGACACGTTATGGTCATTACGAGTTTATGGTTATGCCGTTTGGATTGACTAACGCACCAGCTGTGTTCATGGACCTTATGAACCGAGTGTGTGGGCCATATCTTGATAAGTTTATCATTGTTTTCATCGATGACATACTTATTTACTCAAAGAATGATCAAGAGCACGAAGAACATTTGAGAAAAGTGCTAGAAGTATTGAGGAAAGAAAAACTGTACGCTAAATTTTCAAAGTGTGCATTTTGGTTGGAAGAAGTTCAATTCCTCGGTCACATAGTGACCAAAGAAGGTATCCAGGTGGACCCGGCAAAGATCGAAACTGTTGAAAAGTGGGAAACCCCAAAAACTCCGAAGCATATACGTCAATTTTTAGAATTGGCTGGTTACTACAGAAGATTCATCCAAGATTTCTCCAAAATAGCAAAACCCTTGACTGCATTAATGCATAAAGGGAAGAAATTTGAATGGAAGGATGAACAAGAGAAGGCGTTTCAGTTATTGAAGAAAAAACTAACTACGGCACCCATATTGTCATTGCCTGAAGGGAATGATGATTTTGTGATTTATTGTGACGCATCAAAACAAGGTCTCGGTTGTGTATTAATGCAACGAATGAAGGTGATTGCTTATGCGTCTAGACAATTGAAGATTCACGAGCAAAATTATACGACTCACGATTTGGAATTGGGTGCTGTTGTTTTTGCATTAAAGAATTGGAGGCATTACTTATATAGGGTCAAAAGTATTATATATACCGTCCACAAAAGTCTTCAACACATATTTAATTAGAAACAACTGAACATGAGGCAGCGTAGGTGAATTGAATTGTTGAATGATTACGACTTTGAGATTCGTTACCACCCGGGGAAGGCAAATGTGGTAGCCGACGCCTTGAGTAGAAAGGACAGAGAACCCATTCTAGTAAAATCTATGAATATAATGATTCACAATAACCTTACTACTCAAATAAAGGAGGCGCAACAAGGAGTTTTAAAAGAGGGAAATTTAAAGAATGAAATACCCAAAGGATCATAGAAGCATCTTAATATTCGGGAAGATGGAACCCGGTATAGGGCTGAAAGGATTTGGGTACCAAAATTTGGAGATATGAGAGAAATGGTACTTAGAGAAGCTCATAAAACCAGATACTCAATACATCCTGGAACGGGGAAGGTGTACAAGGATCTCAAGAAACATTTTTGGTGGCCAAGTATGAAAGCCGATGTTGCTAAATACGTAGGGGAATGTTTGACGTGTTCTAAGATCAAAGCAGAGCATCAGAAATCATCAGGTCTACTTCAACTACCCAAAATCCCGGAATAGAAATGGGAAAACATTACCATGGATTTCATCACTAAATTGCCAAGGACTGCAAGTGGTTTTGATACTATTTGGGTAATAGTTGATCGTCTCACCAAATCAGCACACTTCCTGCCAATAAGAGAAGATGACAAGATGGAGAAGTTAGCACGACTGTATTTGAAGGAAGTCGTCTCCAGACATGGAATACCAATCTCTATTATCTCTGATAGGGATGGCAGATTTAGTTCAAGATTCTGACAGACATTACAGCAAGCATTAGGAACTCGTCTAGACATGAGTACTGCCTATCATCCACAAACTAATGGGCAGAGTGAAAGGACGATACAAACGCTTGAAGACATGCTATGAGCATGTGTTATTGATTTCGAAAATAGTTGGGATCGACATCTACCGTTAGCAGAATTTTCCTACAACAACGGCTATCATTCTAGTATTGAGATGGCACCGTTTGAGGCACTTTATGGTAGAAAGTGCAGGTCTCCGATTTGTTGGAATGAAGTGGGGGATAGACAGATTACGGGTCCGGAGATAATACAAGAAACTACCGAGAAAATCATCCAAATTCAACAACGATTGAAAACCGCCCAGAGTCGACAAAAGAGCTACGCGGACAGTAAAAGAAAAGATATAGAGTTTGAAATTGGAGAAATGGTCATGCTTAAGGTTTCACCTTGGAAAGGCGTTGTTCGATTTGGTAAACGGTGGAAACTAAATCCAAGGTACATTGGACCATTCAAGATTATAGATCGTGTCGGACCAGTAACTTACCAACTAGAGCTACCTCAACAACTCGCGGCTGTACATAACACTTTCCACGTCTCGAATTTGAAGAAATGTTTTGCTAAAGAAGATCTCACTATTCAGTTGGACGAAATTCAAATTAATGAAAAACTTCAATTCATTGAAGAACCCGTCGAAATAATGGATTGTGAGGTTAAGAGACTTAAGCAAAACAAGATACTGATTGTTAAGGTTCGATGGAATGCTCGTAGAGGACCCGAGTTCACCTGGGAGCGTGAAGATCAGATGAAGAAGAAATACCCACATCTATTTCCAGAAGATTCGTTAACACCTTCAACAGCTTAAAATTTCGGGACAAAATTTATTTAACGGGTAGGTACTGTAGTGACCCGAACTTTTCCATATTTATATATCTTAATTGAGATTGATATTTACATGACTAAATGTTTCCAACGTGTTAAGCAATCAAACTTGTTAAGACTTGATTAAATGAAATAAGTTTCATATAGACAATTGATCACCCAAGTTGACCGGCGATTCACGAACGTTACAAAATTGTAAAAACTACATGTTGTTGTATATATATATATATATATATATATATATATATATATATATATATATGGTTGACATAAGATTATGATGAGTAAGTATCTCACTAAGTATATTAACAATGTGTGATATACATAAGAAATGATATTACTAAGTTAAGAAACTCGAAATGATATATATAACGATTATCATTATGATAACGTCTACTAAATACATATGTATCATATTAAGATATTGATACACTATGTTTAACATGATAAAATGATATTTAAATATATCATTAAGTGTGTTAACAATGAACTACATATGTAAAAACAAGACTATTAACTCAAGAATTACGAAACGAGACTTATATATAACGATTATCGTTGTAACGATATTTTAATGTATATATCATATTAAGAGATATTCATTCATCATAATATCATGATAATATAATAATTTAACATCTCATTTGATTTAATAAACAATGGGTTAATAATATTTAACAAGATCGTTAACCTAAAGGTTTCAAAACAACACTTACATGTAACGACTAACGATGACTTAACGACTCAGTTAAAATGTATATACATGTAGTGTTTTAATATGTATTCATACACTTTTGAAAGACTTCAAGACACTTATCAAAATACTTCTACTTAACAAAAATGCTTACAATTACATCCTCGTTCAGTTTCATCAACAATTCTACTCGTATGCACCCGTATTCGTACTCGTACAATACACAGCTTTTAGATGTATGTACTATTGGTATATACACTCCAATGATCAGCTATTAGCAGCCCATGTGAGTCACCTAACACATGTGGGAACCATCATTTGGCAACTAGCATGAAATATCTCATAAAATTACAAAAATATGAGTAATCATTCATGACTTATTTACATGAAAACAAAATTACATATCCTTTATATCTAATCCATACACCAACGACCAAAAACACCTACAAACACTTTAATTCTTCAATTTTATTTATCTAATTGATCTCTCTCAAGTTCTATCTTCAAGTTCTAAGTGTTCTTCATAAATTCTACAAGTTCTAGTTTCATAAAATCAAGAATACTTCCAAGTTTGCTAGCTTACTTCCAATCTAGTAGAGTGATCATCCAACCTCAAGAAATCTTTCTTATTTACAGTAAGATATCTTTCTAATACAAGGTAATACTCATATTTGAACTTTGATTCAATTTCTATAACTATAACAATCTTATTTCGAGTGGAAATCTTACTTGAACTTGTTTTCGTGTCATGATTCTGCTTCAAGAACTTTCAAGCCATCCAAGGATCCTTTGAAGCTAGATCCATTTTTTCATTTCTAGTAGCTTTATCCAGAAAACTTGAGGTAGTAATGATGTTCATAACATCATTCGATTCATACATATAAAGCTATCTTATTCGAAGGTTTAAACTTTTATCACTAGAACATAGTTTAGTTAATTCTAAACTTGTTCGCAAACAAAAGTTAATCCTTCTAACTTGACTTTTAAAATCAACTAACCACATGTTCTATATCTATATTATATGCTAACCTAATGATTTAAAACCTGGAAACACGAAGAACACTGTAAAACCGGACATATGCCGTCGTAGTAACACCGCGGGCTGTTTTGGGTTAGTTTATTAAAAACTATGATAAACTTTAATTTAAAAGTTGTTCTTCTGGGAAAATTATTTTTCTTATGAACATGAAACTATATCCAAAAATCATGATTAAATTCAAAGTGGAAGTATGTTTTCTAAAATGGTCATCTAGACGTCGTTCTTTCGACTGAAATGACTACCTTTACAAAAACGACTTGTAACTTATATTTCCTACTATAAACCTATACTTTTTCTGTTTAGATTCATAAAATAGAGTTCAATATAAAACCATAGCAATTTGATTCACTCAAAACGGATTTAAAATGAAGAAGTTATGGGTAAAACAAGATTGGATAATTTTTCTTGTTGTAGCAACGTGAAAATTGGTAACAAATCTATATTAATAATATCCTAGCTAACTTATATTGTATTATACATTTATTGTAATATATTATGTAATCTTGGGATACCATAGACACATATGCAAATGTTTTGACATATCATATCGACCCATGTGTATATATTATTTGAAACAACCATAGACACTCTATATGCAGTAATGTGGGAGTTAGCTATACAGGGTTGAGGTTGATTCCAAAAATATATATAACTTGAGTTGTGATCTAGCCTGAGACGTATATACACTGGGTCGTGGATTGATTCAAGATAATATATATCAATTTTTTTTCTGTACATCTAACGTTGGACAACTAGTTGTAGGTTACTAACGAGGACAGCTGACTTAATAAACTTAAAACATCATAATGTATTAAAAGTGTTGTAAACATATTTTGAACATACTTTGATATATATGTACATATTTTTTATAGGTTCATGAATCGACCAGTGGCCAAGTCTTACTTCCCGACGAAGTAAAAAAAAATCTGTGAAAGTGAGTTATAGTCCCACTTTTAAAATCTAATATTTTTGGGATGAGAATACATGCAGATTTATAAATGATTTACAAAATAGACACAAGTACATGAAACTACATTCTATGGTTGAATTATCGAAATCGAATATGCCCCTTTTTATTAATTCTGGTAATCTAAGAATTAGGGAACAGACACCGTAATTGACGCGAATCCTAAAGATAGATCTATTGGGCCTAACAAACCCTATCCAAAGTACCGGATGCTTTAGTACTTCGAAATTTATATCATATCCGAAGGGTGTCCCGGAATGATGGGGATATTCTTAAATATGCATCTTGTTAATGTCGGTTACCAGTTGTTCACCATATGAATGATTTTTATCTCTATGTTTGGGATGTATATTGAAATATGAAATCTTGTGGTCCATTGTTACGATTTGATATATATAGGTTAAACCTATAACTCACCAACATTTTTGTTGACGTTTTAAGCATGTTTATTCTCAGATGATTATTAAGAGCTTCCGCTGTCGCATACTTAAATAAGGACAAGATTTTGAGTCCATGCTTGTATGATATTGTGTAAAAACTGCATTCATGAAACTTATTTCATTGTAATATATTTGTATTGTAAACCATTATGTAATAGTCGTGTGTAAACATGATATTTTAGATTATCATTATTTGATAATCTACGTAAAGCTTTTTAAACCTTTATTGATGAAATAAAGGTTATGGTTTGTTTTAAAATGAATGCAGTCTTTGAAAAATGTCTCATATAGAGGTCAAAACCTCGCAACGAAATCAATTAATATGGAACGTTTTTAATCAATAAGAACGGGACATTTCAAAAGGTTTCCTAAATAAAAGTGGACCTCTTAACAGAGACTTGTAATTATACAATGTATCTGATAAATCAATCATTTGATATTATTTTCGAATTCCATCTATAATCATATTGAAACAAATACGTTCATGTAAAGTATTATACGTTTAGTACTTTGTTAATGTTTCAAGTTATAATATAAACACATATACATATAATCATATCCGTTCATTTAATGGTTCGTGAATCGTCAGAATTTGGTCGAGGTTTAAATGAATGTATGAACACAGTTTAAAATTCTTGAGATTTAACTTAACAAACTTTGCTTATCGTGTCAGAAACATATAAAGATTAAAGTTTAAATTTGGTCGGAAATTTCTGGGTTGTCACAGTACCTACCCGTTAAAGAAATTTCGTCCCCAAAATTTGATCAAGGTTGTCATGGCTAACAATAAGAATGTTTTCATGACAATTATGAGTTGATAAATAGAGTTTTATCACCATTGAGTAATATGGATAGAACAATCCGTTTGTGCCACAAAAGAGTGAAATGAGTAGGTGTAGATTCGTGATATCTTTTGACATAGATAGGATTGATTTCTAAGTTCAAGAGATTTGGAGAAAATCTTCGTAATAAGATTTGATTCTTCGGTAATCAAGGGAATTAGGATCCGCTTTAAATGCAATCATCTGTTTTGATTTCTCTGTCGGATATTTTACTATAAATCCACTCCCTTCATTTCCGTACAATTTACACCTTCTATTCTTTCTCCCTCAACTCATATTTTAAAGCATTCATCAGTATGCTCCATCCATTACTAATTCTGGATATACTCCTAACTTTCATATCTGTCATTCTTCTTTTTCATCTACCACTTGAGGATTTTGTTTATTTCTACTATTACCTTGGGGTTATAGAAATTTTAATTCTCCCGTGCCTTTACGTGGCAATACGTATTGATATGCACGGTTTGTAATTTATTTGTTACTGTCAAGCTTTATATTTTCTTTTATATTCAAGAGTTCCATACTTTTGCCTCCTCTTCCCGACTTCAAGTCAAGCGAATAATGGTCCAGAATTTGTAGGTATGGATAGTTAATGTTCTAATAAGGAAATTGTATTGGCACGATATTGATTTGTCAAATTTCCAAAATATCCTGGAAAAGACCGAATCATCAAGAAAATATTTTTCTTGATATTCTTAAAGGTTAAATAGAATACAAGAGTCATGTAACATGGCACATTATGATGTTATGATCTGTGAATCATCACGTTTCATTTAGAAACTCAGCATGACTTACCGTAATATAATCACATTGATCAAGTGTCATTATATTATACTAACTCATGCTTCAGTTCCCAACACTACTTCAAAAACATTCTTATTTTAAACTCGAAGGTTTCAGAATTTAGAAACTAAAATAGTTTCTTTTATGATGTAATACAGATAGCGCGAAGAGGTAAATGATTTCAGGTAAGAATAAATATGGAATATCTTCAGAAATATGGAGGATATTTATAATGAAAGATACGATGATATCTTAGAATTTCTAATATCAGAGGATGATGAAGAATATTGTCCGCAAGGGTTTAGAGTCAGGAGCAAGGTATTCGTTTTTGACTTCAGCAGACACTAAATCATTTAGATTCATTGAAGGTAGATTTCGTCCTTGTGATTTGTCCACAGCCTCCTTCATACTTTGCTTAATCCGTTTTCCAGTTCCAAATCTTCTCTTTTTCTGAGCTTTGCCAACACACTATTAAAACTTTTGACTGTTATGGTTGTCTACAGTTTCTGCTGCTTCATTCAGCTTTTAAAAAAAATTTTAGAGAACTCAATCGTAGATTGAGGTGTTTTTCAGAAACTTTACATTCGAAGTATGTAAATCTAAGAGATAGACATTATATGTACACATATAACTGTTGGCGTAGACATACTACGAGATTTCAAAATACTGATTGCTAATTCCCGATAATTTGTATGGCAATCCTCGTTACAAGATGCAGATGAGTAAGTGATAGGGTTTTGATGAATATAATGATTTTTTTAAAAAAAATCTTAGATCATTACGATTGCTGATAAGTTTACTGCTAATGTGGTGGATTATAAATGATTCTCCGATAACGATGGCGAAAGAGCATCGTATATATCGAGGTTATAATAAGACTGTTTCAATTGAAAAATCGAAGTTGACTTGTTGGAGCTGTGACAAAACTGTCTATTTTGAAAAGGAATTAAAAAATTATTTTAGCTAATAGATACCAAAGGGTCTGACACGGATACGTGTTAAACTATGACTTTGGTTTCGAGGGTTTTTCAGGTACAAGACTGTGGGTAATATGTGGTTGGATCATCATCTCAATTGTTCATTATTTGAAATGTCTTCAGGAATTTCGGAGGGTTTGAACACAGATTGTAATTGTTAATAAACCTATGATGCTCTAACACAGTTTTGAAGTCAAAGTATAGCTTTGTAGGAATCTAAGAGTGATGATTTTGATTATATCTCGATTTGAATTCTGAGATTTCAAAAATCAGAATATGTAATTAGATTGAAATGAGTATGGTTGTCTTGATTTCTATAGAAGAATGTACATTGTTGTGAAAGCAGGGAATATAGTTGATGATTTGCTTAATCAGATTCGAAGAATGTAACATATTAATTGTGAATTTATATATATCTCTCGGGTGTTATCTACCCGTTAAAAAATGTTCACAATTAATATTTTGTACAAAAGAATTTTTATTACAGTCTTTATGAAAATATATATGTGTATATTTTCTTTAGATGTAATACAGATTTAATGAGTTAATATTAAATTAAACTCATTTCATTTTTGGCTGGAATTAGAAATGAATAATCTCTAAAACTTTAGAAATTACGTAATCTTCGTGGATTATTTCTTCAACGCAAATGAAATTATGAATCAATACTTCATTATTCATTTTTAGTGATATTTACTCGGTGAATGATGTTGGTGCTCGTGGAATTCTTGTGAACTTCACAAGATATGAGTGATGTTTTCTAGAAAGTTTCGAGTACGGTAAAAATGAAAGTGTAATATCAAACATGTATTTGAATAGTACACTTGGTTTATTATGACCTGGAATTTATTGAATTGAAATAGAGATTGTAGTTAACGATGGTTAAATCGTTAAGGAAAAATGTACATCTTAGCATATTAGTAATATGAATTTAATCGAGTAGTATCTACCCTTATTTAATTCATACATAATAGCATAGTACGAAAGATTTATTTTGATCTCAAAATTTATATATATATATATATATATATATATATATATATATATATATATATATATATATATATATATATATATATATATATATATATATATATATATATATATATATAATTTCTTTAGAGGGAATGAGTTAATACTTCATAACTCGTTGATACAATATACGCGTTATTGATTCGTAATAATGTCCACGGTGATTCTTGAACTGGTGGAGTTTGTGATGTTATAGGAGCTACTGATTCTGATGATGTTGATGGCACTGACTGTGCTGGTGATGCTAACGGTACTGTTGATGCTGCTGGTAAAACAAATCTAGCTTGTAAATCGTGTACCATTCCGGTCAGGGTTTCTAATCTTCCTTCTATCATTTTGGTCCACTTATCTGATTTATGGTTAAAGCTAGAATAGATAATCTCTAAGACTTTAGATATTACATAATCGTCGTAGAACGTTTCTCCAATGAAGTTATGAATCAATACTTCATCAGTTATTGTTGTTGGTACTCCTTGGTATCTATGGTATGTATGACGTTGATGCTCGAGGTACAGATTGTGATGTTGAGGTGTGGGATGCGGATGTTGCTGTTGGTGGTACGGTTGATACCGGTGTTGTTGCTAGTGCTTGTAACCTTTGCACCATATTCTCTAAAGCCACTACTCAAGCGTGAAGCTCGTTGACTTCTTCTATTACACCGGGATGATTGTCGGTTCGGACGAGCGGGTGAATGAGATCTAGAATTTGAGATAGTATATAATCGTGACGAGATACTCTGGAGATGAGAGAGAAAATGGTGTTTCGGACAGGTTCGCCAGTAAGTGCTTCAGATTCTTCGCCAAGAGGGCAATGTGGTGGATGGAAGGGATCACCTTCTTCTTGTCTCCAATGATTGAGGAGGCTACGAACCCTTCCCCAATTCATCCAGAATAGATGATGGCTGATTGGTTGATCCATTCCGGTCACACTCTTTCGGAGCTCGAGCGAAACTCCATATCGGAATCCGAGGAACTTGAACTAGTGGCGAGTTCCATTTCGTACGATGGAATAAAGGATGTTTCGATATGAAATGATTTCCGGCTATTGGATGATATTCTAATTACATATAATATCTATATTTGTAGAACAAAAGATTTCGTAGATTACAAAGGAATTTACGGAATATGTCAGGTAAAGTTTACAGTAACAGATTCGCTAAGATATGAATTAGCAGATACACTAAGATATGAATTTTTTTTCTATACACTATTCATGCAATCAATGCAGTAACATGTGTCTAGACTAAGAATGATAAGCATGTAATTTCCGACAGGATATGATAAGCAAAACTTTTTGACATGCAGCTAAGGTTGAAGTCCAGACTCACTAATGCATCCTAACAACTATCAGTTAGACTCACTAATGCAAGACCTGGTTCGCTAAGACCACCGCTCTGATACCACATGAAGCGACCCGTCCTAATCTATAAGGAAGAATACAATAACATATGGATACATTGCGAGGTATTTGACCTCTATATGATACATTTTACAAACATTGCATTCGTTTTTAAAGACAAACTTTCATTACATCGAAAGTTGACAGGCATGCATACCATTTCATCATATCCAACCTATAAATGATCTAATCTATCATTTACTTAATAATAATCTCTATTGAGCTCAACGAATTGAATCAACGTCTTTTGAAATATGCCATGAATGACTCCAAGTAATATCTTTAAAATGAGCTAATGCACAGCGAAAGATTTCTTTCATACCTGAGAATAAACATGCTTTAAAGTGTCAACCCAAAAGGTTGGTGAGTTCATTAGTTTATTATAATCAATCATTTCCATAATATTAATAGACCACAAGATTTCATTTCCATTTTTCATAAACATCATGCATGCATATAGCAATCTGCATAAAAAATCATTCATATGTTGAACACCTGGTAACCGACATTAACAAAATGCATATAGAATATCCCCAAAATAGAAATCCATCTGTATTAATAACTTGAAGTACTAAAGCATACCATTTTCCAGTATGGGGGGGAGTTAGTGCCCATAGATCTACCTTTAGGATTCTCGTCAATTAGGGTGTCTGTTCCCTAATTCTTAGGTTACCAAGCTAAAAGGGTGATATTCGGTATAGTAATCCAACCATAGAATGTAGTTTTAAGTACTTGTATCTATTTCGTCAAACATTTATAAAAGCAGCTCATGTATTCTCAGTCCCAAAATATATATTGTAAAAGCATTTAAAAAGGGAGTAATGAAACTCACGATATTGTATTTCGTAGTAATAATGCAAATGACGGCACTGAACAATGCAAGGTTGGCCTTGTATTCACGAACCTATATTAAGTATATATATATTTATAAGTTGGTCAGTATCTGTCTAACAATTTAGGTCAGGTCATAGTGTATCACAATCCTAATGCTCGAGACTACTATGCAAAAGTCAACGAAAGTTATCTTGACCAAAATGACTTCCAAAAATTTATACATAATTATTATATAGTTTAAATATAGTCGTTTAAAATTTTATATTAAAATTTATATAATAAAAATATACTTTTATATATATCTTGAATAATAAAATTTATAAAGTTCATTTAGTATCATAAAAATAATATGATAGGTATTATTAATGTAATTATATTACACGTAGTAAAATATCTTTGTGACACATATCTATTTGATAAAATAATATTATTAATAATAATAATAAGTAAAAGTTGTATTATTTTATAGTAATAATAATAGTAATTATTTTACTAATAATAATAATAATATTTATATTTACTAATGATGATATTAATTATGATAAAATGATAATTCTAATCATGATAACTATAACAATACTTTTTAATATTAACTGAATTAATAATATTTTTTATATAAAAATAATAATTCTATTCAATATGATATTTCTATTAAAAATGATAATTTTAATAAAAATGATAATTTTAATATTAATAATACTTTTAATAATATTAATAATGATAAAAAATAATGCAAACGATATTTTTATCTAAATCAATATCTTATAATATTTTAATTTCATCATGATACTTATATTCATTATTTCCTAATCGATTTTTTAATAACTTTTGGTCATCTTTTATATCGCGTTCATAATAATGGTAATAATAGCAATCAAAATAATTAGGTGATACTAATATTAGTTTTAATGATAATGATACTAATAAGAATTATAATAATATTAATGATAATACTAATAATTATAATAATAATGATAATATTAATAATTTTTAATGGTAATAACAATAATAATAGTAATGACAATAACAATTTAATAATAATACTTATATTAATAATGATGATGATAATAATAATAATAATAATAATAATAATAATAATAATAATAATAATAATAATAATAATAATAATAATAATAATAATAATAATAATAATAATAATAATAATAATAATTACTAGATAATAATAATAACGACGATAATAACGTCGATAGTAATAATAATCATTTTAACAATAATACTACAATTCAGTTGACTATAACTTCTAATCCGTTCATCGAAACCATTAGATATCTACATGAAAAGTTATTGATTTTTCGTTAGCTTTCCAACGACATGCATATCATTTACCTTATCCTAGTAGCATATGTATCTAATTCAAGATTCAACATAACCTATCTAACGACAATATCAAATGTACAAGCATGCATAATCCTATATACTCGAGCACTAGTCAGGCATACATTATTAATATATAAAAGTTATGAGTGCTCACGTATCAATATTGAGATTCAATATTGCAGGAAAGTACGTAGACGCAAAGGAGATGATAAACACTAGGTTGACTTCACGAGCATACCCCTGAATCATACTCATCACCTCCATAGTTATAACCCATAATTTTCTTAACTCTGTCCCTCTCAAAACCCATTTTTGAAAACACGCGAGTAGAACCTCGTCGTAGTATTTTATGTATAATAGTATTAATACTAACAGTAATACTACTAATAATAATATTTAAGATTAATAATAATAATAATCATAATAATAATAATAATAATATAATTTATATGTATAGAAAGAAAGAGATGCGAGGGAGTTTGAGTAAATGAATTCAGAAATCAGAACGAATCGAGCTTTTAAGGACTTGGCCTCACTTTACTTGCCATGCGATCGCATGGCTGTTGTGTGGAGTGCCCATGCGATCTCATGGGACTTGATTCTAGCTGGTATCCATCATTTGCTTTTGCCGACACTCGATTAATATTAAATATAATTTAATAATTAATAATCTATATAATTAATTATATATTATATAATATTTACGTGCATAGTTAACTTGTAAATTTAGTTCCAATGACTCGTACGTTATCACTCGACTTATGTCCCGTTTTCGGTTTCTTGAACTCATTTTCGTATGCCTAGAAAATTAGCGTTTTACGTTTAGTGATTCGTACCCTTATCAAAATATAGACTTAAATCATTAGTAAACTATATTACACAAAGTGTAACTTATGAATTTGAATGTTTTGGTTATTTGCTTCTATAAATCATCGTCTCGTGGTACATACATATTATCAAAACATTTTATGACTAAGTTAAAATATATATATATATATATATATTTATATTTTCATTTCGAAATATAAATTTGAAATATCTATTTAACAATATATTATAAAGTTTTTCAACACTAAATGATATTCAAAACTTATATATTTTGAAATCGTTTAATTATTAAGAAATATTATTTTGTAACATTTGTATTTTTAAAGTTTAGAAAGGTTATAATAGTAGAAGTTGTTATGTCATAATACGTTCTTAAGAATAAAAGTCTATTATATCGAAAAACGTTTTCGTTTAAGAAAGTAACATCATATAAGAATCATAACAGGTTTCAAGGTTTTAACTTCTAGTTTATTCATGACTCGTAGGATTAAGTCTTAAGGAAAATTAAACGTATGAAATCATCTTATCATGACAAATGGTTTTATCTTGCCGACGAATATTATCTCAATTATTTACTCTTCATGATAAAATATTATTAAAGCTTAGTAATTAACATATCAATAGTCACGAGAAAATTATTGTAAGGCATGTATTGAAAATCAAACAGGAGTCTCCACTAACCCTTGTCCAGTTCTCGTTAATTGGCCACTTCCATCAGGAACATTTTGAATTGATTTCTAATGGCTCTCTTCCTACTGCCTCCCTTGCCTAAAGAGATCAGTCCACCGCGTGTCTGTCTTCCTTCCGAATTCCGTTAAAAAGGAAAGGTTTCCTAAATCAAAATGGACCTCTTAACAGAGACTTGTAATTATACATTGTATTTGATAAATCAATCATTTGATATTATCTTCTAATTCCATCTATAATCATATTAAAACAAATACATTCATGTAAAGTATTATACGTTTAGTACTTTAATAATGTTTCAAGTTATAATATATACACATATACATATAATCATATCCGTTCATTTAATGGTTCGTGAATCGTCGGAAGTTGGTCGAGGTTTAAATGAATGTATGAACACAGTTTAAAATTCTTGTGATTTAACTTAACAAACTTTGCTTATCGTGTCGGAAACATATAAAGATTAAATTTTAAATTTGGTTGGAAATTTTTGGGTTGTCACGAGTTTCTATGAAAAGGGAAAGAGAACCAAGAAGTATTCCAAGGGTAAAATTTTGAGCTGGGGTTACTTTAAGGAGATCAATTGTTTTGCGATCAAGAGGGAAGGAGGGGTTCATTATATGGCAAGACTGAGTCACTTCAAAACTCTACCTTACTTTGAGATCATGCAACTTGCGAAGCTGAAGATGTTGAACGCTGAAGATAGTGACCTTTCCAGGTTGTCTCATCAGATATGAGTACAAGACATGGAAATGAAATATCTTTAAGTCAATAGCCGCCAGGTTTTCCATACACCAACAAAGTTAAATTCAAAAGGTGGACCTATTCGCGTTGTTAAGTTCCGTCCAGCCAAGTACATGAAACAATCTTCGTTGATGCCCTTACCCAAGGATATATGTAAACACTTCAGATGGTGGTTCTATGACGAATTGTCAGAGAAAGCAGTGATACTGACTGCAATTGAGAAAGAAGATGGAAGCATACAGTTTGACAATGTGGGGATTCTAGATCCTATGTGGCTGAGAAACTTGTCGAGATTTGATATGGAGACACTTCACTGCCATCACATTACGTTCAGAGATGATAAAAAGGAGGAAGCTATGAGATATAAACGTGTGATCGATGTCTACTATGCCTACCTCAATAGAGAAAGTGATGCTCAAAGCTCAAACCAAGCTCAGGCCAACTGAATCCTGTTAGATACTGTGTAGCTAGTTTGTATTTTGTTTTTTATGTATTTATGTGAGAGAGAGAATCTGGATGTGTATTTTATGTTAAAATGATGTTACTTTTGGGCTTATATGTATATCACGGATTTTTACTTTATTGTAATCGATGTTCTAGGTCCTAGGGGGAGTTGTTGATGCATTTTCTGTAAGTCCCTAGACATCTACCTTACGTTTGTGAACAGTACTTCAGTTTATGGGCTACCATGATCGCTCGTTATTATCCTATCTGTGTTTATATGTGGTTACAGGTACTGCAGGAACACGATATGGAAGTTTGACTATCTTAGACTCAGTCAGACATACGAGTGAAGGCTCACTCGTACGGCTGACAAGCTCATACGCACGGTTGAGCTGAGCTGAGTCACAAATCTAATCTGAGTATACATACACGAGTGAGTGATCACCCGTACGGCTGAGGCAGCCCACTCGTATGAGTGACGGCTGACTCGCATGGTTGACTCAATAATAGGGGTATTTAAGTGTTATGTTCTTCATTTTTGTTTAAGCCTCTCATTACACACACATCACTCAGATCTGGTAGCCTTGTCTGATTATCTCTCAACCTAAATCACTCAAGAGGTGAATAATAGCTCTAGGTGTTAATCTAATCACACATCCATTGTTGTGATTTGACTAAATTAATCCCAAAAAGCATAATATTCACTAGAATGGTTTGATTCACTAATTCTGCCTTTGTGTTAATTAAACCTGTTGATTTCGAAGTTCCTAGTCATGTTTCATCAATGCTGAGGAATTATGTTTTGAGATTAAAAGCTTAAAATAAAAGATAATTCAACTAAAACAGGCTATCACACTTTAGCAACCATCTATTGTTAAAACCAATGTGTTTGAATGTGTTGGTGGGATTACTAAGAAAGGGAAAGGGTCAACAACATCTAAGGATGCTAAACCCATTACTATTCTTAAAAATCCTCTACGTTCTCAATTTGGTAACCGTGTTTCAAAAGTTGTACCTTCAACACAATTTGTTGTAAAGAAAGTTCATTCTCAAGATGGTTCTGTGTCAAATGAAAAGATTCCTATGATTCCAATGTCAAATAAATCAAAGGAGAGTCTTTTAAAGAAATCAGTCAAGTCTAAACAATAAACAAGTCCTAAACCTGATTTGAGTGAGTATGATGCAAAGGAACGTAAAATCAAATTGGAAATTTTGCAAAATCAATCATCTCATGTGTCAACTGAAAAGTTTGAGCGTCTAACTAACAGAGGTGTTTTCCATGTCACAGGTCATAATTCAAAATTGACTTACAAGTCTGTATGGGTTCCTAAGTCAACGACTAAGAAAGTAGCAAACAAACCAAAGAAATATGCTAGTCGACCTAGGAAGTCATCACATGTATTTTAATTTTCTTCTGTGAACAAAACATCCACATGGAATAAGCTGTGTGTTAACACTTTTGATAATGATGTAAAACCTGATATGGCGTATGATGCTTCATGTAATGTGGTTTTAAATGATGCTTTATTGACTAAATTGCATGATGCTGTACGTTATTATCTCATTGTTGATCCAAAGTTTATTACTGGTACTAACCGTAGAGGACCCAAGAAACTTTGGGCACCTAAACTTTAGGAAATTAACATTTACAGGATTTCGATGTATGTGTTTAGTATATCGATTCCGGTTGCTCTCGACACATGACGAGCGATAACTCCTTGCTTGTCAATTTCGTTGACAAATTCCTAGGAACGGTTACATTCGAAAATGATGATATTGCAACGATAACGGGATATGGAGATTATGTGAAAAATGGCATTACGATCAAACGGGTCTTATATGTTGAGGGTTTGGGGTGCAGTTTGTTTAATGTCAGCCAATTCTGCGATGGAGATCTCTAAGTTCTATTTGAACGTCGTCAATGCTCGGTGAAATCCACCGATGGAAATGATCTCCTTTTTGGTAAACATTGTGCTTCACTTTATACTATTGACCTCAATGATGCACCATCACATGGGAACATGTGTTTGGCTACCCGTTCGACAAAAGAAAATTCATGGTTATGGCATCACCGGATTTCACACCTGAATTACAAGGGTATTAATCGACTGGTCTCTAAAAACTTAGATGATGGTATTCCTAGCTTTCAGTATGATAAGCATCATGTATGTCATCATGTGTGATGGGTAAGCTGAAATGGACCAATCATCTGCTTAAGCAAAACCCCAGTACTTCATCGTCTTTGCATTTATTGCATATGGACTTATGTAGACCCATGAGAATTTCTAGTCTGGTGGTCGGAAACATGTGATTGTCATTGTAGATGACTATACACGATTTACATGGATTTTTCTTTTGAGGACCAAATCTAAAACCCTCGCCATTATCATTTAGTTCATCAAAAAAACTCAATGCTCTTTTAACAAACATTTTAAGAACATCCGAATTGATAATGGGACGGAATTTAAGAATGACCTGCTTGATAGTTATTTGAAAGACTAAGGCATTGAACATCAGTTCTCTGCTGCACGAACCCCTCAACAGAATGAAGTAGTCGAACGACGTAATCGTACGTTGTGCGAGGCAGCTCAAACGATGCTTGCCTTCTCCAAACTACCTCCAAAAATGTGGGAGGAGGCCATTTCAACTACTTGTTATACCCAAAATCGTTGAATCATTAATAAACACTTTGACAAAACTCCTTATGAGTTATTATATGGTAGACGCCCGAATGTCAAATATTTTCGTGTCTTTGGTTGTATATGCTATGTGCTTAACGATTTTGATAGCCTCAGAAAGTTTGATCCTCATGGCGATCAGGCCATATTTCTCAGTTATTCTTCGAACAAAGTTGCTTATTGTGTCTATCATAAACGAACAAAGACGATCAAGGGAAGCATTAATGTCAAGTTTGATGAATTTTTGGGAATGGCTTTTAAACAACTCGGTTTAAAACCCGATCCTAACCTGGCTACTACTTCTTTCGCGCACAATTCAATATTCTTGAAGAAGGGTGTTCTGACGGTTACAACAGAGAAACTGGATATCTTGTTTGATAGTCTTTATGCTCCTCAACGAAATTCAAATGTTCAAGCCGTACCGTTTACACCATCACAGTCAACTAATGTGGATACTCAACCAAGTCTCTTTGATGAAGATTCAACACCAACTGATTCACCTGTTGCTTCTTCATCCTCCCTCCCATATCCTACTGCTGATAATCTTGAACCAATTCAAGATTCATCTGTTGATACAACTCCAGTTGTTTCTCCAGATACTCAAATGAATCCATTAGAAAGTGTTACATCAGCACAAGCAGATCAAGGCTCAACGTCAACAACATTTGATGTTTCAATTGATACCACTGATGTACAACCTCTTCCACATCACAACCGATGGACTAAATGTCATCCAATTGATCTTATCATTGGTGATTAATCTGCTCCAATCTCAAGTTGAAGAGCTACACGGAATATGTGTCTATATACTGCCTTTCTTAGTAAAATTGAACCAACGGTTGCTAAAGCTTTACTAGATCTAAACTGGGTGGTAGCAATGAAAGAGGAGATAAATCGGTTTGATTGTTTGAAAGTATGGCGATTAGTTCCAAGACCAACGGGTCAACCACCAATAGGGGTTAAGTGGATTTTCAAGAACAAGAAGGATTCTGATGGAATTGTGGTTAGAAACAAGGTACGTCTAATGGCCAAGGGATATCGACAACAAGAGGGTATTGATTATGATGAAACATTTGCTCCGGTTGCTAGGATTGAGGATATTCGTCTTTTCCTTGCATTTGCTTCTCATATGAAGTTCACGATGTTTCAAATGGATGTCAAAACTGCTTTTTTGAATGGTCATCTTCAAGAGGAAGTTTATGTTGATCAACTAGAAGGCTTTGTCGATCCCATTCATCCAAACCACGTCTACTACTTGGAGAAAGCTTTGTATGGTCTGAAGCAAGCACCGCGTGCATAGTACGAGACCTTAACAAAGTACTTGCTGGATAATGGCTTCTCTCGTGGAACGATTGATACAACGCTCTTCATCCGTTAAAACCCCGGTCATATTCTCTTGGTTCAAATTTGCGTTGATGATATTATTTTTGGTCCCACATCTCCAGCCCTTTGCAAAGAATTTGGTGACCTTATGGCCAACAAATTCGAAATAAGCATGCTTGACCAGCTTAATTTCTTCTTGGGTTTACAAGTAAAACAATTACCAAACGGGATTTTTATCAGTCAAACAAAGTATATCAATGATATGTGTTAGGACCCCGAAGTTGTATAGTGTTAATGTGAAATAAGCTTAAATGATGGGAGGGCTATATAAGAAAACTAAGTAGTCCTAATTAGATAGCCATTGCATTGTAACTGAGTTCTAGAAGCTGTGTAATGTAAATCTTATTGATTCTCTCTCATATCGAGTCTCCTTTAAACTTATCGAATCTCATTCTAACTTGTCTTTTCTTCTAATCTCAACATGATATGACCTATCATTTGGTATCAGAGCTTCCAGGGAGTGATATTACATCACTAGATCGATCCAAAGATTGAAGATTACATAATCTGAGCACTCTCGGTATATTAAATCAGATTCGGTATAATCGAATCTGATAATCTGACGTTCAGATTCTTGTAATAAGTTCAGCGAAGGTGTATTAGGTTGATTAGAAAGAGTTTCAATCATCATTACAGCTTTTTAACATCAATTATGAAGAATCAAGTTGATTTTTAGAGTTCGTGGCTAAAACTCTCGGTATTCATCATTTCCAGCTTGATTCTGTAATTTAGTAAAGGTTTGAGGTTTCAGTTGTGATCGTGAGGTGTTTAATCACATTTCTGACGGTTTAATTTCTTCAATTCTTCAAGTTTTGAAGATTTGATCTACATTCGGTATCGTAACTGCCATACCGAATCTGCTTCAAAGCTATTAATTCTCAATCAGTGTTGCAGATTGTGGCGTGTTTATGATTCTATCACATTCGGTTTGGTCATACGTAACTAATTGGTGTGATTTGAGAAATGATTCGTTTGAATTCTAAGTTTTCATACTTAGACTCGGTATTGTCAACTGCTACAGTTGACATTCGGTATCCTATACATTCGGTATATTTGATATTTTGTGTGATACTAACTTGTTTCCATGTGCATCAAGGTTACAGAATCTAGTTCAAAGGAATTGAATTGTGTTTGAATTCAAATTCATACAGAATCTGATTACCGAGTCAGATACCGAATCAGAATCTCGGTATCACTTAATTCATTGGTTTTAAATGTTCTCAGGCTACAAATCTTGTGGTTACCAAATCTATACTGAATCTAGGTGTGTTACTTGTATTTCTGATCAGTTTCTAATACAGAATCTGGTTTACCAAATCTACTACAGTACATAATCTGTACCGAATCTGCTATAGTACCGAATCAGATAGCGAATCTGACATTTTTTTTAGATTGTTGTGATTTTTCATCCTAGATTTGTATAATACCGAATCTACCTCATTTTCAAGATGTCTACTCAAGATACTTTGATCATTGGATCAGATTCCCATCCTCCAGTGTTGTTTCATGGAAAGTACACTCAGTGGCTTTACCGAATCACTCAGTACATAGACTATAAGGGTGAGAAAGCAAAGTACATATGGGCTTCTCTGAGAGATGGTCCAGTTGTAGATTATCATCCGGATACTGTTATGCCAATTCCAGTATATGAACTTTCTGGTGATAAACGTGAGAGAGCTCATGGTGACATAGAGGCAAAGAACATTGTTATGCAAGCTATCTCGTATGAGTTGTTTGAAAATGTTGATAGTAACACCACTGCAAAAGATATATGGGATGAGATCAAACGACAGCAAGAAGGTTATGACATGTCAGTTGTTACTAAACTGAATAAGGCTCTGGGATTTTATGAAGTTTTCAAGTAGGAACCTGATGAACCACTCAAGGATACCTACCGTCATTTCAATGGTTTTCTTAATGAGTTGAAAAGGTGCAAGATCATAAAAGTAAATGCTGAAGTCAACATGAAATTTCTCAAAAAACTCAATGTTGATTGGGTTCCTTATGGAACCATCGTTCGATCTACCAAAGAGATTGACAAGTTGGCTATTCATGAGCTTGTTGGAGTTCTTATGCATTACCAACCTAAAGTGTCTAAACTTCAAGAAGGAAGGAAAGAGTCATCTCCAAGTGATCATCTTGCTCTCATTGCCAAAAAGAAGAGCAAATCATTTACGACTTCCAAAAGTTTGTCCAAGAAAGTGCTTGTTGAAGAATCAACTGATTCTGAAGAGTTGAATCTTTCTGATGTTAATGATTCTCACCTTGAATTAGTCAAAATGATAGCCATAACACAAGTTTAAAGCCAAATCAAGCAATCAACGCAAGAATTCATCGTCTTACTCGTACTACAAGAAAGCTGATCACTCAAAACAACAACAATGTGCTGATGATTCCAAGAAGGATGAATCAATCTGTTTTAATTGTGGTAAAGATGGTCATTACTCTCGTGAGTGCAAGATGCCTAAGGAGAAGGATGCAGCTTACTACAAGAAGAAAATGTTGATGGCTAAGATTGTAGAAACTGGGGGAGAGCTGAAACCGGTTGATGATACTTGGTTTAACTGGACTGACGATTCAGATTCAGAGGTGGAACATGCAAATGTTTACAAGGTGACTAAGCTCATCAAGGCTAAGGAAGTAATGGAGAATTCTGACTCAGCATCTGATGATGATGAGGTACAATCATCTGAAATTCCACCTGATTTTATAAAAGTGCAAAATGACATGATGAAGAATTTGGTCTCAATGTCAAAAGAAGTCAAAGGTTTAAAATCTGAAAATAAGGTTTTAAAAGATAAAATCAAAGTTTCTGAGACCAAACCATCTTCATCTAAATTAAAATTGGAATTGCAAAGATTGACTGTCCAACTCAGCTCCACGAAAACTGAGTTGAAAGATCTTAAAAAATCAATTCATCCGATTAAGGTCGAAAGGACAGATTATCGTCTAAAATCGGAACGACTTGCAGAAAAAGTTCAATTTCTAGAAAAAGATCTTTCTGATTTGAAAACTGAACATGAACCCACACTTTCAAAGCTAAACAAGAAAATTATTCAATTGGAAAACACCATAATTGAAAAGAACTCTGAAATTTCTTCATTGTCAAAAGAGTCTTTTCAAATGAAAGCACAACTTGCTCGATATGAGGAAAAACTCTATCGAACAGATCAATCCAAAGCTATCATGAATATGTAACTTTCAAAACAAATGATTTTCATGAATAGACCAAAAACAATTCATGGTGAAAAGTGGGGGTTGGGTTATGAAGATCCTACGATCTTAGATAATGCTTCCAAAAAGATTCCAGGATTATATCATTTTGATTACTTTCAAGCTGGTTTACCATCTCATTTTGTGCATGCTTCTAATGCTGATTTTGATGATATTATTGTTAATCGCAAATATAGGAAATACCATTAAATTAGCTTAATGTATGATAAAATCAATGCTAAAATGGGTAAATCAAATCCTGATTTCTTGAAGAAACTTGTTGAAACTGAAAATAATATGCAACATGAAAATTATGTGCCTAAACGTAGACTGGTTTATATCCCAACACTTATGCTAGAGAAATACATTTTAATGCTTGAGAATGAAGTGTTTAATAAACCTAGTTCTAGCATTATTACCATTGATAACGTGTTTGATGAACCAACTTTTGATGTGAAACCAATTCTACCGGCCTTACCTGCGTGTTCTGATAATGTTTTCTGTGAAGACCTAGCACATGAACTAACTGTCTTCTTTGAGACAGAATCCCTAGGTCAAAGTGATTTAGATGTAAAGGTAGAACCTCGAGATGAACCAACTGTTGAAAACTTGATAGACTTTGACACAACAATTGATCCTTTGAATGAATTTTACTAAAACATACCAGTTGTACGAAACTTGAAACGTATATTAGGTATAGTTGAACAGGAAAATGTTGATTTGGAACTTAAATGTCAATCATTAGTACAAATGCTTGCTTTGTGTGATAAGTTGCCTCCACTTCCTAAGAAAGAATGTACTTATGATGAAAGGACCCATCCCAATCCATCCGGACGAAGTCCATATTGATTACAAACGATTCACAATAGTTGATTACATCGCGAAGTACTTGACCTCTATATGATACATTTTACAAACATTGCATTCGTTTTTAAAAGACAACCTTTCATTTACATCGACAGTGAAAAGCATGCATACCATTTTATAATATATCCATCTATAATTGACTTAATAATAATCTTGATGAACTCAACGACTCGAATGCAACGTCTTTTGAAATATGTAATGAATGACTCCAAGTAATATCTCTAAAATGAGCAAATGCACAGCGGAAGATATCTTTCGTACCTAAGAATAAACATGCTTTAAAGTGTCAACTAAAAGGTTGGTGAGTTCATTAGTTTAACATAAATAATCATTTCCATCATTTTCAATAGACCACAAGATTTCATATTTCCATTTCTCATAATCATACATCCCATGCATAGAGACAAAAATATCATTCATATGGATTGAACACCTGGTAACCGACATTCACAATATGTATATAAGAATATCCCCATCATTCTGGGATCCTCCTTCGGACATGATATAAATTTTGAAGTACTAAAGCATCCGGTACTTTGGATAGGGCTTGTTGGGCCCGATAGATCTATCTTTAGAGTTCGCGTCAATTAGGGTGTCTGTTCCCTAATTCTTAGATTACCAGATTAAAAAGGGGCATATCCGGTTTAATAATCCAGCCATAGAATGTAGTTTTAAGTACTTGTGTCTATTTCGTCAAACATTTATAAAGCAGCACATGTATTCTCAGTCCCAAAAATATATATTGCAAAAGCATTTAAAAAGGGAGCAAATGAAACTCACCGTATTGTATTTTGTAGTAAAAATACATATAACGACATTGAACAACTAAACGATGCAAGGATGGCCTCAGATTCACGAACCTATATCATTTGTATAATTATTAAAATATATAATGGATTCACATAATTTTATTTATTATTATTTGTTATTTATATATTTTAGTTATATAGAATTTATTCTAAAAATCCATTAAAACATTTACATATATTATATCTTACATTATATGTTATATATATAATTATTTGTAGATATATTTAAAATGAATAATATTATATATTTAGTTGTATCAATATATCTATATATATTATATGATCTGTATTATATTTAAAATCATTAGTTGGTTATATGTATATGTAATAAGTATATGTAACAAGTATATTTTATATACAAAATATTTATCTGGTTAAAGAGATAGTTTTGATAATAATAATGATTTAATAATAATAATAATAGTAATAACTAATATTAATAATACTAATACTATTAATAATTCTAACACTTAACAATAATAATAATAATAATAGTAACAAAAATGATAAGTGTGATGATAATAATAATATCCATAATTATAATAATAATATTAACACTAAAATGGTAACATTAAATAATAATAGTATTAATAATACTTATAGTAATTAATGATAATAACAATAATAATAATACCTAAGGATGATACTAAAATGATAATAATTTTCATGATACAATAATTATAATACTTTAAATGTAAATATGATAATAATAAGTATAATACTAATACTAATAATAATAATAATAACAATAACAATAATAACAACAATAATAATAATAATAATAATACAAAAGACTACCTCAAAAGAAAATGAGTTCCAAAAAGAAAACCGCTCGCGCCCAGGTTCGAACCCCCGACCTCTCGTTACCATGTCACCAAACCATACCAGCTGAGCTAAATCGTTTTCCTATTTAAACTACGGACCCAAACTATTTAACCCGTTCTACCTGTCTAAGCCCAATTAGAATATCCAAAGCATAAGCCCAACAATCATAGTCCAACACATATAAACCTCTTATTTGATTATTAGATCAGGAAGCCCAAGAGTGTTTGTAACCCAAGTGACAAGTGGTAATATTAATCGACAAAAAAAAATAGGTTTAAAGGACATCACGAATTAGGGTTTTTTTACAGCTATAATTTGGTGCAAAGGAAATCAGAATCAGGAAGAAATAAATATGGTAGATTGAAGATTTACAGAGGCCTTCAATGATGTTGGGTGATCGGAGTATGAACAAAACTAGCAGCCGTCACTTGTTCTTCATCGATACTATATTTACAGTATCATCCTCCTCCATCTTCCATTGTCATCTTCATCATCGTTCATCTTCATCCCTCATCAATCGATCACTAAATCGGTTAGTAAATTGATTCAAGTAAGTAATCGGTTCATCTATTATTCATTTAATTCCTTCATCCCTCTATTATGTATTCTGTACCCATATGTGATTGAACAAGAGTAGTAAATAATGGTATTATTAGTGGGTTTGATGAGGCCTTTGATTTGAACAGATTCGTACAGTATCAGGTTAAAGAGAAGCAGCAGTAGCAGTTTGCTGTAATTAAGATAGTAGCTGAACCTGGTTGTGGATTGATGGTGGGTTCGGTTTCCATGGTTTTCAAGTAGTCGATTACAATGGTAGCGATTATGAACTGTAAAGAGAAGTGGTCAGATTAATTGTAGTGATTAAATACATATGTCTGACCAAAATTTTGTTGGGTTTTTATTGCAACAGTAAAAGAGACATAGCAGTAGCTGTAATAGCGGTGTTGGTTTGATGGTGGTTGTTGGTTGATCAAAACAGAACACCCGTAGCAGTAGCAGAAGTTCGAGAAGTTAACATGAAGCAGTGGCAGTTTGTGATTGAAGGTATTCATCGTGGCTTAAATTGAAATGTCCCGTTCTTATTGATTAAAAACGTTCCATATTAATTGATTTCGTTGCGAGGTTTTGACCTCTATATGAGACATTTTTCAAATACTGCATTCATTTTTAAAACAAACCATAACCTTTATTTCATAAATAAAGGTTTACAAAGCTTTACGTAAATTATCAAATAATGATAATCTAAAATATCCTGTTTACACACGACCATTACATAATGGTTTACAATACAAATATGTTACATCGAAATCAGTTTCTTGAATGCAGTTTTTACACAATATCATACAAACATGGACTCCAAATCTTGTCCTTATTTTAGTATGCAACAGCGGAAGCTCTTGGTATTCACCTGAGAATAAACATGCTTTAAACGTCAACAAAAATGTTGGTGAGTTATATGTTTAACCTATATATATTAAATCGTAACAATAGACCACAAGATTTCATATTTCAATACACATCCCATACATAGAGATAAAAATCATTCATATGGTGAACACCTGGTAATCGACATTAACAAGATGCATATATAAGAATATCCCCATCATTCTGGGACACCCTTCGGATATGATATAAATTTCGAAGTACTAAAGCATCCGGTACTTTGGATGGGGTTTGTTAGGCCCAATAGATCTATCTTTAGGATTCGCGTCAATTAGGGTGTCTGTTCCCTTATTCTTAGATTACCAGACTTAATAAAAAGGGGCATATTCGATTTCAATAATTCAACCATAGAATGTAGTTTCACATACTTGTGTCTATTTTGTAAATCATTTATAAAACCTGCATGTATTCTCATCCCAAAAATATTAGATTTTAAAAGTGGGACTATAACTCACTTTCACAGATTTTTTACTTCGTCGGGAAGTAAGGCTTGGCCACTGGTTGATTCACGAACCTATAACAATATATAAATATATATCAAAGTATGTTCAAAATATATTTACAACACTTTTAATATATTTTGATGTTTTAAGTTTATTAAGTCAGCTGTCCTCGTTAGTAACCTACAACTAGTTGTCCACAGTTAGATGTACAGAAATAAATCAATAAATATTATCTTGAATCAATCCACGACCCAGTGTATACGTATCTCAGTATTGATCACAACTTAAACTATATATATTTTGGAATCAACCTCAATCCTGTATAGCTAACTCCAACATTCACATATAGAGTGTCTATGGTTGTTCCGAAATATATATAGATGTGTCGACATGATAGGTCGAAACATTGTATACGTGTCTATGGTATCTCAAGATTACATAATATACAATACAAGTTGATTAAGTTATGGTTGGAATAGATTTGTTACCAATTTTCACGTAGCTAAAATGAGAAAAATTATCCAATCTTGTTTTACCCATAACTTCTTCATTTTAAATCCGTTTTGAGTGAATCAAATTGCTATGGTTTCATATTGAACTCTATTTTATGAATCTAAATAGAAAAAGTATAGGTTTATAGTCGCAAAAATAAGTTACAAGTCATTTTTGTAAAGGTAGTCATTTCAGTCGAAAGAACGACGTCTAGATGACCATTTTAGAAAACATACTTCCACTTTGAGTTTAACCATAATTTTTGGATATAGTTTCATGTTCATAATAAAAATCATTTTCCTAGAATAACAACTTTTAAATCAAAGTTTATCATAGTTTTTAATTAACTAACCCAAAACAGCCCGCGGTGTTACTACGACGGCGTAAATCCGGTTTTATGGTGTTTTTCGTGTTTCCAGGTTTTAAATCATTAAGTTAGCATATCATATAGATATAGAACATGTGTTTAGTTGATTTTAAAAGTCAAGTTAGAAGGATTAACTTTTATTTGCGAACAAGTTTAGAATTAACTAAACTATGTTCTAGTGATTACAAGTTTAAACCTTCGAATAAGATAGCTTTATATGTATGAATCGAATGATGTTATGAAAATTATTACTACCTTAAGTTCCTTGGATAAACCTACTGGATATGGGAAAAATAGATCTAGCTTCAAAGGATCCTTGGATGGCTTGAAAGTTCTTGAAGCAGAATCATGACACGAAAACAATTTCAAGTAAGATTTCCACTCGAAATAAGATTGTTATAGTTATAGAAATTGAATTAAAGTTTGAATATGATTATTACCTTGTATTAGAAAGATAAACTACTATAAGTAACAAAGGTTTCTTGATCTTGGATGATTACTTGGAATGGATTTAGAAAACTTGGAAGTAAACTTGCAATCTTGGAAGTATTCTTGATTTTATGAAACTAGAACTTTTAGAATTTATGAAGAACACTTAGAACTTGAAGATAGAACTTGAGAGAATCAATTAGATGAAGAAAATTGAAGAATGAAAGTGTTTGTAGGTGTTTTTGGTCGTTGGTGTATGGATTAGATATAAAGGATATGTAATTTTGTTTTCATGTAAATAAGTCGTGAATGATTACTCATATTTTTGTAATTTTATGAGATATTTCATGCTAGTTGCCAAATGATGGTTCCCACATGTGTTAAGTGACTCACATGGGCTACTAAGAGCTGATAATTGGAGTGTATATACCAATAGTACATACATCTAAAAGCTGTGTATTGTACGAGTACGAATACGGGTGCATACGAGTAGAATTGTTGATGAAACTGAACGAGGATGTAATTGTAAGCATTTTTGTTAAGTAGAAGTATTTTGATAAGTGTCTTGAAGTCTTTCAAAAGTATATGAATACATATTAAAACACTACATGTATATACATTTTAACTGAGTCGTTAAGTCATCGTTAGTCGTTACATGTAAATGTTGTTTTGAAACCTTTAGGTTAACGATCTTGTTGAATGTTGTTAACCCATTGTTTATTATAACAAATGAGATGTTAAATTGTTATATTATCATGATATTATGATATATAATATATCTTAATATGATATATATACAGTTAAATGTCGTTACAACGATAATCGTTACATATATGTCTCGTTTCGAAATCATTAAGTTAGTAGTCTTATTTTTTCATGTGTATTTCATTGTTAATACACTTAATAATATATTTACTTATCATTTAACATAATTAACCAAGTGTATCAATATCTTAATATGATTCATATGTACCTAGTAAGACGTTGTTATAACGATAATCGTTATATATATCATTTTCGAGTTTCTTAAATTAATAGTCTCATTTTTATGTATATAACTCATTGTTAAAATACCTAATGAGATACATACTTATAATAAAATCATGTTAACTATATATATAACCATATATATGTCATCGTATAGTTTTTACAGGTTTTAACGTTCGTGAATCACCGGTCAACTTGGGTGGTCAATTGTCTATATGAAACCTATTTCAATTAATCAAGTCTTAACAAGTTTGATTGCTTAACATGTTGGAAACACTTAATAATGTAAATAAAAATTTTATTTAATATATATATAAACATGGAAAAGTTCGGGTCACTACAGTACCTACCCGTTAAATAAATTTCGTCCCGAAATTTTAAGCAGTTGGAGGTGTTGACGTATCTTCTGGAAATAAATGCGGGTATTTCTTCTTCATCTGATCTTCACGCTCCCAGGTGAACTCGGGTCCTCTACGAGCATTCCATCGAACCTTAACAATCGGTATCTTGTTTTGTTTAAGTCTCTTAACCTCACGATCCATTATTTCGACGGGTTCTTCAATGAATTGAAGTTTTTCATTGATTTGGATTTCGTCCAACGGAATAGTGAGATCTTCTTTAGCAAAACATTTCTTCAAATTTGAGACGTGGAAAGTGTTATGTACAGCCGCGAGTTGTTGAGGTAGCTCCAGTTGGTAAGCTACTGGTCCGACACGATCTATAATCTTGAATGGTCCAATGTACCTTGGATTTAGTTTCCCCCGTTTACCAAATTGAACAACTCCTTTCCAAGGTGAAACCTTAAGCATGACCATTTCTCCAATTTCAAACTCTATATCTTTTCTTTTACTGTCCGCGTAGCTCTTTTGTCAACTCTGGGCGGTTTTCAATCTTTGTTGAATTTGGATGATTTTCTAGGTAGTTTCTTGTATTATCTCCAGACCCGTAATCTGTCTATCCCCCACTTCACTCCAACAAATCGGAGACCTGCACTTTCTACCATAAAGTGCTTCAAACGGCGCCATCTCAATGCTTGAATGGTAGCTGTTGTTGTAGGAAAATTCTGCTATCGGTAGATGTCGATCCCAACTGTTTCCGAAATCAATAACACAAGATCGTAGCATGTCTTCAAGCGTTTGTATAGTCCTTTCGCTCTGCCATCAGTTCGTGGATGATAGGCAGTACTCATGTCTAGACGAGTTCCCAATGCTTGCTGTAATGTCTGCCAGAATCTTGAAATAAATCTGCCATCCCTATCAGAGATAATAGAGATTGGTATTCCATGTCTGGAGACGACTTCCTTCAAATACAGTCGTGCTAACTTCTCCATCTTGTCATCTTCTCTTATTGGCAGGAAGTATGCTGACTTGGTGAGACGATCAACTATTACCCAAATAGTATCATAACCACTTGCAGTCCTTGGCAATTTAGTAATGAAATCCATGGTAATGTTTTCCCATTTCCATTCCGGGATTTCAGGTTGTTGTAGTAAACCTGATGGTTTCTGATGTTCAGCTTTGACCTTAGAACACGTCAAACATTCTCCTACATATTTAGCAATATCGTCTTTCATACCTGGCCACCAAAAATGTTTCTTAAGATCCTTGTACATCCTCCCCATTCCAGGATGTATTGAGTATCTGGTTTTATGAGATTCTCTAAGTACCATTTCTCTCATATCTCCAAATTTTGGTACCCAAATTCTTTCAGCCCTATACCGGGTTCCATCTTCCCGAATGTTAAGATGCTTCTCTGATCCTTTGGGTATTTCATCCTTTAAATTTCCCTCTTTTAAAACTCCTTGTTGCGCCTCCTTTATTTGAGTAGTAACGTTAGTGTGAATTATTATATTCATAGATTTTACTCGAATGGGTTCTCTGTCCTTTCTGCTCAAGGCGTCGTCTACCACATTTGCCTTCCCCGGGTGGTAACGAATCTCAAAGTCGTAATCATTCAATAATTCAATCCACCTACGCTGCCTCATATTCAGTTGTTTCTGATTAAATATGTGTTGAAGACTTTTGTGGTCGATATATATAATACTTTTGACCCCATATAAGTAGTGCCTCCAAGTCTTTAATGCAAAAACAACTGCACCTAATTCCAAATCATGCGTCGTATAATTTTGCTCGTGAATCTTCAATTGTCTAGACGCATAAGCAATCACCTTCGTCCGTTGCATTAATACACAACCGAGACCTTACTTTGATGCGTCACAATAAATCACAAAATCATCATTCCCTTCAGGCAATGACAATATAGGTGCCGTAGTTAGCTTTTTCTTCAATAATTGAAACGCCTTCTCTTGTTCATCCTTCCATTCAAATTTCTTCCCTTTATGCGTTAATGCAGTCAAGGGTTTTGCTATTTTGGAGAAATCTTGGATGAATCTTCTGTAGTAACCAGCCAATCCTAAAAATTGACGTATATGCTTCGGAGTTTTTGGGGTTTCCCACTTTTCAACGGTTTCGATCTTTGCCGGGTCCACCTGGATACCTTCTTTGTTCACTATGTGACCAAGGAATTGAACTTCTTCCAACCAAAATGCACACTTAGAAAACTTAGCGTACAGTTTTTCTTTCCTCAATACTTCTAGCACTTTTCTCAAATGTTCTTCGTGCTCTTGATCATTCTTTGAGTAAATAAGTATGTCATCGATGAAAACAATGACAAACTTGTCAAGATATGGCCCACACACTCGGTTCATAAGGTCCATGAACACAGCTGGTGCGTTAGTCAATCCAAACGGCATAATCATAAACTCGTAATGACCATAACGTGTCCTAAAAGCAGTTTTTGGAATATCCTCCTCCTTTACTCGAATTTGATGATATCCAGAACGTAAATCGATCTTCGAATAAACCGAAGAGCCTTGTAATTGATCAAATAAGTCGTCAATTCTCGGCAGTGGATAACGGTTTTTGATGGTAAGTTTGTTCAACTCTCTGTAGTCAATACACAACCTAAATGTACCATCCTTCTTCTTGACAAACAAAACAGGAGCTCCCCATGGTGATGTGCTTGGTCGAATGAAACCACGTTCTAATAGTTCTTGCAGTTGGCTTTGCAGTTCTTTCATCTCGCTGGGTGCGAGTCTATAAGGAGCACGAGCTATTGGTGCAGCTCCTGGTACAAGATCTATTTGAAATTCAATAGATCGATGTGGAGGTAGTCCTGGTAATTCTTTCGGAAATACATCGGGAAATTCTTTTGCGACGGGAACATCATTGATGCTCTTTTCTTCAGTTTGTACTTTCTCGACGTGTGCTAGAACAGCATAGCAACCTTTTCTTATTAGTTTTTGTGCCTTCAAATTACTAATAAGATGTAGCTTCATGTTGCCCTTTTCTCCGTACACCATTAAGGGTTCTCCTTCTTCTCGTACAATGCAAATTGCATTTTTATAACATATGATCTCTGCTTTCACCTTCTTCAGCCAGTCCATGCCAACTATTACATCAAAACTCCCTAACTCTACTGGTATCAAATCAATCTTAAATATTTCGCTACCCAGTTTAATTTCTCGATTTCGGCATATATTATCTGCTAAAATTAATTTACCGTTTGCTAATTCGAGTAAAAATTTACTATCCAACGGCGTCAATGGACAAATTAATTTAGCACAAAAATCTCTACTCATATAGCTTCTATCCGCACCCGAATCAAATAAAACGTAAGCAGATTTATTGTCAATAAGAAACGTACCCGTAACAAGCTCCGGGTCTTCCTGTGCCTCTACCGCATTAATATTGAAAACTCTTCCGCGGCCTTGTCCATTCGTGTTCTCCTGGTTCGGGAAATTTCTAATAATGTGGCCCGGTTTTCCACATTTATAACAAACTACATTGGCATAACTTGCTCCGACACTACTTGCTCTGCCATTACTCGTTCCGACACCATTTGTTCCTTTCGTTCTGTTAACCCCTGGTCCATAGACCTCACACTTCGCCGCGCTATGACCATTTCTTTTACACTTGTTGCAAAATTTGGTGCAGAACCCCGAGTGATACTTTTCACACCATTGGCATAGCTGCTTCTGATTGTTATTGTTGCGGTTGTTATTGTTGTTGGGATGATTGTTGTAGTTGTTGTTGTTGTTGTTGTTGTTGTTGTTGGGCCGTTTGTTGTATTTGCTATTGATGTTGCGATTTTTGGGATAATTGTTGCGATTATTATTGTAATTGCTGTTGTTGTTGTTGTATTGGTGATTTTTATCACCGTTTTCCTCCCACTTTCTTTTGACTTGCTTCACATTGGCCTCTTCATCCGTCTGTTCTTTAATTCTTTCCTCAATCTGGTTCACTAGTTTGTGAGCCATTCTACATGCCTGTTGTATGGAGGCGGGCTCATGTGAACTTATATCTTCTTGGATTCTTTCCGGTAATCCTTTCACAAACGCGTCGATCTTCTCTTCCTCATCTTCGAACTCTCCCGGACACAATAGGCATAATTCTGTGAATCGTCTTTCGTACGTGGTAATATCAAATCCTTGGGTTCGTAACCCTCTAAGTTATGTCTTGAGCTTATTGACCTCGGTTCTGGGACGGTACTTCTCGTTCATCAAGTGCTTGAATGCTGACCACGGTAGTGCGTAAGCATCATCTTGTCCTACTTGCTCTAGATAGGTATTCCACCGTGTTAACGCAGAACCTGTGAAGGTATGCGTAGCGTACTTCACTTTGTCCTCTTCAGTACACTTACTTATGGCAAACACCGATTCGACCTTCTCGGTCCACCATTTCAATCCGATCGGTCCTTCAGTTCCATCAAATTCCAAAGGTTTGCAGGCAGTGAATTCTTTGTAGGTGCATCCTACACGATTTCCTGTACTGCTAGATCCAAGGTTATTGTTGGTATGTAGCGCAGCCTGTACTGCGGCTATGTTTGAAGCAAGAAAGGCACGAAATTCCTCTTCGCTCATATTCAAGGTGTGTTGAGTAGTCGGTGCCATTTCCTTCAAAATAGTCAAATGAAACGAGTTAATCATATAGAATATCAAGAGTAGTCAATAGTATTTCGTAGCGTACTATGAAGTTATTTATAAAAGCTCTTTCTTCATATTAGCGTTTTATAAGTTTAAATTCGGGTAGTACCTACCCGTTAAGTTCATACTTAGTAGCTAATATACAATTCAACTACTACAATTCTATATGAAAAACTGATTATAATAATATTTCGCGTTCAAACTTTTATACAATATTTTACAAACTTACAATACCACTTATTTTACATAAAGCATGAAATATAGCACACAATAAGTTTGATACAAGATAGTTGTGAAGATAATTCTATCTAGTACACAAGTCGTTCAGCAAAGGTAATAAAGACACGTAATTCATACGTCCAGAAACAAGTCATGCATTCTGGTTTTACTAGGACTACTTCCCATCCTTGGTCTTGTGGAACATAACCGTTATGGCCGTTGATAAGACAGCGTGTGGTAACGTCGTCAAAGGGACGAGGGTTACGTAATGACCAACAGTCTTGTAATAACCTAAAAACCTCATTTCTTACCCCAATTACCGACTCCGTCACTTGTGGGAACGTTTTGTTTAATAGTTGTAGTCCGATGTTCTTTTTCTCACTTTGGTGAGAAGCGAACATTACTAACCCGTAAGCATAGCATGCTTCTTTATGTTGCATGTTAGCCACTTTTTCTAAATCATGAAGTCCTATATTCGGATACATAGAGTCAAAATAATTTCTTAACCCGTTGCGTAAAATAGCATTTGGGTTCCCCTCAATATATGCGTCAAAGTAAACACATCGTAACTTATGGGTTTCCCAATGTGATATCCCCCATCTTTCAAACGAAAGTCTCTTATAAACCAAGACATTCTTGGAACGTTCTTCGAATGTCTTACAAACTGATTTCGCCATAAATAGTTGTGCTTAAGAATTCTGACCGACTCTAGACAAGATTTCATCAATCATGTCTCCGGGTAGGTCTCTTAAAATATTGGGTTGTCTATCCATTTTGTGTTTTTATACTGTAAAATAGACAAGAGTTAGATTCATAAAAAAAAAATACTTATTAATACAAGCAATTTTTACATATATCATAAAGCATAAGCACACTATATTACATATATTACACCACACGAATACAACTATCTTATTCTGACTCGCTCGTTTCTTCTTCTTCAGTTTTGGTTCGTTTTGCCAAGTTTCTAGGGATATATGATGTTCCCCTAATACGAGCTTTCGTTTTCCACAACGGTTTAGAAAAACCTGGTGGTTTAGAGGTTCCCGGGTCATTGTTACAACTTAAGGGCTTCGGGGGATGACGATACATATAAAGTTCATCGGGGTTGGAATTAGACTTCTCTATTTTTATGCCCTTTCCCTTATTATTTTCTTTTGCCTTTTTAAATTCAGTTGGGGTAATTTCTATAACATCATCGGAATTCTCGTCGGAATCCGATTCATCGGAGAATTGGTAATCCTCCCAATATTTTGCTTCCTTGGCGGAAACACCATTAACCATAATTAACCTTGGTCGGTTGGTTGAGGATTTTCTATTACTTAACCGTTTTATTATTTCCCCCACCGGTTCTATTTCCTCCTCCGGTTCCTCCTCTTTCGGTTCTGATTCTTCTTCCGGTTCTGATTCTTCTTCCGGTTCTTCTTCGAGAACTTGTGAATCAGTCCAATATATATTCGACTCTTCGTTATTATTAGGTGAGTCAATAGGATTTGTGCTAGAGGTAGACATCTATCACACAATATCAAACATGTTAAGAGATTAATATATCACATAATATATACATGTTAATAATATATAGTTTCCAGCAAAAATGTTAAGCAATCATTTTTTAAAGAAAACACGGTCGAAGTCCAGACTCACTAATGCATCCTAACAAACTCGATAAGACACACTAATGCAAATTTTCTGGTTCTCTAAGACCAACGCTCGGATACCAACTGAAATGTCCCGTTCTTATTGATTAAAAACGTTCCATATTAATTGATTTCGTTGCGAGGTTTTGACCTCTATATGAGACGTTTTTCAAATACTGCATTCATTTTTAAAACAAACCATAACCTTTATTTCATACATAAAGGTTTAAAAAGCTTTACGTAGATTATCAAATAATGATAATCTAAAATATCCTGTTTACACACGACCATTACATAATGGTTTACAATACAAATATGTTACATCGAAATCAGTTTCTTGAATGCAATTTTTACACAATATCATACAAACATGGACTCCAAATCTTGTCCTTATTTTAGTGTGCAACATCGGAAGCTCTTAGTATTCACCTGAGAATAAACATGCTTTAAACGTCAACAAAAATGTTGGTGAGTTATAGGTTTAACCTATATATATCAAATCGTAACAATAGACCACAAGATTTCATATTTCAATACACATCCCATACATAGAGATAAAAATCATTCATATGGTGAACACCTGGTAATCGACATTAACAAGATGCATATATAAGAATATCCCCATCATTCTGGGACACCCTTCGGATATGATATAAATTTTGAAGTACTAAAGCATCCGTTACTTTGGATGGGTTTTGTTAGGCCCAATAGATCTATCTTTAGGATTCGCGTCAATTAGGGTATCTGTTCCCTAATTCTTAGATTACCAGACTTAATAAAAAGGGGCATATTCGATTTTGATAATTCAACCATAGAATGTAGTTTCACGTACTTGTGTCTATTTTGTAAATCATTTATAAAACCTGCATGTATTCTCATCCCAAAAATATTAGATTTTAAAAGTGGGACTATAACTCACTTTCACAGATTTTTACTTCGTCGGGAAGTAAGACTTGGCCGCTGGTTGATTCACGAACCTATAACAATATATACATATATATCAAAGTATGTTCAAAGTTAGCATTAAGTTAGCATATCATATAGATATAGAACATGTGTTTAGTTGATTTTAAAAGTCAAGTTAGAAGGATTAACTTTTGTTTGCGAACAAGTTTAGAATTAACTAAACTATGTTCTAGTGATTACAAGTTTAAACCTTCGAATAAGATAGCTTTATATGTATGAATCGAATGATGTTATGAACATCATTACTACCTTAAGTTCCTTGGATAAACCTACTGGAAATGAGAAAAATAGATCTAGCTTCACAGGATCCTTGGATGGCTTGAAAGTTCTTGAAGCAGAATCATGACACGAAAACAATTTCAAGTAAGATTTCCACTCGAAATAAGATTGTTATAGTTATAGAAATTGAATTAAAGTTTGAATATGATTATTACCTTGTATTAGAAATATAACCTACTGTAAGTAATAAAGGTTTCTTGATCTTGGATGATTACTTGGAATGGATTTAGAAAACTTGGAAGTAAACTTGCAATCTTGGAAGTATTCTTGATTTTATGAAACTAGAACTTTTGGAATTTATAAAGAACACTTAGAACTTGAAGATAGAACTTGAGAGAGATCAATTAGATGAATAAAATTGAAGAATGAAAGTGTTTGTAGGTGTTTTTGGTCGTTGGTGTATGGATTAGATATAAAGGATATGTAATTTTGTTTTCATGTAAATAAGTCATGAATGATTACTCATATTTTTGTAATTTTATGAGATATTTCATGCTAGTTGCCAAATGATGGTTCCCACATGTGTTAGGTGACTCACATGGGCTGCTAAGAGCTTATCATTGGAGTGTATATACCAATAGTACATACATCTAAAAGCTGTGTATTGTACGAGTACGAATACGGGTGCATACGAGTAGAATTGTTGATGAAACTGAACGAGGATGTAATTGTAAGCATTTTTGTTAAGTAGAAGTATTTTGATAAGTGTCTTGAAGTCTTTCAAAAGTGTATGAATACATATTAAAACACTACATGTATATACATTTTAACTGAGTCGTTAAGTCATCGTTAGTCGTTACATGTAAATGTTGTTTTGAAACCTTTAGGTTAACGATCTTGTTGAATGTTGTTAACCCATTGTTTATTATAACAAATGAGATGTTAAATTGTTATATTATCATGATATTATGATATATAATATATCTTAATATGATATATATACAGTTAAATGTCGTTACAACGATAATCGTTACATATATGTCTCGTTTCGAAATCATTAAGTTAGTAGTCTTATTTTTTCATATGTATTTCATTGTTAATACACTTAATAATATATTTACTTATCATTTAACATAATTAACCAAGTGTATCAATATCTTAATATGATTCATATGTACCTAGTAAGACGTTGTTATAACGATAATCGTTATATATATCATTTTCGAGTTTCTTAAATTAATAGTCTCATTTTTATGTATATAACTCATTGTTAAAATACCTAATGAGATACATACTTATAATAAAATCATGTTAACTATATATATAACCATATATATGTCATCGTATAGTTTTTACAGGTTTTAACGTTCGTGAATCACCGGTCAACTTGGGTGGTCAATTGTCTATATGAAACCTATTTAAATTAATCAAGTCTTAACAAGTTTGATTGCTTAACATGTTGGAAACACTTAATAATGTAAATAAAAATTTTATTTAATATATATATTAACATGGAAAAGTTCGGGTCACTACAGTACCTACCCGTTAAATAAATTTCGTCCCGAAATTTTAAGCAGTTGGAGGTGTTGACGTATCTTCTGGAAATAAATGCGGGTATTTCTTCTTCATCTGATCTTCACGCTGCCAGGTGAACTCGGGTCCTCTACGAGCATTCCATCGAACCTTAACAATCGGTATCTTGTTTTGTTTAAGTCTCTTAACCTCACAATCCATTATTTCGACGGGTTCTTCAATGAATTGAAGTTTTTCATTGATTTGGATTTCGTCCAACGGAATAGTGAGATATTCTTTAGCAAAACATTTCTTCAAATTTGAGACGTGGAAAGTGTTATGTACAGCCGCGAGTTGTTGAGGTAGCTCCAGTTGGTAAGCTACTGGTCCGACACGATCTATAATCTTGAATGGTCCAATGTACCTTGGATTTAGTTTCCCCCGTTTACCAAATCGAACAACTCCTTTCCAAGGTGAAACCTTAAGCATGACCATTTCTCCAATTTCAAACTCTATATCTTTTCTTTTACTGTCCGCGTAGCTCTTTTGTCAACTCTGGGCGGTTTTCAATCTTTGTTGAATTTGGATGATTTTCTCGGTAGTTTCTTGTATTATCTCCAGACCCGTAATCTGTCTATCCCCCACTTCACTCCAACAAATTGGAGACCTGCACTTTCTACCATAAAGTGCTTCAAACGGCGCCATCTCAATGCTTGAATGGTAGCTGTTGTTGTAGGAAAATTCTGCTATCGGTAGATGTCGATCCCAACTGTTTCCGAAATCAATAACACAAGATCGTAGCATGACTTCAAGCGTTTGTATAGTCCTTTCGCTCTGCCATCAGTTCGTGGATGATAGGCAGTACTCATGTCTAGACGAGTTCCCAATGCTTGCTGTAATGTCTGCCAGAATCTTGAAATAAATCTGCCATCCCTATCAGAGATAATAGAGATTGGTATTCCATGTCTGGAGACGACTTCCTTCAAATACAGTCGTGCTAACTTCTCCATCTTGTCATCTTCTCTTATTGGCAGGAAGTATGCTGACTTGGTGAGACGATCAACTATTACCCAAATAGTATCATAACCACTTGCAGTCCTTGGCAATTTAGTAATGAAATCCATGGTAATGTTTTCCCATTTCTATTCCGGGATTTCAGGTTGTTGTAGTAAACCTGATGGTTTCTGATGTTCAGCTTTGACCTTAGAACACGTCAAACATTCTCCTACATATTTAGCAATATCGGCTTTCATACCTGGCCACCAAAAATGTTTCTTAAGATCCTTGTACATCCTCCCCATTCCAGGATGTATTGAGTATCTGGTTTTATGAGATTCTCTAAGTACCATTTCTCTCATATCTCCAAATTTTGGTACCCAAATTCTTTCAGCCCTATACCGGGTTCCATCTTCCCGAATGTTAAGATGCTTCTCTGATCCTTTGGGTATTTCATCCTTTAAATTTCCCTCTTTTAAAACTCCTTGTTGCGCCTCCTTTATTTGAGTAGTAACGTTAGTGTGAATTATTATATTCATAGATTTTACTCGAATGGGTTCTCTGTTCTTTCTGCTCAAGGCGTCGTCTACCACATTTGCCTTCCCCGGGTGGTAACAAATCTCAAAGTCGTAATCATTCAACAATTCAATCCACCTACGCTGCCTCATATTCAGTTGTTTCTGATTAAATATGTGTTGAAGACTTTTGTGGTCGATATATATAATACTTTTGACCCCATATAAGTAGTGCCTCCAAGTCTTTAATGCAAAAACAACCGCACCTAATTCCAAATCATGCGTCGTATAATTTTGCTCGTGAATCTTCAATTGTCTAGACGCATAAGCAATCACCTTCGTCCGTTGCATTAATACACAACCGAGACCTTACTTTGATGCGTCACAATAAATCACAAAATCATCATTCCCTTCAGGCAATGACAATATAGGTGCTGTAGTTAGCTTTTTCTTCAATAATTGAAACGCCTTCTCTTGTTCATCCTTCCATTCAAATTTCTTCCCTTTATGCGTTAATGCAGTCAAGGGTTTTGCTATTTTGGAGAAATCTTGGATGAATCTTCTGTAGTAACCAGCCAATCCTAAAAATTGACGTATATGCTTCGGAGTTTTTGGGGTTTCCCACTTTTCAACGGTTTCGATCTTTGCCGGGTCCACCTGGATACCTTCTTTGTTCACTATGTGACCGAGGAATTGAACTTCTTCCAACCAAAATGCACACTTAGAAAACTTAGCGTACAGTTTTTCTTTCCTCAATACTTCTAGCACTTTTCTCAAATGTTCTTCGTGCTCTTGATCATTCTTTGAGTAAATAAGTATGTCATCGATGAAAACAATGACAAACTTGTCAAGATATGGCCCACACACTCGGTTCATAAGGTCCATGAACACAGCTGGTGCGTTAGTCAATCCAAACGGCATAATCATAAACTCGTAATGACCATAACGTGTCCTAAAAGCAGTTTTTGGAATATCCTCCTCCTTTACTCGAATTTGATGATATCCAGAACGTAAATCGATCTTCGAATAAACCGAAGAGCCTTGTAATTGATCAAATAAGTCGTCAATTCTCGGCAGTGGATAACGGTTTTTGATGGTAAGTTTGTTCAACTCTCTGTAGTCAATACACAACCTAAATGTACCATCCTTCTTCTTGACAAACAAAACAGGAGCTCCCCATGGTGATGTGCTTGGTTGAATGAAACCACGTTCTAATAGTTCTTGCAGTTGGCTTTGCAGTTCTTTCATCTCGCTGGGTGCGAGTCTATAAGGAGCACGAGCTATTGGTGCAGCTCCTGGTACAAGATCTATTTGAAATTCAATAGATCGATGTGGAGGTAGTCCTGGTAATTCTTTCGGAAATACATCGGGAAATTCTTTTGCGACGGGAACATCATTGATGCTCTTTTCTTCAGTTTGTACTTTCTCGACGTGTGCTAGAACAGCATAGCAACCTTTTCTTATTAGTTTTTGTGCCTTCAAATTACTAATAAGATGTAGCTTCATGTTGCCCTTTTCTCCGTACACCATTAAGGGTTCTCCTTCTTCTCGTACAATGCAAATTGCATTTTTATAACATATGATCTCTGCTTTCACCTTCTTCAGCCAGTCCATGCCAACTATTACATCAAAACTCCCTAACTCTACTGGTATCAAATCAATCTTAAATATTTCGCTACCCAGTTTAATTTCTCGATTTCGGCATATATTATCTGCTAAAATTAATTTACCGTTTGCTAATTCGAGTAAAAATTTACTATCCAACGGCGTCAATGGACAAATTAATTTAGCACAAAAATCTCTACTCATATAGCTTCTATCCGCACCCGAATCAAATAAAACGTAAGCAGATTTATTGTCAATAAGAAATGTACCCGTAACAAGCTCCGGGTCTTCCTGTGCCTCTACCGCATTAATATTGAAAACTCTTCCGCGGCCTTGTCCATTCGTGTTCTCCTGGTTCGGGCAATTTCTAATAATGTGGCCCGGTTTTCCACATTTATAACAAACTACATTGGCATAACTTGCTCCGACACTACTTGCTCTGCCATTACTCGTTCCGACACCATTTGTTCCTTTCGTTCTGTTAACCCCTGGTCCATAGACCTCACACTTCGCCGCGCTATGACCATTTCTTTTACACTTGTTGCAAAATTTGGTGCAGAACCCCGAGTGATACTTTTCACACCATTGGCATAGCTGCTTCTGATTGTTATTGTTGCGGTTGTTATTGTTGTTGGGATGATTGTTGTAGTTGTTGTTGTTGTTGTTGTTGTTGTTGTTGTTGTTGGGCCGTTTGTTGTATTTGCTATTGATGTTGCGATTTTTGGGATAATTGTTGCGATTATTATTGTAATTGCTGTTGTTGTTGTTGTTGTATTGGTGATTTTTATCACCGTTTTCCTCCCACTTTCTTTTGACTTGCTTCACATTGGCCTCTTCAACCGTCTGTTCTTTAATTCTTTCCTCAATCTGGTTCACTAGTTTGTGAGCCATTCTACATGCCTGTTGTATGGAGGCGGGCTCATGTGAACTTATATCTTCTTGGATTCTTTCCGGTAATCCTTTCACAAACGCGTCGATCTTCTCTTCCTCATCTTCGAACTCTCCCGGACACAATAGGCATAATTCTGTGAATCGTCTTTCGTACGTGGTAATATCAAATCCTTGGGTTCGTAACCCTCTAAGTTCTGTCTTGAGCTTATTGACCTCGGTTCTGGGACGGTACTTCTCGTTCATCAAGTGCTTGAATGCTGACCACGGTAGTGCGTAAGCATCATCTTGTCCTACTTGCTCTAGATAGGTATTCCACCGTGTTAACGCAGAACCTGTGAAGGTATGCGTAGCGTACTTCACTTTGTCCTCTTCAGTACACTTACTTATGGCAAACACCGATTCGACCTTCTCGGTCCACCATTTCAATCCGATCGGTCCTTCAGTTCCATCAAATTCCAAAGGTTTGCAGGCAGTGAATTCTTTGTAGGTGCATCCTACACGATTTCCTGTACTGCTAGATCCAAGGTTATTGTTGGTATGTAGCGCAGCCTGTACTGCGGCTATGTTTGAAGCAAGAAAGGCACGAAATTCCTCTTCGCTCATATTCAAGGTGTGTTGAGTAGTCGGTGCCATTTCCTTCAAAATAGTCAAATGAAACGAGTTAATCATATAGAATATCAAGAGTAGTCAATAGTATTTCGTAGCGTACTATGAAGTTATTTATAAAAGCTCTTTCTTCATATTAGCGTTTTATAAGTTTAAATTCGGGTAGTACCTACCCGTTAAGTTCATACTTAGTAGCTAATATACAATTCAACTACTACAATTCTATATGAAAAACTGATTATAATAATATTTCGCGTTCAAACTTTTATACAATATTTTACAAACTTACAATACCACTTATTTTACATAAAGCATGAAATATAGCACACAATAAGTTTGATACAAGATAGTTGTGAAGATAATTCTATCTAGTACACAAGTCGTTCAGCAAAGGTAATAAAGACACGTAATTCATACGTCCAGAAACAAGTCATGCATTCTGGTTTTACTAGGACTACTTCCCATCCTTGGTCTTGTGGAACATAACCGTTATGGCCGTTGATAAGACAGCGTGTGGTAACGTCGTCAAAGGGACGAGGGTTACGTAATGACCAACAGTCTTGTAATAACCTAAAAACCTCATTTCTTACCCCAATTACCGACTCCGTCACTTGTGGGAACGTTTTGTTTAATAGTTGTAGTCCGATGTTCTTTTTCTCACTTTGGTGAGAAGCGAACATTACTAACCCGTAAGCATAGCATGCTTCTTTATGTTGCATGTTAGCCACTTTTTCTAAATCATGAAGTCCTATATTCGGATACATAGAGTCAAAATAATTTCTTAACCCGTTGCGTAAAATAGCATTTGGGTTCCCCTCAATATATGCGTCAAAGTAAACACATCGTAACTTATGTGTTTCCCAATGTGATATCCCCCATCTTTCAAACGAAAGTCTCTTATAAACCAAGACATTCTTGGAACGTTCTTCGAATGTCTTACAAACTGATTTCGCCATAAATAGTTGTGCTTAAGAATTCTGACCGACTCTAGAAAAGATTTCATCAATCATGTCTCCGGGTAGGTCTCTTAAAATATTGGGTTGTCTATCCATTTTGTGTTTTTATACTGTAAAATAGACAAGAGTTAGATTCATAAAAAAAAAATACTTATTAATACAAGCAATTTTTACATATATCATAAAGCATAAGCACACTATATTACATATATTACACCACACGAATACAACTATCTTATTCTGACTCGCTCGTTTCTTCTTCTTCGGTTTTGGTTCGTTTTGCCAAGTTTCTAGGGATATATGATGTTCCCCTAATACGAGCTGTCGTTTTCCACAACGGTTTAGAAAAACCTGGTGGTTTAGAGGTTCCCGGGTCATTGTTACAACTTAAGGGCTTCGGGGGATGACGATACATATAAAGTTCATCGGGGTTGGAATTAGACTTCTCTATTTTTATGCCCTTTCTCTTATTATTTTCTTTTGCCTTTTTAAATTCAGTTGGGGTAATTTCTATAACATCATCGGAATTCTCGTCGGAATCCGATTCATCGGAGAATTGGTAATCCTCCCAATATTTTGCTTCCTTGGCGGAAACACCATTAACCATAATTAACCTTGGTCGGTTGGTTGAGGATTTTCTTTTACTTAACCGTTTTATTATTTCCCCCACCGGTTCTATTTCCTCCTCCGGTTCCTCCTCTTTCGGTTCTGATTCTTCTTCCGGTTCTAATTCTTCTTCCGGTTCTTCTTCGAGAACTTGTGAATCAGTCCAATATATATTCGACTCTTCGTTATTATTAGGTGAGTCAATAGGATTTGTGCTAGAGGTAGACATCTATCACACAATATCAAACATGTTAAGAGATTAATATATCACATAATATATACATGTTAATAATATATAGTTTCCAGCAAAAATGTTAAGCAATCATTTTTTAAAGAAAACACGGTCGAAGTCCAGACTCACTAATGCATCCTAACAAACTCGATAAGACACACTAATGCAAATTTTCTGGTTCTCTAAGACCAACGCTCGGATACCAACTGAAATGTCCCGTTCTTATTGATTAAAAACGTTCCATATTAATTGATTTCGTTGCGAGGTTTTGACCTCTATATGAGACGTTTTTCAAATACTGCATTCATTTTTAAAACAAACCATAACCTTTATTTCATACATAAAGGTTTAAAAAGCTTTACGTAGATTATCAAATAATGATAATCTAAAATATCCTGTTTACACACGACCATTACATAATGGTTTACAATACAAATATGTTACATCGAAATCAGTTTCTTGAATGCAATTTTTACACAATATCATACAAACATGGACTCCAAATCTTGTCCTTATTTTAGTGTGCAACATCGGAAGCTCTTAGTATTCACCTGAGAATAAACATGCTTTAAACGTCAACAAAAATGTTGGTGAGTTATAGGTTTAACCTATATATATCAAATCGTAACAATAGACCACAAGATTTCATATTTCAATACACATCCCATACATAGAGATAAAAATCATTCATATGGTGAACACCTGGTAATCGACATTAACAAGATGCATATATAAGAATATCCCCATCATTCTGGGACACCCTTCGGATATGATATAAATTTTGAAGTACTAAAGCATCCGTTACTTTGGATGGGTTTTGTTAGGCCCAATAGATCTATCTTTAGGATTTGCGTCAATTAGGGTGTCTGTTCCCTAATTCTTAGATTACCAGACTTAATAAAAAGGGGCATATTCGATTTTGATAATTCAACCATAGAATGTAGTTTCACGTACTTGTGTCTATTTTGTAAATCATTTATAAAACCTGCATGTATTTGATGGATTTCAATACATAAACAAAGTCACAAACCCATTTTGTTACATATAAATTCGTGTATATATGTATATATAAAGCGGAAGCAATTTCAAGTTTATGCATGTAAAGTTTAACCCTTTTAAATTTGAAATCCATTAAAGATCTAGTCTTGAAAATACACTTAAATGTAAATAGAGCTAGTTAGATGTTTATACCTACTCCAAAATGGAGGTGAAGAACTAGGATGAAGAAGATGATGTAGATGAAGAAAACTTCTAACTTGAAGCCTCAAATCTTTGATACCCACAAGCAATAATCAACACCCAAGACTTGGTTAGGATTTTAGACACTTAATTACTTGCAAAAATCAACCAAGAAGGAGAGGAAATTGCAAGTATTATTTTCAAAATGCTAGAGTCAAAGAGTGTGTTAAAAGTTGCACCAATGCATGTGTATTAGTCATAATTATATGGAGTAATCAAGGAAGGGTGGTTGGCACCTAGGAGCCTTCAAAAATGGCCCCCCACCCCTTCCATTTATTTTATATTTTATTACATATTTATAAAACATACATGCATTTAGTTGTAAGTATTTTATTTTATAAGCCTTTTATAAAATAAAATGCAACACACATATGTTACATACACTTTATATTATTTATAACCTATATAAATAATATACAACATGTAGTAACTTATAATTATCCAAATAATTATATCTAGCATTTATTTTAGAAAACCAATTTCTAAAATTCAAGTGTCGTGTATTTGCTTTAATGATCCGATTGTCAAAACAGATACATAAAGTGTTGATAGCTTGTTATTGGGTATGACCCGACTTGGATCACAACATGTAAGCCACATTAATTTATTATGTCTCTCGGGCACAAGAAAATCCTTCAATCTCCCACTTGCACGAGAAACATAAGGAATTAATGCAAGTGACAGATACCACCTAACGACCGTCCATCACCCCCAACATGTTATGACTTAGTGCCATTCAATAACATCATCCCTTTCGAGTTTCCATTTCGAATATGATTTAGGTGAATCTTTCAATATATCCTTTTGCCCTAGATGTCATGTTAAATCCAAGAGACATAGAATGATCACTCTCTTATAGATTTAACTTTGTCAGGCCTTAGACATCTGACTCTCAACGAATAAGAGGGACAAATTCCATCTTGACTACATACGTCCTAGACATTACACTTCGTACCATACCTGAAACCTCCCTTATGTACTACCATGTTTCAGAATAGCGAAGGAAAGAATCAAGGCACAATATTCGGTGAATATCTGAACCCAATATGTGTCTCAGGTCAGAGGATATAATGATATTCTCCTTTACTCAAGATTACATGTGATCAACCACAAAGGTTCCATATAGTAATCTTGAGAGCGGGTCTTCCAATATTTGTGTCCCACAAATATCTATGAACCTTGGTTGCAACCGTGCCCTACATTCACCATTTGAATGTTAACCAATCCAAGTTCATAATAGTCTAGACCTCACACTTGTTCCCACAAATGTGATCAACTACGGAATTTAGAATAATAATTTATTCATGGATAAAATATGCTAAATTGGAACATGACTCATAATTTAAATTAATACCATAATTATATTAATGAGTTTGAACTAATTCGTTCCGTTACAATACATAAAGTAGATCAATTCCAATCACTAGAATGTCGAAGCCCTAATGCACAAACATGTCCCTCATGTTTTGGCCCATGTAAAAGCTTCGTGAGTGGATCCGCAACATTTTGATCTGTGTGAACTTTGTGAATACATATCTTTCCCTTTTCAACCTCATCCCTAATGTAGTTGAATCTCCGCTCAATGTGACGAGTCTTTTGATGAGCACGAGGTTCCTTGATTTGAGCAATCGCACCCTCGTTGTCACAAAAGATCTCAAGAGGGTCCTGAATGGAAGGGACCACTCCTAAGTCGTCGATGAATTTCTTCATCCATGCAGCTTCCTGAGCTGCCAATGAGGCGGCAATGTACTCCGACTCTGTAGTGGATAACGCAACAACTTCCTGTTTCGCACTCTTCCAAGAGACCGCACCACCATTTAACATGAATACATAACCGGATTGTGACCGAGAGTCATCTCGATCAGTTTGGAAACTCGCGTCCATGTAACCTTTTACAACGAGTTCCTCCTCACCAGACCCATATATTAGAAACATATCCTTAGTCCTTCTAAGGTATTTCAATATACATTTAACCGCAGTCCAATGACTATTTCCTGGGTTATTCTGGTATCTACTTGTCAAGCTTAGAGCGCATGACACATCCGGTCTAGTACATATCATTGCATACATGTTAGACCCAATAGCAGATGCGTATGGGACTTTCTTCATTCTCTCTTGTTCATCTTTCGTGGTAGGACACTGAGATGAACTGAGAACGGTTCCTCTTTGAATAGGTACCAAACCTTTCTTAGAGTTTTCCATCTTGAACCTTTTCAAGACCTTATCAATGTATGTACTTTGACTTAAGCCTATCAATCTCTTGGATCTATTCCTATAGATTCCAATCCCCAATATATATTGTGCTTCTCCAAGATCCTTAATGGAGAAGCAACTTTTTAACCAAGTTTTGACCTCTTGCATTGTGGTTATATCATTCCCAAATAATAATACGTCATCCACATATAGCACAAGGAACATTATGGAGCTCCCACTAGCCTTCTTGTATACACAAGCTTCATCACCATTTTTAATAAAGCCAAATTTCTTTGCCTCTTCATTAAAACGATGATTCCACATTCTCGATGCTTGTTTCAACCCATAGATTGATTTCTTTAACTTGCATACTTTTTTAGGATTTTTCGGATCGACAAAACCTTCGGGCTGTGCCATATAGACATCTTCCTCAAGATATCCATTTAGGAAAGCGGTTTTGACATCCATTTGCCAAATTTCGTAATCATAATGAGCAGCGATGGCAAATAATATCCTAATAGACTTTAGCATTGCCACAGGCGAGAAGGTCTCATCATAGTCAACCCCTTGAGTTTGAGTGAAACCCTTTGCTACAAGTCTAGCTTTGTATGTATCCAAGTTTCCATGTATGTCGGTTTTCATCTTGAAAATCCACTTGCAATCAACTAGCTTAGAGCTAGGAGGTTGCTCAACAAGTTCCCAAACTTGGTTTTCATACATGGATTGCATCTCGGCGTTCATGGCTTCCTGCCATTTATCTTTATCTATCCTTGATAAAGCATCTTTGTAGTTTGTCGGTTCATCCAAATCAACCGTATAGCAACCATCCACGAGAAACCCATATCTCTCGGGAGGATTACTAATCCTACTAGATCTTCGAACGTCTTGTGTACCTTGATCATCCACTTGATCATTTTCAGCATCCTCATGTTGAGTGCTAGTGTCAACCAATTGTGTATCATCGGCTTGATCTTGTACCTCTACAAGATCTATTTTTCTTTCACCATCACCTTCCATAAGGAACTTGGTTTCAAGGAATTCCGCTTTCCGAGCTACAAATACCGTTTGCTCGGATGGATCATAGAAGTAATATCCCATGTCATCTTTGGGATATCCTATGAAGATACACTTTGTGGATCGAGCATGTAGCTTATTTGCTACATAACGCTTAGGATAAGCTTCACATCCCCATACTTTCAAGTATGAAAGAGAAGGAGGTTTTCCAAACCACATCTCATGAGGAGTTCGTTCCACTTTCTTGGTTGGGGCCATATTTAAAATACGAGCCGCGGAGCTTAGACAATAACCCCAAAATGATAGAGGTAACGAGCTTCTAGCCATCATAGATCGAACCATATCCATTAGGGTTCGGTTCCTCCTTTCGGATACTCCATTAAGTTGGGGTGTTCCGGGTGGAGTAAGTTGTGAGATGATCCCACAACTCCTAAGATGATCTTGGAAGGCATCGCTTAGGTATTCACCTCCTCTATCGGTACGAAGTACCTTGATTGTCCTATTGAGTTGATTTTGTACTTCGTTTTGATATTCTTTGAATGCTTTAAACGTTTCGTCCTTGTGTCTTAGTAAATAGACATATCCGAAACGACTAAAGTCATCAATGAAAGTAACAAAGTATCTTTCACCATTCCTAGTTATGGGTTTAAAGGGTCCACATACATCCGAATGTATTAAACCCAATAAATCTTTAGCCCTTTCATGAGTGCCTTTGAAAGGTGCTTTAGTCATCTTGCCTTGTAAACAAGATTCACATACATCAAACGAATCCATTTCATTTGATTTCAAAAGTCCATTCCTTTGAAGTGTATGCATTCGGTTCTTGTTTATATGTCCAAGGCGACAATGCCATAAATAGGAATCACTCAAATCCCTTTTGAGTTTCTTGGTGCTAGTATGGTATATTGAGCTATTAGATGATGCATCATCATGAACCAATTCATAAATTCCATTTGAAGGCGTAGCCTTGAAATAGAATATATCATCTTTAGAAAAATGGATATCATTATCAATAAAATTAACATTGAAACCACATTGTCTTAAGCGAGAAATAGAAATAATGTTTCGACATAAATCCGGTGCATACAAAACATTTTCTAAAATAAGCTCCAATCCACTTGGAAGCTTCAAAACAAATTCTCCTTGAGCTTTAACATGCACCTTTGCACCATTGCCCATATAGAGACTTGATGTTCCCGCTTTATGATCACTTCTTTTGAACCCCTGCAAAGAATTGCAAATATGAGTTCCACATCCCGTGTCTAATACCCATGTATTAGAAGAAGTAATACTAAGCTCTATATATACCATATATATATTACCTGAGGTTTGCCCTGCATCCCTCTTGTCCTTCAACTCTTTAAGATAGACCGGACAGTTTCGTTTCCAATGACCCATCTCACCGCAACCGAAACATGGGTCTTCCTTGGGGTTTGCCTTCTCGGCTACCTTTTGCTTCTTGGCCTTGTTGATGGTTGGGGTAACCATCTTCCCCTTCCCTTTGCCTTGATGGACGGGTCCTTTTCTCTTAGCCACCTTTGGCTTAGAGGTGTTACCTTTAGACCCACCTTGATCGATTGCTAACACGGGTAAAGCTCTTTTACCCATGCTTGTTTCCGCCGTCCTAAGCATACCATGAAGCTCACCTATGCTCTTATCCATCCCATTCATGTTGTAATTAATTACAAATTGATCAAACCTCTTTGATAGGGAGTTAAGGATAAGATCGGTGGCTAACTCATTGGATATGTTAAGGTTGAGACGGTTAGCACGATCGATAAGGCTTTTCATCTTAAGTACATAAGATGAAACCGATTGGGATTCGTCCATACGACAAGCATGAAGCGCCCGAACCGTTTCGAAACGCTCAACACGTGCTTGTTGGAGAAACATCTCCTTCAATTGTGTTATCATGTCGTAAGCGCTATGATGCTCGAAATCCTTTTGGAGTTCGGGTATCATAGTCCCAAGCATTAAGCATGAGACTTGAAGGGAGTCGTGGCAATACTTATCGTAAGAGGCCATTGCCTCCACATCACTCTCATCCGGTTGGTCGGGAATGGGGTCCTCAAGCACATACATTTTATCCTCTTGTTTGAGGACAATCCGAAGATTGCGGAACCAATCCATAAAATTTGTATGGTTGAGTTTGTCTTTCTCGAGGAGAGACCGTAACGATAGGTTGTTAAAGTTAAGTGGTGCGTTGTTCATGTTGTTGTTGTTATTAGTGGCCATCTACAAAATTCAACAAAGTTCTTTTAAGTATCGATTTGGATTTAATAAACAATACCCTTTTAATTTGTTTTATTAAATATTAGAATCCAACGGTAAATCAAATTTCGGTTAGGTGACCTTTATCCCGTCATTTGATTTAGCTAGGTAGTCATAATGACAATTGCAATCCTTTTGCAACTTCTAAGTTATGGGATCATGCAATCCTTTTGCATGGCATATTAATCCCATCAACGCCTATTTGTTCCTCATGCTTCGGTGACCCTAAGTTCATGATTCCCAAATCAAGTCGTCCTACTTGTGTAGACATGTAGACTTAACATACAAGTGGTTAGGTGACCTTTATCCCACAAGCATGCAAAGTGTACTTTATTCATATTAGTTCACTCATGAGGGTTAGGTGACCTTTATCCCATCATGAGATTCCTAATATGTCTAAGTGTTTCCACAAAAGGATGGCGTTTAACTTGTTTATCTTGTATTAGTAAAGGGATTTTAGGTTTTCTACATTCTAGTTTAGAAAACAAAGTGCTATACACCAACATGCATTTGGTGTGTAGTATGTTTATGAAAAACCCATTTTCATGTGCCTTTTAGTAACCAATTACTAGTTTTAACCATTTCATTACCTTTTTAAATAAACCATTTTATTCAAGTCTAATAACCAATTATTAGTGTCATTTTGTTATGTTTTATTATAACCATTTTATAATGTATTATGCAAGTGTAATCATGTGATGATCTTGTAGCAACCAAACATACAAACATACACAAACATGCATAGCAAAGTGTTCACAATCAAGAGCCATTTTGGTAGACATTTGTTTAGCCAATAAACAAATGTCACCTAAGGGGTTAAACCAAAGTAAGAGATTTTACCAAAATCTCCCACTTAATCTTGTAATCTTCAAAACTTCATCTTGTAATCTTCTTCATGAATCTTCACTTTCATTTTACAAAATCATATCCTAATACAATTTTTCTAGAAAATGAAATAACAACCTATTCTATTTTACAAACCAAAATAGAACAAATTACATACAAAATACAAGATTAATTACAACTTTTACAAACCAAAATTACAAAATAATTACAAGCCATATGAATGAATATTACACCCATGAATAATCACCAAATCAATCAACCAAACAAACACATGGCCTAGGCTCGATTGTGAACAACAACATAACATCAAACATGGCAAAAACTTGAAATCCCAAACCCATTTTTGGGACCAAATATTTCGGCCATCACCATACACCCACCAAAACTCAATATTTTTACATTCTACTTTCATGCATGTTGGTAGATTGTAAAGAAAGTGAGTTTACTAGCCAAAAACAAGAAGCATATTAACAAGACTTTGGCTCTAGATACCATTGATGGATTTCAATACATAAACAAAGTCACAAACCCATTTTGTTACATATAAATTCGTGTATATATGTATATATAAAGCGGAAGCAATTTCAAGTTTATGCATGTAAAGTTTAACCCTTTTAAATTTGAAATCCATTAAAGATCTAGTCTTGAAAATACACTTAAATGTAAATAGAGCTAGTTAGATGTTTATACCTACTCCAAAATGGAGGTGAAGAACTAGGATGAAGAAGATGATGTAGATGAAGAAAACTTCTAACTTGAAGCCTCAAATCTTTGATACCCACAAGCAATAATCAACACCCAAGACTTGGTTAGGATTTTAGACACTTAATTACTTGCAAAAATCAACCAAGAAGGAGAGGAAATTGCAAGTATTATTTTCAAAATGCTAGAGTCAAAGAGTGTGTTAAAAGTTGCACCAATGCATGTGTATTAGTCATAATTATATGGAGTAATCAAGGAAGGGTGGTTGGCACCTAGGAGCCTTCAAAAATGGCCCCCCACCCCTTCCATTTATTTTATATTTTATTACATATTTATAAAACATACATGCATTTAGTTGTAAGTATTTTATTTTATAAGCCTTTTATAAAATAAAATGCAACACACATATGTTACATACACTTTATATTATTTATAACCTATATAAATAATATACAACATGTAGTAACTTATAATTATCCAAATAATTATATCTAGCATTTATTTTAGAAAACCAATTTCTAAAATTCAAGTGTCGTGTATTTGCTTTAATGATCCGATTGTCAAAACAGATACATAAAGTGTTGATAGCTTGTTATTGGGTATGACCCGACTTGGATCACAACATGTAAGCCACATTAATTTATTATGTCTCTCGGGCACAAGAAAATCCTTCAGTATTCTCATCCCAAAAATATTAGATTTTAAAAGTGGGACTATAACTCACTTTCACAGATTTTTACTTCGTCGGGAAGTAAGACTTGGCCGCTGGTTGATTCACGAACCTATAACAATATATACATATATATCAAAGTATGTTCAAAGTTAGCATTAAGTTAGCATATCATATAGATATAGAACATGTGTTTAGTTGATTTTAAAAGTCAAGTTAGAAGGATTAACTTTTGTTTGCGAACAAGTTTAGAATTAACTAAACTATGTTCTAGTGATTACAAGTTTAAACCTTCGAATAAGATAGCTTTATATGTATGAATCGAATGATGTTATGAACATCATTACTACCTTAAGTTCCTTGGATAAACCTACTTTAAATGAGAAAAATAGATCTAGCTTCACAGGATCCTTGGATGGCTTGAAAGTTCTTGAAGCAGAATCATGACACGAAAACAATTTCAAGTAAGATTTCCACTCGAAATAAGATTGTTATAGTTATAGAAATTGAATTAAAGTTTGAATATGATTATTACCTTGTATTAGAAATATAACCTACTGTAAGTAATAAAGGTTTCTTGATCTTGGATGATTACTTGGAATGGATTTAGAAAACTTGGAAGTAAACTTGCAATCTTGGAAGTATTCTTGATTTTATGAAACTAGAACTTTTGGAATTTATAAAGAACACTTAGAACTTGAAGATAGAACTTGAGAGAGATCAATTAGATGAAGAAAATTGAAGAATGAAAGTGTTTGTAGGTGTTTTTGGTCGTTGGTGTATGGATTAGATATAAAGGATATGTAATTTTGTTTTCATGTAAATAAGTCATGAATGATTACTCATATTTTTGTAATTTTATGAGATATTTCATGCTAGTTGCCAAATGATGGTTCCCACATGTGTTAGGTGACTCACATGGGCTGCTAAGAGCTTATCATTGGAGTGTATATACCAATAGTACATACATCTAAAAGCTGTGTATTGTACGAGTACGAATACGGGTGCATACGAGTAGAATTGTTGATGAAACTGAACGAGGATGTAATTGTAAGCATTTTTGTTAAGTAGAAGTATTTTGATAAGTGTCTTGAAGTCTTTCAAAAGTGTATGAATACATATTAAAACACTACATGTATATACATTTTAACTAAGTCGTTAAGTCATCGTTAGTCGTTACATGTAAATGTTGTTTTGAAACCTTTAGGTTAACGATCTTGTTGAATGTTGTTAACCCATTGTTTATTATAACAAATGAGATGTTAAATTATTATATTATCATGATATTATGATATATAATATATCTTAATATGATATATATACAGTTAAATGTCGTTACAACGATAATCGTTACATATATGTCTGGTTTCGAAATCATTAAGTTAGTAGTCTTATTTTTACATATGTATTTCATTGTTAATACACTTAATAATATATTTACTTATCATTTAACATAATTAACCAAGTGTATCAATATCTTAATATAATTCATATGTACCTAGTAAGACGTTGTTATAACGATAATCGTTATATATATCGTTTTCGAGTTTCTTAAATTAATAGTCTCATTTTTATGTATATAACTCATTGTTAAAATACCTAATGAGATACATACTTATAATAAAATCATGTTAACTATATATATAACTAATATGTCATCGTATAGTTTTTATAGGTTTTAACGTTCGTGAATCACCGGTCAACTTGGGTGGTCAATTGTCTATATGAAACCTATTTCAATTAATCAAGTCTTAACAAGTTTGATTACTTAACATGTTGGAAACACTTAATCATGTAAATAACAATTTCATTTAATATATATATAAACATGGAAAAGTTCGGGTCACTACATAAATTTATGTTATAGATCGAACAGCAAGTCAAAGATAACAGTTTACTCTGATTTTTGGTATTTGGCAAAATAGAAGGCATTAGCTTAGATGTTACAAAACACAAGTAATATTTGTAGGTGGTTGTTTAAATGATGAAAATGATACTGACGGTTTGGTTTGACAGAAATATAAAGAAGTAATTGTAATGAGTAGCAATGAAAGAAGGTGGTAGCAGTTTGATCTTGGTGTTCTTGATTGAAACTTGGTGGGAGTTACATAGGTTCATTTGTGAGTATGGAAACAAAAAGGGTTGTTGTTAGTAACTTGAATTCTTCTGTACAGAATGCTAATGCGATTACAACGATATTTTGAATTTGTTGTTTGATTTCTTTGATTGATGATTGTTTTGAATTGGTTCTTGTTTACTTGTTTGTTACCAGGTTGTAGGTAAGGATATTGGAGGCGAAGATGATGATATTGGAGAAGAAATGCAGTTTACTAAAATTCCTTGTGTTGAAATAGAAAATAATGATGTCAATGGTAATGGTTTGTGTTGAATCATGTTTTTGGCTAGTATCATGAATCGAAATTTAAAAGTAGAGAACGAATTAGTTTAGTAGTAGAGAAGAAGTACTCAAGGAAGGTGATGGCGATTTATATAGAATGTACGTGTTTTGCATATATAAATATTTTAGATAGATAACATTATGATATAATATAGATAGTGGATGGATTAGGAATGGAAGATGTAACATAAAGTAGATACACTTGATTGTTTGTTATCTATCAATATATATTTGTACTGTAAGTAGATAAAGATATATGAATGTAGATAGTGATAGATATTAAAGTCCAACAATAATACAAAGATAATTATATCGTAAGATTTGATGCATGCATATTCATATTGATATTATATAAAGCTAAATGGTATTATTAATACAAGTGGTTTTTGATTCCATAAAAGTGAAAGATATTGGTTTAAGGTGGGTGTATGTGTTATTTTGTCTAAAAGCATCTATATGCATACATATATAAAAGATGAGGTAAGGTAGTTGGAATCATAAACACTTACACATTCAATTCTATTCGATTCACGAAAATCATTTGGTAAAAGAAATATATTATAATATAATTAATAATTAGCAATAATAATATCTTATCAATCATAACACAATCAGTTTATAACTTGGAAAGAAATCACTTAATAATCTTTAACAAAGCAAATCATTTAATATAAAGATAATCACAATCAGTTTATTATGTAATTTAGTATTATGACAGATAATTTAAGATAATTTAAAACTTGACAATTAAAATCATAACTTTATATATATATATATATATATATATATATATATATATATATATATATATATATATATATATATATATATATATATATATATATATATATATATAAAGTTATGATTTTAATTATCAAGTTTTAAATTATCTTAAATTATCTGTCATAATACTAAATTACATAATAATTTAATTAATAATGTATAATTATTTATATTTATACTTATTTATTTATACATCTTTATTTACAACGATTGTTCGTGAATCGTCGGGAATGGTCAAAGGGTAAATATCTTCCTGTAATCCGTTACAAAATTTTCGAGACTCAACATTACAGACTTTGCTTATCGTCTCGAAATCATATAAAGATTAAGTTTAAATTTAGTCGAAAATTCCCGGGTCATCACAGTACCTACCCGTTAAAGAAATTTCGTCCCAAAATTTGAGTGAGGTGGTCATGGTTAACAATAAAAATGTTTTCATGACGAATATGAGTTGATAAATTGAGTTTTATTATCATTGAGTAATATGGATAAAAATAATTCGGTTACTCGAAGAGTACGAAAGAAGTTATCACAAAAGAGTGAAATGAGTAAATGAAGATTCAACTGAACCAGTGACGTAGTCAAGATTGAATTCCGGAATTCAAGGGATTCAAAAGAAAATCTTGAAAATCTATAAGATCTGATTCTTCGGCGAATAAAGAAATTAAGATCTCTCTAATTAAATACGGTGATCTGTTTCGATTACTCTGTCTGATATTTTCATTATAAATTAAACTCTTCCGTTCCATTATTCTCACCATTCCTCTACTTTCTTTCTTAGTTCATATATCCAAAAGATGGTGAAAAAGCTTAATCCAGTTCTAATCCTTGTCCTTATCCTTACTATCGTAACAATCATTCTTCTTTTCCAACTTCCACCCGAGGAATCTGCTTACTTCTACTTTGCTCTTGGGGTTATAGTGCTTTTAATTTTTCCGTGTCTTTATGTTGCGATAAACATTGATATACACGGTTCGTAATTTATGCGTTGTTATCGGGCTTCATATCTCTCCTTATATTTCAATGTCCCCCTTTCTATTTCTATAATCATTGTCATCCACAGTTAATACTCCCTCCTATTTGCTGCAATTTATACTCCAATTTCTATTTCAGAGCTTTGTCCCTTCGTTTCTTCTTCTGGCGATTTGGCATCTCTTGTAATGGTCCAGAATTCGCAGATATAAGTTTCAGAATGAATATTATTAATGTTCTAAATAAGAAGGAACGTAATAGCACGATTTGATTTGTCAAATTATCAGATTCACTGAGAATAGAACTATCAAGAATATACTTTCTTGATATGTTTAGAAGTTAAGCAGAATGACAGAGTTATGTAACATGGCACATGATGATGTTATGATCTGTGAATCATCACGTCCCATTACACACTCAACATGACTTACTGTAATATAATCACGTTGATCAAGTGTCATTATATTATACTAACTCATGCATCAGTTCTCCACATTACTTCAATAACATTCATATTTTTAAGCTCGAAAATTTACAGAATATAGAAACTAACAGTTTCTATATGATGTAACACTGATAGCACGAAGAGATTAATGATTTCAGATAAGAATAATTATGAAAATATCTTCAGAAATATGGAGGATATTTATAATGAAAGATATGATGATACCTTGAAATTTCTAATATCGAAGGATGATGAAGAAGATTTATCCGTAAGGGTTTAGATTCGAAAGCAAGGTATTCGCTAAAGATTTCATCAGAAACAGAATCATTTGGATTCTTTGAAGTCAAACTTATTCTTTGTGATTTGTCCACGGCTTCCTTCATAGTTTCGCATAATCCGCCTTTCGATAATAGATTTTCTATTGAATGTTTCCAATATAATGATACACAGGAAGCACGAAGAGGTATATAATTTCGGACGAGAATATTTACGAAAATATTCTCAGAAATATCGAAGATATTGATGATGATATTTTGGAATTTCTAAGTTCGATGGTTGATAGATAAAGATTTTTCTTAAAATTTTAACATGACTTCGGAGCAAGATATTCTCTACAGATTTCAACGGATCCAGAATTACCTGGATTCTTTGAATATAGGGTATGGTCCTTGTATTTGTCCTTGGTCTCCTTCTTGGTTAGCTCAATCCGTTTTCCAATTCCAACTTTTATGAGCTTTTCCAACATACTATTCTTTATCATCAAATTTCCGATGATTAAGGTCGTTTACGGTTGTCTATAGTTTCTGCTGCTTCATTCAACATTTTCAACATTCAGAGTATTGATTTGTGACTGAGTGTTTTTCAGAATTTCAGAATGAGATATTATAATTCTAAGAGATAAATATCATACATATAACTGTTGATGTAGATATGCTGTGAGTTTTCAAAGTACTGATTGCTGATTCCCGATAATTGGTATGGCAGTTCTCGTTACAAGATGCAGATGATTATATAATGGGGTTTCAATGAATATAATGATTTTTCGGAAAGTCCAAATTCATTGAAGTTGCTGGTAAATTTACTGCTAATGTGGTGAAATATAAACGGTTCTCTGGTAACGATGACGACAGACAAACTTATATATCGAGGTTATAATAAGGCTAATTCAAATGAAAATTCGAAGTTGACTTGCTGGAGCTGTGACAAAATTGGCTACTTTGAAAAGGGATCGCAAAGTTATTTTTGCTAATAAATGCCAAAGGATTTGACGTGGCTACGTGTTAAACTTTTACTCAGTTGCTGAGAGTTTCTCAGGTGCATAACTATATGCATAAATCTTTCCTTCCGTAGATGAAGTACGGTTGATTCATCCTATCGATTGAGGTGTTTTCAAGAATCATGAAAGGTTTGTACGCAGATTGTAATCGTCAAGATACAAATGAAGTTTAAGATGAGATCAAGTGGCAAACTTGAAGAATTGTTTAGTTTCATATGTTATAATCAATATTTTAATTCATTTTAATTGTCCAATATTATTAGTCCACAGTTGACAGTCCAATAATTCATATATAGTTTAATATATAATATTCGAATTAATTACTACGTGTCGTGACCCGTATACGTCTCAGACTCGATCACAACTCAAAGTATATTTATTATTATAGAATCAATCTCAACCCTGTATAGAGAACTCGATCATTACTTCATATAGAGTGTCTATGGTGATTCCAAATAATATATATAGATGTGTCGATATGATATGTCAAAACTTGTATACGTGTCCCGATATTTAAAGTGCGTAAAATAAATAACAGAAATTAAATGACGATAAATAAAGTGCGTAAAGTAAATAACAGAAATTAAATGACAATAAATAAAATTGCGAGAATATAAATTGCGATAAAAAAAATTGCGATAATTAAATTGCGATAAATAAAATGTAATACGGAATTAACAGTTAGCTGGGAACAGTTAGCTAGGATTTTGTTAGCGTGGTTTCTTAATAAAATTTAATATTGTTAATTAGTCTGTTTCTAATCAATTTTTATTGTGTCCATTATTTCTTCATTATGCCATTTGTTGGATTCTGATAGGTCAAAATCCAAATATGAAATTGAATAAAAATAGTTATTCTGCGGTGAATGGATACGTATATCGGTGGTTGTAAGTAAGATAGTAAATGACTGTTGAATCAGATTTGAAGAATGTATAGCGTAACCTATTAATGTGAAATCAAAATATTCTTCGGGTATTACCTACCCGTTAAAATATTTTCACCATTAACAGTTTGTACGAAAGAATTTTCAATTACAACCTTTATGAAAATATATATACATATATATCTTCTTCAGATGTACTTATGGATTTTATGATATTAAACTCATTTGTTTTTCGATTGGAACTAGAATAAATAATCTCTAAAACTCTAGAGATTACATATTCGCCATGTCGAACGAAGATAAATGAAGTAGAACGATACGCATAACGAAGATCATACTCAAAGTACAGATGATGATATTGAAGCATGGATTGTTGATGGTACTGATGCTGTTATTGATGGTACTGTTGGTGTCGGTGATGTTGCTGAAGCTGGTAAGTTTTGCACCATGTTCTCCAAATTGATTACTCCGGCGCGAAGTTCGTTGACTTCTTCGATTTCCCCGGGATGATTGTCGGTCGGAACGAGTGGATGAATAAGGTTTAGAATCTTTGAAATCATAAAATCATTGCGTGGTATCCTGGAAATAAGTGTGAAAATGGTGTTTCGGACATGTTCGATGGTAAGTGCTTCAGGTTCTTCACCAAGAGGTGAATTTGGTTGATGGAAAGGATCGCTTTCTTCGCGTCTCCATGGATTAATGAATCCATCAGATGAATTGAGGATGGCTGATTGGTTGATTCATGCCGATGACACTGTTTTCGGAGCTTAGGTAAATATTCAGGTCGAAATAGCTGTCAGAATATCTATTGGAATAGCTATCGAAATCTGAGGGACTCGAACTGGTTGCAGGATTCGTCTCATACGATCAAATGAAGGATTTTCGATAAGAACTAGATTATAGGATGTAGATTAGTACCCTGCAATACATAATTTACATATGTATATATAATACTAAAATCCCATAAGTTACAGAGGAATCTACGGAAGTTGTCAGGCAAGGTCTACAGTAACAGATATGCTAAGATATGAATTAGCAGATGCACTAAGATACGAATTTTGTCTATACACTATTCATGCAATCATTGCAGTAATATGTGTCTAGACTAAGAATGATAAGCTAATTTCCTAAGGATGATACTAAAATGATAATAATTTTCATGATACAATAATTATAATACTTTAAATGTAAATATGATAATAATAAGTATAATACTAATACTAATACTAATAATAATAATAATAACAATAACAATAATAACAACAATAATAATAATAATAATAATAATAATAATACAAAAGACTACCTCAAAAGAAAATGAGTTCCAAAAAGAAAACCGCTCGTGCCCAGGTTCGAACCCCCGACCTCTCGTTACCATGTCACCAAACCATACCAGCTGAGCCAAATCGTTTTCCTATTTAAACTACGGACCGAAACTATTTAACCCGTTCTAACTGTCTAAGCCCAATTAGAATATCCAAAGCATAAGCCCAACAATCATAGTCCAACACATATAAACCTCTTATTTGATTATTAGATCAGGAAGCCCAAGAGTGTTTGTAACCCAAGTGACAAGTGGTAATATTAATCGACAAAAAAAAAAATAGGTTTAAAGGACATCTCGAATTAGGGTTTTTTTATAGCTATAATTTGGTGCAAAGGAAATCAGAATCAGGAAGAAATAAATATGGTAGATCGAAGATTTATAGAGGCCTTCAATGATGTTGGGTGATCGGAGTATGAACAAAACTAGCAGTCGTCACTTGTTCTTCATCGATACTATATTTACAGTATCATCCTCCTCCATCTTCCATTGTCATCTTCATCATCGTTCATCTTCATCCCTCATCAGTCGATCACTAAATCGGTTAATAAATTGATTCAAGTAAGTAATCGGTTCATCTATTATTCGTTTAATTCCTTCATCCCTCTATTATGTATTCTGTACCCATATGTGATTGAACAAGAGTAGTAAATAATGGTATTATTAGTGGGTTTGACGAGGCCTTTGATTTGAACAGATTCGTACAGTATCAGGTTAAAGAGAAGCAGCAGTAGCAGTTTGCTGTAATTAAGATAGTAGCTGAACCAGGTTGTGGATTGATGGTGGGTTCGGTTTCCATGGTTTTCAAGTGGTCAATTACAATGGTAGCGATTATGAACTGTAAAGAGAAGTGGTCAGATTAATTGTAGTGATTAAATATATATGTCTGACCAAAATTTCGTTGGGTTTTTATTGCAACAGTAAAAGAGACATAGCAGTAGCTGTAATAGCGGTGTTGGTTTGATGGTGTTTGTTGGTTGATCCAAACAGAACACCTGTAGCAGTAGCAGAAGTTCGAGAAGTTAACATGAAGCAGTGGCAGTTTGTGATTGAAGGTATTCATCGTGGCTTAAATTTGTGTTATAGATCGAACAGCAAGTCAAAGAGAACATTTTACTCTGATTTGTGGTATTTGGCAAAATAGAAGGCATTAGCTTAGATGTTACAAAACACAAGTAATATTTGCAGGTGGTTGTTTAAATGATGAAAATGATACTGACGGTTTGGTTTGACAGAATTATAAAGAAGTAATTGTAATGAGTAGCAATGAAAGAAGGTGGTAGCAGTTTGATCTTGGTGTTCTTGATTGAAACTTGGTGGGAGTTATTTAGGTTCATTTGTGAGTATGGAAACAAAAAGGGTTGTTGTTAGTAACTTGAATTCTTTTGTACAGAATGCTAATGCGAGTACAACGATATTTTGAATTTGTTGTTTGATTTCTTTGATTGATGATTGTTTTGAATTGGTTCTTGTTTACTTGTTTGTTACCAGGTTGTAGGTAAGGATATTGGAGGCGAAGATGATGATATTGGAGAAGAAATGCAGTTTACTAAAATTCCTTGTGTTGAAATAGAAAAGAATGATGTCAATGGTAATGGTTTGTGTTGAATAATGTTTTTGGCTAGTATCATGAATCGAAATTTAAAAGTAGAGAACGAATTAGTTTAGTAGTAGAGAAGAAGTACTCAAGGAAGGTGATGGGGATTTATATAGAATGTACGTGTTTTGCGTATATAAATATTTTAGATAGATAACATTATCATATAATATAGATAGTGGATGGAATAGGAATGGAAGATGTAACATAAAGTAGATACACTTGATTGTTTGTTATCTATCAATATATATTTGTACTATAAGTAGATAAAGATATATAAAGATATATGAATGTAGATAGTGATAGATGTTAAAGTCTAACAATAATACAAAGATAATTATATCGTATGATTTGATGCATGCATATTCATATTGATATTATATAAAGCTAAATGGTATTATTAATACAAGTGGTTTTTGATTCCATAAAGTGAAAGATATTGGTTTAAGGTGGTGTATGTGTTATTTTGTCTAAAAGCATCTATATGCATACATATATAAAAGATGAGGTAAGGTAGTTGGAATCATAAACACTTACACATTCAATTCTATTCGATTCACGAAAATCATTTCGTAAAAGAAATATATTATAATATAATTAATAATTAGCAATAATAATATCTTATCAATCATAATACAATCAGTTTATAACTTGGAAAGAAATCACTTAATAATCTTTAACAAAGCAAATCATTTAATATATATATATATATATATATATATATATATATATATATATATATATATATATGTATATATATATAAAGTTATGATTTTAATTATCAAGTTTTAAATTATCTTAAATTGTCTGTCATAATACTAAATTACATAATACTTTAATTAATAATGTATAATTATTTATATATATACTTATTTATTTATACATCTTTATTTACAACGATTTTTCGTGAATCGTCGGGAATGGTCAAAGGGTAAATATCTTCCTGTAATCCGTTCCAAAATTTTCGAGACTCAACATTACAGACTTTGCTTATCGTCTCGAAATCATATAAAGATTAAGTTTAAATTTAGTCAAAAATTCCCGGGTCATCACATATGATTTTAAGGAAGGTGAATTGCTAGTTTCTACAGAGGAATTATCTCTTGAGGTTAAGAGCTTAAAACAAAAAATAATTCAACTGAAACAGGCTAACACACTTAAGCAATCTTCTACTGTTGAAACCAATGTGCCTGAATGTGTTGGTGGGATTAATAAGAAAGGGAAGGGAACAACAACATCTACGGATGCAAAACCCATTACTATTCTTCAAAACTCACTACGTTCTCAATTTGGTAAACGTGTTTCAAAAGTTGCATCTTCAACCCAATTTGTTGTCAAGAGAGTTCATTCTCAAAATGGTTCTGTGTTAAATGAAAATATTCCTATGATTCCAATGCTAAATCAATCAAAGGAAAGTCTTTTAATGAAATCAGACAAGTCAACACAACCTAATTTGAGTGAGTATGATGCAAAGGAACGTAAAATCAAATTGGAAATTTTGCAAAATCAATCATCTCATGTGTCAACTGAAAAGTTTGGACGTCTAACTAACATAGGTGTTTTTCGTATCACAGGTCATAATCCAAATTTGACTTACAAGTCTGTATGGGTTCCTAAGTCCACGATTAAGAAAGTAGCAACTAAACCCAAGCAATCTGCTAGTCGACCTACGAAATCATCTCATGTCTTTCAATTTTTGTCTGTGAACGAAACATCTGCTTGGAATAAGTTGTGTGTTAAGACTTCTGATAATGATATAAAACTTGATATTGCGTATGATGCTTCATGTAATGTGGTTTTAAATGATGCTTTATTGTCTAAATTGCATGATGCTTTACGTGATTATCTCATTGTTGATCCAAAGTTTATTGTTGGTACTAACCGTAGAGGACCCAAGAAACTTTGGGTACCTAAACTCTAGGAAATTAACATTTTTAGGGTTTCGATTTCTGTGTTTGGTATATCGATTCCGATTGCTCTCGACACATGAAGGGCGATAAATCCTTGCTTGTCAATTTCGTTGACAAATTCCTAGGAACGTTTACTTTTGGAAACGATGAGATTGCAGCAATAACGGGTTATGGAGATTTTGTGAAAAATGGCATAACGATCATACAGGTCTCATATGTTGAGGGTTTGGGGTGCAGTTTATTTAGTGTCAGCCAATTTTGTGACGGAGATCTCAAGGTTTTGTTTGAACATTGTCAATGCTCGGTGCAATCCATCGATGGAAATGATCTCCTTGTTGGTAAACGTTGTGCTTCACTTTATACTATTGACCTCAATGATGCACCATCGCATGCAACCATGTGTTTGGTTACTCGTTCAACAAAGGAAAATTCATGGTTATGGCATCACCGGATGTCACACCTGAATTACAATGGTATTAATCGATTGGTCTCTAAAGACTTAGCTGATGGTATTCCATGCTTTCAATATGATAAGCATCGTGTGTGTCCATCATGTGCGATGGGTAAGCTGAAATGGACTAATCATCCGCTTAAGCAAAACCCCAGTACTTCATCGTCCTTTCAATTATTGCATATAGAGTTATGTGGACCCATGAGTATTTCTAGCCTTGGTGGCCGGAAACATGTGCTTGTCATTGTAGATGACTATACCAAATTTACGTGGATTTTACTTCTAAGGACTAAGTCAGAAACCCCCTCCATTATCGTTGAGTTCATTAAAAAGACTCAACGCTCTTTTAACAAACATGTTAAGAGTATTCGAACTGATAATGGGATGGAATTTAAGAATGACCTACTTGATTGTTATTTGAAAGACCAAGGCATTGAACATCAGTTCTCTGCTGCACGAGCCCCTCAACAGAATGGAGTAGTCGAACGACGTAATCGTACATTGTGCGAAGCAGCTCAAACGATGCTTGCTTACTCCAAACTACCTCCGAAAATGTGGGGGGAGGCCATTTCCACTACATGCTATACCCAAAATCGCTGTATCATTAATAAACGTTTTGATAAAACTCCTTATGAGTTACTATATGGTAGACGCCCGAATGTCAAATATTTCTGTGTCTTTGGTTGTATATGCTATGTGCTTAACGATTTTGATAGCGTCGGAAAGTTTGATCCTCATGGCGATCAGGCCATATTTCTCGGTTATTCTTCGAACAAAGTTTCCTATCGTGTCTATCTCAAACGGACAAAGACGATCAAGGAAAGCATTAATGTAAGGTTCGATGAGTTATCGAGAATGGCTTTTGAACAACTCAGTTAAAAACCCGATCCTAACCTGACTACTTCTTCTTCCGCGCAAAATTCAATTTTCTTGAAGAAGGGTGTTCTTACGGTAACAACAGAGGAACTGGATATCTTGTTTTATAGTCTTTATGCTCCTCAACGGAATTCAAATGTTCAACCGTACCGCTTACACCATCACAGTCAACTACTGTGGAGACTCAACCAAGTCTTTTTGATGAAGATACAACACCAACTGATTCACCCGTTGCTTCTTCATCCTCCCTCCCACCTCCTGATGATAATCTTGAACCAATTCAAGATACATCTGTTAATATAACTCCAGTTTTTCTCCAGATACTCAACTAAATCCATTGGAAAGTGTTACATCAGATCAAGCAGTTCAAGGCTCAACGTCAACAACGGTTGATGTTTCAATGGATACCACTGATGTAGCACCTCTTCCACATAACAATCGATGGACTAAAAGTCATCCAATTGATCTTATCATTGGTGATGCATCTGCTCCAGTCTCAACTCGAAGGGAAACTCAGAATATGTGTCTATACACTGCCTTTCTTAGTAAGATTGAACCAACAACGGTTGCTGAAGCTTTACTAGATCTGAACTGGATGGTAGCAATTCAAGAAGAGATCAATTAGTTTGATCTTTTGAAAGTATGGCGATTAGTTCCAAGACCAACGGGTCAACGACCAATAGGGGTTAAGTGGATTTTTAAGAACAAGAAGGATTCTGATGGAATTGTGGTTCAAAATAAGGCACATCTTGTCACTAAGGGATTTCGACAACAAGAGGGTATTGATTATGACGAAACGTTTGCTCTGGTTGCTAGGATTGAGGCTATTCGTCTTTTCCTTGCATTTGATTCTCATATGAAGTTCACGGTGTTTCAAATGGATGTCAAAATTGGTTTTCTGAACGGTCATCTTTAAGAGGAAGTTTATGTTGATCAACCAGAAGGCTTTGTCGATCCCATTCATCCAAACCACGTCTACTACTTGGAGAAAGCTTTGTATAGTCTGAAGCAAGCACCGCGTGCATGGTACGAGACCTTAACAAAGTATTTGCTGGACAATGGCTTCTCTCGTGGAATGATTGATACAACGATATTCATCTGTAAAAACCACGGTCACATTATCTTGGTTCAAATTTACGTTGATGAAATTATTTTTGGTTACACATCCCCGGCCTTATGCAAAGAATTTGGTGACTTATGGCCAATAGATTCGAAATGAGCATGCTTGACCAGTTAAATTTATTCTTAGGGTTACAAGTGAAATAATTACCAAATGGGATTTTTATCAGTCAAACAAAGTATATATCAATGATATGCTAAAAAATTTTAAAATGACTGCTTTAAAACCAATGACAACCCCAATGAGTACTTTACTGGATGCTGATGCTAATGGGGAACCCTGTGACATTACATTTTATCGAAGCATGGTTGGTTCTTTAATGTATCTGACTGCAAGTAGACCAGACATTACACTTGCTGTAACTGTCTGTGCCTGATTTCAGTCAAACCCTAAGAAATCCCACTCCAAAGCGGTTGTTAGGATTTTTCAGTACCTTAAAGGTACACCTAACCTTGGGATCTGGTATCCACATGGATCCGATTTCAATCTCACTGCTTATACTGATGCGGATCATGGAGGTTGCCATGTTGATAGAAACAGCACATCTGGATCAATTTAGATGTTGGAGAATTGGCTAGTTGGTTGGTCATCCAAAAAGCAGAACTGTGTGTCTTTATCAACAGCTGAGTCTGAGTACATTGCTGCAGCTCACTGTTGTTCACAAGTTTTGTGGATGCAAACTCAGCTTTTGGACTATGGCTTTAAGATTTCTAAGACCCCCATTTACTGTGATTCACAAAGTGCTATTGCAATTACAAGCAACCTGGTCCAGCATTCTAAGACTAAACACATTGATATTCGTTATCATTTCATTAAGGAACATGTAGAAAAAGGGGATGTAGAGTTATACTTTGTGCCTACCAAAGTGCAATTAGCTGACATGTTCACTAAGCCTTTAGATGAACTTAGGCTAAGGTTTTTGATCAAAGAGATTGGCATGGTAGAGTATAGTGCTTGAAATTCCTTAGATCTATTGAGACTTATACTTGGGATCTTGTGTTTAGGGGGAGTAGATACTTTCTAGAGGGTGCAACTGATTTCTTATGCTTTAGTTAACATCTTTCAGGGGGAGCCTTTTAGATATGTGTTAACTTCCTGGGATTAAGTTTCAATGGTTACGAAAGGGGGAGGTAACTCATTGATATCATATTTCAAGGGGGAGTTAAATTCATTTTCTTCAGAAAATATCAAAATGGTGATTTACTTTCTTGTATACATCTCAGTATGCAACCCGTTTTAACAATTGGTATCACTGAAGATTAGTACTTTGTACATAATTCAAAATTTTCTAAGTGCAAATCTTGTTTTATAAAATTCATAAAAGTTGGAAAAGATAAAATCCAAAAAGATGTGAATTTTAAATGAATAAATACTAATTTTAGCATTATACCAAATCTGACAACCAACAGTACAGATTCGGTAAGTTCAAAATTTTCAAAAATTGTCTCAGAAATGTTTTTCATAAAAATGTGATAGTTTTGAATGATTTTTGATAAAGTTTTGTCAAAATTTGAAGTGAATATGTTTAAATCTGAAATTGGACTGTATTCGGTATTTAAGGCCCATTCGGTAAAGCTCATGTCCTCAAAACATTCGGTATCTGTAAATAGCAGGGTCAAAGTCAAACTTTCTCTCACTTTACTTTAATTGCATACCGAATCGGAACTAATCTATCGAGTCTACCGAATCTACCGAATGTACTGAATCCGTCTCTCTGTATCTTCAAATCTTTGTTATATTCTTGTTTTAATCAAATTTAAGTATCACATGTTGTAGATCTGAGATGATTAAATAATTGTAAACCAGAAAATAATGCAAATAACATGATTGTGACACTTAATTTTGAAAAAGTGTTGATTATACCGAATCTGAGTCGAGTTTCTTAATTCTTAGGTTAAACTCATCTGATTTGGTTAATTAACATAAATGCTTGTCAAATCTAAGTTAAATTAGTTGATCTATCAATTGACCGAGGCTGATTAGATGTTTAATTGAGTATTTGATGGATTATGTACATACTGAATGTGTTCTTGCTACAGTACCGAGTCCATTCAAATGATTAACCTGTTTTTCTTCTTTTATTGAGTTGTTAATTGATTATGATCATATTTTTGCATGATATAAGACTGAATATGCATGTTTGGGTGATTATGTGTGATTTTTGAAGATACCGAATCTGTTCTTGGCATTTTACCGAGTCTGTAATTTGGTACTTTAAAAATAATGTGATTTTCAACTTGATAAATCTTACATGCTTTATTTAAGTCTATGGTATAAAAACTCAAGCTTATTTAGTTATAGAATCTCAAGTTTTTATGACTACCGAATCTGCTTGATTTGTTCTTAAATTTGACTAAGTGTTGTTTTGATTCTTTGTGTTATATAATTGGCTTTGCATGATGATTTTGTACTGTAATGAATTTCATATGGATGTCATGTTTGTCAATTACTTGTTCATATTTGGAATAAATGATTTTTATAACTTAGAAAAACCATAAAAATTATAAAACTTAAAAAATACAAAGGATTTCAAAGGTCAAATAAGAATAGAGATATGTGCTTTATGTTAAACATCTTGTGGTCTTCTATTTCTTATTTATACAGCTAAAATGGCGAACAATCACTTCATCAACTCTGAAACCAACATTCCCTATAACTACTGGACTGCAATACTAGAGAGGCATACACTGTGGCCTGCTCTAAGCTCAACTGCCAGTGTGCCTGTAACAGATCTGGAGCTACTGAACAGAACTATTAGGTTTGTGGAAGCTACACAACCTACTGCTGCAAATTCAGAGGGTACACAAGCTCGATTTGAATTTCAGCTTCCTCTTGTTCAAAATGCTCCTGCTTTCCCTGTTACTCAGGAGATGATGTCTTCAATTTTTTATCTTGGTTATGTTGAAGCTACCAATGTTCCACCGGCTAAGTTTCAGAAGAAATACCTGCACTCAAGGTGGTATGTGATCTTCTCAATCATTAAAAGATACTTGCTAATGACCAGGAGTGGATCCGACAGCCTGACTGTGCCAATGCTTAGATTGTTCTACTCTTTCACAAGATTAGAGGCTCCTGACTATGCAGAACTTCTATGGGATTTGGTTCAGGCTCAAGTTGATATGCCAAGGGGTTCATACATCCCTTGTGAAAGGTTTTTCTATCTCTTTATCCATGATGCTATAAATGCTTGCATAAATGCAAATATATTTGTACCAGGTTCACAAGGATTACAGATGAAAAATTTGGGGAGCTGAAGATGAATACTCCGATGGTATCTGACAATCAATTCACTGCGCCGATTCCAAATTAGCTTGTGGGGCTAGCTGCACCCCAACACGCTCGAATGCGTTCATATTTTGAGGCTGTAGGAATACCTCATCTGAACCTGGTACAACAAGCACAAGTTGAACCCATCGTGGTTCCAGCCTCAGAGGTTGTGGAGGAAGCTATAGTACAACCACCTGGGCCAGCTAATCCTCCACTTAGGGTGAACCTTAAACGTTCTAGGGTAGCACACCATGCTCAACCCGTGAGGATCGGGGAAACTAGTTCATCTAGTATTGAACCAACCCTTTTACCAACACCCGAAGAGAGCAGTGACACTGATTCTTCAACAACTGAATCATCTCCTGAACATTCTCCTAAGCAAACTCGATTTATGCCTGATGAGATGATTCAGACTCCACCAACCCAACGAGTAACTAGATCTAGGACTTCGACACCTATCGTTCGCCAAACAGTTACTCCAAAAATTGGTGATACGGACCAAGACCTAGAGCCGATTAGGTCACCCTCACCCACCTTCATATCACATCCAATAATAACAGTAAGCCCTACGCTAAATGAAGCACAAGCTTCGGTAGGCAAGAGAGCTAAACGCACGGATAGTAAAAAGACCAATAAGCCCATCCAATCTAAACAAGACTTAATAATAAATCCTATACAGCAAGATGCTTCGGCATCTAAGGAAGTAAAGTCTTCCTCTGCAGTAAAGTCTGTGTTGACTCAATCGATTGAGGAAACTCAATCATTGAAGTCCAGAACGGCCGAAGGGGAGCCGAAAAGTCTTGAAAAGGCACCCTGGGTATCGGCTGGAAATCCTCATGTACCTCAACGTAAAACAGGGCCTCGAGGTCCAGCTTATCTTGATGAGGGAGATCTGCCGCGTCTCATGGAAATGAGTCAACATGATAATCCTTCGGGATATTTATCAGACTTCCACTAGACTGATCCCTTGGTTCATAAAAGTGATCCATTGGTTCAAACCACTTCTCTTCCAAATTTTGAATCTCAGGGTGTGGAGGAAGAGTCGTTAACTAAAAGAGATGTACCACCTCATGGTATATCAATGATTTCAGGAGTCGGAGATAGCAATATCTCTGTGAGATTTAAATCGACGGGTAGTTCTACTACTTTGTCAGAGTCCCATAAGACTAAAGTCATGGAGGCGGATGCTTCGAAAGAAACTTCGTTGGCGACAACTCCGGTTGTTGCCAAACCTCCATCAAAAGGGGATATCACGAATCTGACTAGTAGTATGTACAACTCTACATATAAGTATATTACCGCACATATATCCTTACCTGCCCTCACGGTAAATCAAACACTTCCACCGATATCGCCTTCAACAGTTGCTACTGATGCTGATGTTATTCGTGGTTACACCGTTGTTTCACCAACTGGGTTACCTTCTCGGATTTCGAATAGATATGGATTAAGATATCTCTCTGACAATGAGGTGGAGGAACTATATCTTGTTGAGTTTGCTAAACGAACTGATCTTGATGAAGTTCGTGAGACTATGATGATTTATCTTGAGCAAGCAAGGATAGTATATCCTTTATCTCCATGCAAGTCGCCTGGACCAATTCACATGCCTAATCATGATGATTTCGATCCCGACAATCTTCATGAGGGGGAGAATAGACGAAGTGGTTATTGGTCCAGTGGTTTTCAAAGATCAACTTATGAAGCTGGTGCATCTAGTCAACATAAGGATCAAGATGTTGTTGATATATCTGATTCTGAAAGTGATGAAATTGAGGAAATCCAGTGTGAAAGTTTTCTAGATGAATCGGAAGGTCAGAGAGAGGGTGTCTCAGGGATGCTTATGATTATGGATTCAGCTGATCAAGTAGAGAATAAGTCAGCTCAAGAGGACAATCAAAACTTTGATAATATTGAAGATATTTTGAAGGGGTCGTCGAGTGTCGCCAATGAATTCAATGATCATCAATTTGTTAACTTGTCATCTCCAACTGATGAATTTGAGATACACTTTAAAAAGGAGATTTTCTCTAACGGCAAAGAAGATACTACGACTCCTCCTGATCTGAATGTTCCATTTCAAATTGCAGAGATTGTTCTTGAGCGTGATGCTAATTTCCAACTAAGTGAGGAAGAAGAGAAGATGATTCTTCGTTCACCATTCATTGAACAACAAGCGTATATAATCTATGGTGATTCCTTTCTGCATCAATGAGTGTTCTGGGTGCATGGAAATATCATAAGAATCCGGAATATCTCAAAGCTTATCTGAGTGTTCGCAATAAATTTAAATTGAAGAATGAAGAAAAACTTCAAGATCAGTGGAATTCAGAGATTAAAAGCATAAATAAGGTTTTGATGATTAATAAGGATGGAGTGAAGATGCCAGTGTTTCAGGTAATAAGAATGGATGATGAGGATTATCAGTTCTCTGAAGCAGATTTTGATAAACTAAAGATGGATGACATTATTTTCATCTACAATTACTTGATTAATTTAAATGATTCTGCAACAACTTATCATGCTATTGCGATGAAGGCAGTCTACAGATTTATTCTTGACTCGATGAGATGGATGTCTGTTCACGATTTTCAGATGGGGTTAGAATCTGGACAAAAAAAGCTCGAAATCAAACCGCCTAATCAAGTAATCAAAGTGCTAAGATATATGTCCTTACTTGAAGTGAGTGACTATCCATATGGATTTACATTTGTCGATTCTCATTATACAAAGATCTTCATCAGAGTCTCAGATTTCAGAAGATACTCAGTCGGAACGTTAATGTACGCTTTCAAATACTTGAGATTGAGATTGATCAATAACTGCTATTTAACTGAAGATAATGAGATTGTTAAATACATTCTCACAAGATTGAAAAGTTGTCTAAAGACAAGAGTGAACATACGAAGATATAAGAATCTCAAGGGATTCAAAACTAAAGTTCACTTCAGAGGAACAAAGCTCCTTTAGTTGTTTTAAATAGGATTATATTGTAAAGTTCACATTTAACACTAAGGGGGAGAATGTTAGGACCCTGAAGTTGTATAGTGTTAATGTGAAATAAGCTTAAATGATGGTTCCTTAGAAGAGGGCTATATAAGGAACCTAAGTAGTCCTAATTAGATAGCCATTGCATTGTAACTGAGTTCTAGAAGCTGTGGAATGTAAATCTTATTGATTCTCTCTAATAATGAGTCTCCTTTACACTTACCGAATCTCATTCTAACTTGTCTTTTCTTCTAATCTCAACATGATCTGACCTATCAATATGCTAAAACGTTTTAATTTGACTGCTTTAAACTAATGATAACCCCAATGAGGACATTACTGAATGCTGATGCTAATGGGGAACCCTTTGATGTTACGCTTTATCGAAGCATGGTTGGCTCTTTAATGTATCTGACTGCAAGTAGACCAGACATTACACTTGCTGTAACTGCTTGTTCTCGCTTTCAGTCGAACCCTAAGAAATCCCACTCCAAAGTGGTGGTTAGGATTTTTCAATACTTGAAAGGTACTCCTAATCTTGGAATCTGGTATCTACATGGATCTGATTTCAATCTCACTACTTATACTGATGCGGATCATGACGGTTTCCATGTTGATAGTTAAAGCACATTTGGATCAATTTAGATGTTAGGGAATAGGTTAGTTGGTTGGTCATCCAAGAAACAAAACTGTGTTTTTTTATCAACTGCTGAGTCTGAGTATATTGCTGCAGCTCATTGTTGTTCACAAGTTTTGTGGATGCAAACTCAACTCCTAGATTATGGCTATAAGATAACTAAGACCCCGATATACTGTGATTCATAGAGTGCAATTGCCAAAACTAGCAACCCAATTCCGCAATCTAAGACTAAACACATAGATATTCGTTATCATTTCATTAAGGACCATGTTGAAAAAGGAGATGTAGAGTTATACTTTGTGCCTACCAAAGTGCAATTAGCTGACATGTTCACTAAACCCTTAGATGAACATAGGCTAAAGTTCTTGATAAAAAAAATTGGCATGGTAGAGTATAGTGCTTAACTTTCTTTAACTATATTGGGCCTTATACCTGGGATTATGTGTTTAGGGGGAGTAATACTTTTCTAGGGGGAGTAACGGATACCTTATGCTTTCGTTATTATCTTTCAAGGGGGAGCCTTTAGATTTCTCTTAACTTCCTGGGTTTATTTTTCAATGGTTACGAAAGGGGGAGGTAACTGATTGATGTCATATTTCAAGGGGGAGTTATTAACTTTTCTTGCGAAAGGTCAAAATGGTGATAAACTTTACTGTATATCACATTTTGAGGGAGAAAATGAAAAGAAAATTGATTTTTTCAGAAGTGAATTCATAAACTCTTTTTTTATATCTGAAATAATTTACTAAGGCTTGTATACATCTCAGTATGCAACCCGTTTTAACATTTGATATCACTGAAGATTTGTACTTTGTACATAATTCAAAGTTTTTCTAAGTACAAATCTTGTTTTTTAGAAATTTCTTAAAATTTGGAAAAGTTAAAATCCAAAAAGAATTGTTTTCACTGAATAAATGCTATTTTTAGCATTTTACCGAATCTGACAACCAACAATGCAGATTCGGTTTGTTCAAAGTTTTCAAAAATTGTCTCAGAAATGTTCTTCATTGAAAATGTGATAAACTTGAAAAATCATGTTAAAAAATTATCAAAATTTGAAGAGAAATGGATTAAAATTTGAAAATGGACTGCTTTCGGTATAATAGGCCCATTCGGTAAAGCCCATTAATTGAAAATCTTCGGTATCTATAAAAGGAGGGTCAAAGTCAAACTTTCTCTCTTACTGTTCTTAATTACATACCGAGTCTGATTAAACATACCGAATCTGCCTAATCTACCGAGTCCGTCCTTCTCTATCTCCAAATCTTTGGTATTTCTTTGTTTTAATCAAATTTAAGTTTAAATGTTCTAGATCTGAGATAAATACATGTTTATTAACCAGAAAAGATCAATAAAAACAAGATTATGACATTTAATTTTGAAATTGTTGATTATACCGAATTTGAAGTCTGAGTTCTTAAATCTTTGATTAAACTCAAATGATTAGGTTGATTGACATGAAATCTGGTCTCATCTGTGTTAAGTTGATTGATCTATCAATTGACCGAGTCTGATTACATGTTTAATTGATTGTTTGATGGATTCTGTACATACCGAATGTGTTCTTGCTACAGTACCGAGTCTGTTCAATTGATTGACATGTTTTCCTGTGTTAATTGAGATGTTAATTGATTATGGTTATGATTTTGCATGATATGAGACTGAATATGCATGTTTGAGTGATTATCTGTGAATTTTGAAGATACCGAATCTGTTCGTCGCTTGATACCGAGTCTGCTATTTGGTACTTTGAAATAATTCGATTCTTGTCTTGAAACACTTAACATGTTTTATTCTAAGTCTTTGAATTGAAAACTCAAGCTTATTTGATTACTGAATCTAAATTTTTCATGAATACCGAATCTGCTCGGACTGTGTTGAATAATTGACTAAGTGTTGTTGTAATTCCTTATGGTATATATTTGATATTACATGATAGGGTGTAATGTGATGAATATCGTATGAATATCATGTTTGTCAAATGTTGATACATATTTGGACTAAATGATTTTTATAACTTAGAAAAACCATAAAAAAATATAAAATATGAAAAATACAATGGTTTTCAAAGGAAATAGAATAGAGATATGTGCTTTATGATAACATCTTGTAGTCTTCTATTTCTTATTTATACAGCTAAATGGCGAACAATCACTTCATTAATTCTGAAACCAACATCCCTTGTAATTACTGGACTGCTATTCTAGAGAGGCATACTTTATGGCCTGCTCTAAGCTCAACAGTTAGTGTGCCAATCACATACTTAGAGCTTCTTAATAGAATAATAAGGTTTGTGGAGGCTACATAACCTATAGCTGCCAATCCACAGGGAGAACCAGCTAAATTTGAATTTGAGCTGAGAGGGGTACAAGGATTCAGGAGTATCACTAAAGCTGACTTCAGGAGGATTTTTTAGCTTCCTCTTGTACAGAATGCTCCTGCTTTTCTTGCTACTCAGCAGATGATGAGCTCAATCTTCCAGCTTGGTTATAGTGGAGTTACCAATGTTCCACCAGCTAAGTTCCAAAAGAAGTACTTGCACTCTCGGTAGTATGTGATCTTCAGAGATGCTTGCTGATGATAAGGAGTGGATCCGACAGCTTAACTGTGCCAATGCTCAAGCTGTTCTACACGTTCACAAGAGTGGAAACTCCGGATTATGCAGAACTCTTGTGGGATTTGGTTCAAGCACAAGTAGACAAACAAAGGGGTTCCTACATCCCTTGTGAAAGGTTTTTCTGTATCTTTATCCATGATGCTATAACTGCTTGAAGAAATGCAAATATTTTTGTACCAGGTACACATGGATTACAAATGAAGAGATTTAGGGAGTTAAAGATGAATACGTCGGTGATTTCTAACAATCAATTCACTGTGCCAATTCCAGATTGGTTATTGAGGCTAGCTGAACCCTAAGACGCTCGAATGCGTTCTTATTTTGAGGCTGTAGGAATACCTCTTCTGAACCCGGTACAAGAACAAGTTGAACCAGTCGCGGTTCCAGCCCCAGAGGTTGTAGAAGAACCTGTACTACAACCACCCGGGCCAGCTAATCCTCCACTTAGGATAAACCTCAAAAGCCCTAGGGTAGCACAACAAGCTCAACCCGTGAGGATCAGGGAACCTAGTCCTCTTAGGATTGAACCTACCCTATCAACTACACCTGAGGATAGCAGTGACATCGATTCATCAGTAACTGAATCATCTCCAGAACATTCTCTAAAGAGAACACGATATATGCCCAATGAGATGATTCAGACTTCGCCAACCCTACGAGTAACTAGATCTAGGACTACGACTCCTATCGTATGCCAAACAGTTACTCCAACCGTTGGTGATACAGACTAAGACCTAGAGCCTATTAGGTCACCTTCACCCATCTCCGTATCCCATCCAACAATAACAGTAAGCCCTACACTAAATGAAGCGCAAGCTTCAGTAGGCAAGAGAGCTAAACGCACGGATGGTAAAATGACCAATCAGCTCATCCAATCTAAATAGGACTTAATAATAAATCCTACTAAGAAAGGTGCTTCGGCATCTAAGGAAGTAAAGTCTTCCTCTGCAGTAAAGTCTGCGTTGACTCAATCGATTGAGGAAACTCAATCATTGATGTCCAGAACGGCCGAAGGGTAGCCAAAAAATCTTGAAAAGGCACCCTGCGTATCGGATAGAAATCCACTCGTGCCTCAACGTACAACAGGGTCTGGAGGTCCAGTTTATCTTGATGAGGGAGATCTGCCGCGTCCCATGGAAACGAGTCAAAATGATAATCCTTCAAGATATTTATCAGACTTCCAGCAGACTGTTCCTTTGGTTCAAGAAATTGATCCATTGGTTCAAACCACTTCTTCTCCGGATTGTGAATCTTAGGGTTTTGGGGAATGAGTCTTTAACTGATAGAGATGTGCCACCTCATGGTATGTCAATGATTTCAGGAGTCAGAGATAGCAATACCTCTGCGAGAACTAAACCAACGGGTAGTTCTGCTACTTTGTCAGAGTCCCATGAGACTAAAGTCATGGAGGTGGGTGATTTGAAAGAATCTTCACCGGCGACAACTCCGATTGTTGCCCAACCTCCATTAGAAGGGGATATCACGAATCTGACTAGTAGTATGTACAGCTCTACATATAAGAATAATACCGCACATTTATCCTTACCTTCCCTCATGGGATATTAAACACTTCCACCGACATCGCCTTCAACAGATGCTGGTGTTGCTATTCCTATGGCTACTTTACCACCATCACCCCCGCATTCACCAAATTATTATGATGCTTTGGAGCAAGAATATTTCAGTCATATGTTTTCTGGAGTCAATCTTGATGTTCTTCGACCTACTTCGTTGCAAGCAATGTTTCGTGCTCGAGTATGAAATCCGCTTACTTCCTGCTCTTCTCCTCTAAGCCCTCACCGTGATGATGAACATGACGATTCTGATCCTCAGAATAGCTATGAGGGGGAGATAGGAGTAGATGGAGAATTTCTAACGGACTAGGGGTAGTGGTGTGAGATCTACATCAGTTTCTCAAGCTCAAAAGGTTCATATGGAATTAGAATTGGTTCATGATGATATTAATGATAAGGAACCTGAGCAAGTCGTAATTCCAATTATTCATTATGAAGCTGATAGTGGACCAGTAGACGAGCATTTGAACTTAAGTGATTTTTATCTTGAAGAAACAGATGATGATGGGTTTGTTGTTCTAAGCAAATTATCTGCAGTATCTTCTATTCCTGAGGATGTAGAAATTGTGGATGAAGGGAATGATGATCCGGTGACAGAAACAGATGACGAAATGGATTCTACTGATGAAGATGGAGACAATCTTTATGTTAATCCAAATGATGATGACATCTTTGATCATATTGAAGATGATAATGATCCAACAGATGACACAATAAATCCTACTGATCATTCATCAATTTCTACACTACCATCGAGTTCAAATCCAACAAATGCAAATGAAAGTTCAACTTCTGGTACCTCTACTTCAAGTGAAACAGTGAATTCCAGATTCAAGTATAACAACGGTATATTCTTTAAGAATCGGGAACAAAGATTGCTATTGGCAGTTGAACATGATTTCATAACGTTACAAAACACATTCATCGAGGAAAATGCTTATAAAATCTTCCGCATTAATGAAACGCCAAGAAGTAAAAGGTTTACCTATATAGGTTCACGATTGCTTCCAGCTAATGAAAGAAACTGGTATGAGTTTATGTGGAGGAAACATATCCATCAAAATGAAGATGATTTGTGGCTTCAAAGAAAGTACCGATTGAAAGAATTACTGGATATTACTCTAGTCGGAGTTGAAATAAGTGTAAAGAAAGACGTTATCAGACAGTTCCATGTTATCAGAGAAGATGAGAAGGAATTCAAGTTTACAGAGGCTGATTTTCAGAACCTAGACATTCTTGACATCATTTACATCTACAACTACCTCAGTATTCTCACAATTCAACCTTATGCTAAGTCTCAAGCTTTAGAAGCTGTGAAGAGATACATGATGGAGACAATTGAACATATGAGACCTGAAGATTTTCAAATTGGTCTCGAAGCAAATAGGAAAAAGATTCGAATAATTTGTCTGAATCAATTCACAGAGGGACTGAAGGATATGGGAATGTTTCAAATGCAATTCGAACCCGAAGGGTTTGTATTTGTATATTCTTAAAAAGAAAAAGTGTTCATCCGCACTGAAGAGTTAAACAAATACTCAGATGGTACACTCAAGGCTGCACTAAAGTATCTTAAAATTCGTCAAAGCAAGTTTGACGACATTGACATGAAAATGGGTCTTGGAGAGTTCATAAATCATATCAGAGATCGTCGTCTGAGACTCCGGGTCCGTACTAGACAATTTGAGATTCTTCGTGGCCAAAGAAAAAGAAGGTATTTTAAAGAAATGGATGAATATCCATTACATGAGGGAGATCCAAAAAAAGCGTGGGACGTCTGGAAACCTTCTAAGTAAATTTCAGAAAATCAAGTTGAAGTTTCAAAACCAGATGGCACACGATGGAAACTAACGTTTAGACCTCTCAAGATTACTAGATAGGATTATATTGTAAATTTCACATTTAACACTAAGGAGGATATTTTTAGGACCCCGAAGTTGTATAGCGTTAATGTGAAACATGCTTAAATGAAGGTTCTTAGAAGAGGGCTATATAAGGAACCTATGTAGTCCTAATTAGATAGCCATTGTATTGTAACTGAGTTCTAGAAGCTGTGGAATGTAAATTTTATCGATTCTCTCTAATACCGAATCTGTTCTTCACTTACCGAGTCTCACTCTAACTCATCACATCTTCTAATCTCACCATGATTTGACCTATCATCTATATAAGATTTGATTCTTTGGTAATTAAGGAAATTAAGATTTTCTTTGATTAAATGCGGTAATTTGCCTTGATTTCTATGTCTGATATTTCACTATAAATTTACCTCTTCCGTTCCATTAGTTTCACCATTCCTATACTTTCTTCCTCTATTCATAATTCCAAAAGATCCATTAATATGCTCAATCCAGTTTTGATCCTTGACCTTATATTGACTATTGCTACAATCATCCTTCTTTTTCATCTACCACCGAAGGAATCTGTTTACTTCTACTTCGCTCTTGGGGTGGTGGTTTTCATAATCCTTCCTTACATCTGTCTTTCCATAATTATTGACATTCACGGTTTATGATCTTTCTTGTTTGCTGTGATTTATACTCCTATTTGTATTTCGAAGCTTCATGCTTTTGTTTTTCTCTTCTTGGGTTTTAAGTAAGGCAAGTAATTGTCCAGAATTCGTAGGTATGAAGTTTCGGATGAACATAACTAATGTTCTAACACTAAGCGGTCTGAAGTTTGAAGTTGTCACTTTTGTATTCGGAACTCGTTTAATCTACTGGTACTTCTATCCTTTATCTTTATATAATGTCTTCTATCATTTTGTTCTGTGATGTTGTTGCCATGATTAGCGAGTAGTTATCTTTAGTGTATGCTATGATGTAACCAGTTATAATGCAGAAATAATATTATGGTTTGTGTATGTTGTCAAAATGCTTTCCGATTATGCTTTAAACTCAATCGCTTTCCAACAAATAGAACGTAGTTATTGGCTCTGTTATTGGGAAGTCGTGAACCCCGTTTCAGAGTACTCTATATGTGCCACCCCTTGGTAAGAGAAGTCTATCGCACAATGTAAGATCGACTGAGGCACACCGGTTGTAGTAAGTCTGTCAAGCTTTGGATTTCGACTGAGGACTCTTTCGTAGTGAAACATCTGACTAGACCCTTAGTACATTGTCTGTTCCAGACCATGCTAGTGTAGTCACCAAGCATATAAACTTCATACGTGCATGCTGAAGCACAACGGTTGTTGTAATCTGTACCTCTGCTAAGTAAGGCCATAGAACACGGTCAGTGTTGATCAGTACACTGCACCATAACGCGGTCTCAAGCATTGCACCCCGCTTGAGGGATTCTTAGTTAATTAAGGAACTGTTTGTTTAAACACATAAAGGATTGGACCGTTAGGATAACCGAACGTGTTCATGGTGTTCTTTATGGTTGAACTCTTTTTAAGGGCCTAACTACCTTTTAAAACCAATCATTAATGAAAGTATTGAAACACATCACATCTCTCGGATATGGTAAACCTTGTATTCTATTATGCTTAAGAACATTTAGACCTTTGTGGAATGTTAATATGTCACCCAACCGAGTCGCTCAATTGGATGAGCCGTCTGAACGTGTATGCCTGTAGTCAGACTGCAAGGGCGTCGGGGGTAAGGGACTTTGCTGTCAATTCAGAATCTTCCAGGCTATCTCATTACCCAGTGACATGTCTTACGATAGGGGCATTTAGGACCAGTGTAATGAATACAGGGCCTCTATCTATTCATGAGCCAGCATTCCATAATCTCGGCAGAATAACTGATGAAATCATAGTATGCACTTGTTTTAACTTTGTCTGAATTACGAATTTTATTGCATTTACTTTATCTATCTTATAAACTAGAAAAACCCAAAATTAGGTAACCACTACTCCTTCATAACTATCTTAAGCTTTCAATATAGATTCGATTCTACTGATATCTCAAAAATACGACTCTAGGTCATACTTCCCTTACTCAAAATAAGGAGTAGTACGATTTAGGCCCCCTAAATATAAATTTAAAACAATACCCCCTTTTGGTGGCTGATTCTGACGTGTTGCGACCGAACAAAACCGCACAAATAAAACTGTCCGTTTCGGACTTCAAGATTTATCACGAGCCAAAACTGCACACTAGCTATCTTTCAGAAGATCTTCTAGAGAAGTACCGGATCTACTACCACTATTGGTCCGATACTTTCTCAGAATTTACCCACCAAGACTCACATTCCCTCGAGAAGACCAAGATTACAACCATCAGCGAGGAATGTTTGCTTTTTAAAGCATTCCAATGGTCGAGCCAACGACCTTAAACAAAAGCGCTTATCGGGAGGCAACCCGTGCAATAAAGTAGAGTAGAAGAATAAAAGATGACAAATGAACCGATCAACAAAGGACGCAAGGATTGAAAGCTAGCTAGTATCGTCACAAGCAATATTTGCTAGGGGTACTTCTTTCTTCCCGTTACTAGCTCAAACTTTAAATTATGCCACATCCTAGCTTATCACTCTAGCTTATCACTAAGTGTGGGATCCCAACCCAAATAAACACTAGACAAATACTCCCAAATCTTCAACTAAAACTCCTAAGTGTAGGATACACTTGGAACATTGAGGACAATGTTCGTCTAAGTGTGGGATGTTGGTATAATCTTTTTATGCTATATTAAAATAACCTATTACGAAGATTTCAAGTTCTTAAGCCAAATTTCAAAAATTTTAACAAGAGAAAACCTTTCCGAAAAAGTATTTTTGAAAACCTAAAACGTTTGTAAATAAAAGTAAGGCTTAAGTAAGGTGGAAATCTTGTTAAGTTGAACCAAATCTCTAATAGAGCATTGCATGACTAAGGCATTATCGACCTAAATTGATTATAGTGAGGCACCCAAATAAGACCAGCATTCATCTTTAATGCTTCACTGTTCTCCGTTGAGAGTGCCGATGTCTGTTCACAGAATCAAAACTTGCTTTAGATCTAAATTTCCAAAGCAGCGAAACGTGATTCGGTTATAATCAGAAGACCTAACCATTTGTCACAAACAACCCTTTCACACCTCCACTACTTCTACTTCGCCACCACATTCACGTCATCTTTACTATCACTCGAAAAATCCAGAAAATGAGATTCCTTTCGAAAACCCGATGTTATAAACTTCTCAAGTATCGTGGCAAAGGTCTTGAAAAAGTTTACCGATAAAATTTTCTCGAGATGAAATCTCCAAAAAAAATAATAAAAAAATAAAATAAAAAATAATTATTTCAAAGTTCTGAAAAAGGTGCAGAACTTATAAAGAGAAACGCCGAAGAAGAACTTGACCGAGAATGATTATCAAATGTAGAAAAGTTCAAAAGTACTTCTCAAAAATTTCAGCACTCATATCTATCCGAATAAAAGTCTACGTAAAGACTATATTACCCTTTTCTTTCTCACCCCTGAAGAATAACTTCACTACCACTCCAAAATTTCTTTTCCACCATTGATACATGACCTAGAAGCTATGCTTACTACCATTCTTACATTAGTAGCAAGGATTTGAGTCTTTATCAAGCCTATGACGATGACTACAGCATGACTGGCTATAAGTGAATTCATTTCTCAGGTCTATAGGGAACCCTAAACACTTGTGTGATTTGAGTGACCCGTGAAAGCTAGCCTAAGTCATGTAACCTCCTCGCATGCTTGCAGAGATAGTTTCAATCCTAACATAGATGACTCACCTTATCTTTCGCTCTTATAATAAAAAGCAAACCGCTTAGGCTATTACATAAGAAACTCTGAAAAGATTTCTTAAGGTAAAATGAGAGTTTGCTTGAGGATAAGCAAAGTCTACGTGTGGGATATTTGATATCGGCCAAAAAGTCACATTTTTACCCCGATATTAAGGCCTAAAAATAAGAAAGATTAGAACTTTATCGGCAAAATACCCACTTTTTTGGTTAGAATTGACGATCAAGTAATTACGAAGATGGTACAAAAAGAATCAAGAGAATCGGAGCTAAAATGAAGATTCTAGAGCGAAAATGGTGAAAGACAAGAAATCAAGTTACGATCCAGCGGATCAGCAAGCCAAACGGCCTGCCAAACAGCTTGCCAAACGGCTTTCCTGGCTTGCAAACGGCCTGCCAAATGGCTTGCCTGGCTTGCAAATGGCTTGCCATACGCCCAAGTTAAACGGCCCCTGCAAACGTGCTGGCCTGGCAAACGGCCCCTGCAAACGGCCTGCCAAACGGTCTGCCAGCCATTTGCAGGCAAATTTCAAGCTTATTTAAAGGGTCTTTGTCATTCATTTCAATTCACACTTCAATTCACTTCTTTCTCTCTCTCTTGTACAATATTAGTTATACTTACAAGGTCTTTGACTCCGTGCAGGAAACCTAGTACCCGGAGAAGAACGCCGAAGATTGTATTAGGAGCGGTCTGGAGTTTAAAGTTATCACTTTTGTATTCGGAACTCTTTTAATCTACTAGTACTTCTATCCTTTATCTTTATATAATGTCTTCTATCATTATGTTCTGTGATGTTGTTGCCATGATTAGCGAGTAGTTATCTTTAGTGTATGCTATGATGTAACCTGTTATAATGCCGAAATAATGTTATGGTTTGTGTATGTTGTCAAAATGCTTTCCGATTATGCTTTAAACTCAATCGATTTTCCAACTAATAGAACGTAGTTATTGGCTCTGGTATTGGGAAGTCGCGAACCCCGCTTCAGAGTACACTATCTGTATCACCCCTTGGTAAGAGAAGTCTATCTAAGTATACAACATAAGATTAACTGAGGCACACCGGTTGTAGTAAGTCTATCAAGATTTGTATTCCAACTGAGGACTCTTTCGTAGTGAAACATCTGACTAGACCCTTAGTACATTGTCGGTCCCAGACCATGCTAGTGTAGTCATCAAGCATATAAACTTTATACATGTATGCTGAAGCACAACGGTTGTTGTAAGTTGTACCTCTACTAAGTATGGCCATGGAACACTGTCATTGTTGATCCGTACACTGCACCATAACTTGATCTCAAGCATTGCACCCCGCTTGAGGGATTCTTAGGTAATTAAGGAACTGTTTGTTTAAACACATTAAGGATTAGATCGTTAGGATAACCGAACGTGTTCATGGAAGTCAATGACTTGGCCATAGTATTCTTTATGGTTAAACTCTTTTTAAGGGCCTAACTACCTTTTAAAACCAATCATTAACGAAAGCATTGAAACACTTCACGTCTCTCAGATATGGTAAACCCTGTATTCTATTATGCTTAAGAAAGTTTAGACCTTTGTGGAATGTTAATACATCACCCAACCGATTCACTCAATTGGATGAGCCATCTGAACCTATATGCATGTAGTTAGATTGCACGGGCATCGGGGGTAAGGGATGTTGCTGTCTATTCAGAATCTTCAAGCCTATCGCATTACCCAATGACATGTCTTACGACAGGGGTGTTTAGGACCAGTGTAATGAATACAAGGCCTCTACCTATTCATGAGCCATCATTCCATAATCTCGGAAGAATAACTGATGAAATCATAGTATGCACTTGTTTTAACTTTGTCTGAATTACGAATTTTATTGCATTTACTTTATCTGTCTTATAAACTAGAAAGAACCAAAATTAGGTAACCACTACTCCTTCATAACTATCTTAAGTTTTAAATATAGGTTCGATTCTACTGATATCTCAAAAATACGACTCTAGGTCATACTTCCCTTACTCATAATAAGGAGTATTACGATTTAGACCCCGCTAAATATAAATTTAAAATAGTACTCCCCTTTTGGTGGATGATTCCGATGTGTTGCGACCTAACGACACCGCACAAATAAAACCGTCCGTTTCGGCCATATCAATAGGGTTAGTGTGGGGTCGACCGTGGTAGCCTGGTCGGGTCATGATGTTACTGATTGTTCGGTATAGCATAGAAGGACGCATATGTTGCGTCTAGACGGTTATGCAGTGGAATCAGTAAAGCGGACTATCGGTAGAATGTAGCCTGATCAGCTAAGTCGTGTGCTCGTACAAGTTGCTGATCCTCATATTGTCAGTTGTTGTTGTATACTAGTTCAGGATGTTAGCATATATGTGACCCTTGCATGTTCAGTTGCTTATGCTTGGTCTGTTAGATAGTATCCATTCACTTAGCAGTTGTGCTAATTCCCCCACATTTCCACCCCTTGCAGGTTTAGGTACTACTGGTTAGGACGGGTGTTGCGGATGGGTTGAAGATATGTTTGACTATAAGCTGAACTCTGATTTTTCTGATTTTGTAATGTTTTTAAGTAACACCGTCGTTTTGTAATATTGTAATTAAGTTAACTATGGTTTGTAAACGTTAATCAGGATTATTTTAGTAATTAAATGTACTTTTGCTGTGATAAAAAAAATCAGGGTGTTACAATTATCATCAATCATGCCCAAATAACCACCATTCATATCCGTGTGACTTGAGTCTTCCATCAATTGTTGTCCATCATTCATGACTTTTGATATCAAACAAGTGAAACGTGCCCGCGCTTTGCTGCGGGATTGTTTTTGTAGTTGATTTTTATTGTAATATGTGAAGCAGTTTAGTTACATGTGGGTTAAATGTTATTATACATGTTGCTAGTTACATTGTTGCTCCGTGCGTTGCTTGGTTAAATCGCTTTTAGTAAAATTTCATGCTACTTAAGTTAGTCTAAGTTATGCTACCGCTACTTATTTACAGTAACAATTGCCAACTTTTATAGTTAAACACGTATATATACATAGTACATACGTTATACATAATGTATAAAATAACGAAAGTTTAATTAAAATATCAAGCAAAAAAACGAATGTATATATAGCGAATAGAAAATGGTGGATTAAAGTTCGAATATTAAAATTCAAAAAATAAACTAAAATTTTAAAATGAATCATCTTAGCATATAAAATAATAAAAATACTGCCTATGAAGAGGTAAATAAGTCTACATACATGGGCCATGGCCACCAAATTCTTGGTAATGCAAGTGGGCCTGGGCTGAAACTTATAAATATATTAAGAGGATTGGGCATGTTCAGTGTATTTGAAACGGAAAAATTAATCTCGTTCATTATTTCCATTATCAACAAAACCCAAGATTTTAAAAATTCTCGTTCTCTCTCCAGTCTCGCCGATGCTGTTATAACCACCGTACCGCCACCGTCGTAACCACTAAACTAAAGACAATTCTTCTTATTCCTGATTTTTATCGCTATTCAACATCAAACTGTCATCCTATTCTATTTCTATGTTATTCGTTTTTAACCGGTGGCTGATGTTAGTGGCTAACAATGGTGGTTTTGGTGTCTGCCAACATACCTGAATTGCTGTAATTTCCTGAAAAAGTATCACCAACAGATCTTGCTTTCTTTTATGTTTTTCTCTTTTTTAGGGTTGAAAGTGGTGTCTGATATCGGCTAAAAAGTCACTTTTTCACCCCGGTATTAAGGCCCAAAAACAAGAAAGATTTGAAATTTGTCGGCAAAATACCCACTTTGTCGGTTAGAATTGAAGAACAAGTAATCACGAAGACGGTGCAAAAAGAATCAAGAGAATCGGAGCTAAAGCGAAGATTCTAGAGCGAAAACGGTGAAAGACAAGAAATCAAGTTACGATCCAGGGAATCAGCAAGCCAAATGGCTTGCAAACGGGCTGCCAAACGGCCTGCCAGTGTGGCAAACGGCCTGCCAAACGAACAGATTAAACGGCCTCATTAAACGGCTTGCCTGACCAAACGGCATGCCAGACGGCCAGCCAAACGTGTGCAGGCAAATTTTGTGCTTATTTAAAGGGTCTTTGTCATTCATTCCAACACACACTTCAATTCACTTCTTTCTCTCTCTTGTACAATATTAGTCATACTCTCAAGTCCTTCGACTCCGTACGGAAAACCTAGTACCCGGAGAAGAATGCCGAAGATTGTATTAGGAGCGGTCTGGAGTCTTGAAGTTGTCACTTTTGTATTCGAAACTCGTTTAATCTACTGGTACTTCTATCCCTTATCTTTATATAATGTCTTCTATCATTATGTTCTATGATATTGCCATGATTAGCGAGTAGTTATCTTTAGTGTATGTTATGATGTAAGCAGTTATAATGCCTAAATAATGTTATGGTTTGTGTATGCTGTTGAAATGCTTTCCGATTATGCTTTAAACTCAATCGCTTTACCAACTAATAGAAAGTAGTTATTGGCTCTGTTATTGGGAAGTCGCGAACCCCGATTCAGAGTACACTATCTGTGTCAGCCCTTGGTAAGAGAAGTCTTTTGGATACAACGTAAGATCGACTGAGGCACACCGGTTGTAGTAAGTCTATCGAGTTTTGGATTCCGACTGAGGACCCTATCGTAGTGAAACATCTAACTAGACCCTTAGTAAATTGTCGGTCTCAGACCATGCTAGTGTAGTCACCAAGCATATAAACTTCGTACGTGCATGCTGAAGCACAGCGGTTGTTGTAAGTTGTACCTCTGCTAAGTAAGGCCATGGAACCCGGTCAATGTTGATTAGTACACTGCACCATAACGCGGTCTCAAGCATTGCACCCCGCTTGAGGGATTCTTAGTTAATTAAGGAACTGTTTGTTTAGACACATAAAGGATTGGACCGTTAGGATAACCGAACGTGTTCATGAAAGTCAGCTTGACTTGGCCATGGTGTTCTTTATGGTTAAACTCTTTTTAAGGGCCTAACTATATTTTAAAATCAATCATTAACGAAATCATTGAAACAAATCACGTCTCTCAGATAAGGTAAACCATGTATTCTATTATGCTTAAGAAAGTTTAGACCATTATGGAATATTAATATGTCACTCAACCGAGTCGCTCAATTGGATGAGCCGTCTGAACGTGTATGCCTGTAGTCAGACTGCACGGGCGTCGGGGGTAAAGGACGTTGCTGTCTATTCAGAATCTTCAAGCCTAACGCAGTACCCAGTGACATGTCTTATGACTGGGGCGTTTAGGACCAGTGTAATAAATACAAGGCCTCTGCCTATTCATGAGCCAGCATTCCATAATCTCAGCAGAATAACTGATGAAATCATAGTATGCACTCACTTCAACCTTATCTGAATTACAAATTTTATAGCATTTACTTTATATGTCTTATAAATTAGAAAATCCCAAAATTAAGTAACCACTACTCCTTCATAACTATCTTAGGCTTAAATATAGGTTAGATTCTACTGATATCTCAAAAATACGACTCTAATTCATACTTCCCTTACTCATACTAAGGAGTATTACAATTTAGGCCCCGCTAAATATAAACTTAAAACAGTACCACCCCCTTGATGGTTGATTCTGGCGTGCTGCGGTCCGACGACACCGCACAAATAAAACCGTCCGTTTCGGCCGTATCAAGGGGGAGTCTAGTTTTTGGCGCCGCTGTCGGGGAACTGGTATCAGACAATACTGCTCTCTATCAAACTCATTCACAAGTATTTAGTGGTGTCTAAGACAGACAATTATACACGGACTTGGTTGTTGGATTTTCCGAGCAGTCTCCAATTATATTGGCACTAAAAGGATCCTGCCTCTCTGTAGTTAGCCTGGCCACTTGGTTGTTGAATAGTTCATGCGGAGCTCTGTTATCGAAATACCAGGGAATCAGTAGCCAGAACCAAAAACATATTCAACCATAGGATAGTTAATTAAGTTAAATTAGATTACCTTAAATTAGATTACCTTAGATTAGATTACCTTAGATTAGATTACTTTAGACTAGTTTAGCCCATAGATTACTTTAGAAATTTAGTTTATTTGCTTAAAAATTAAAAACAAAAAGGCATACCCAGTGTATGACCCAAACCCAATCTAGACCAGGGCCGTTGTTATTCGTACATGATCCTGACGTAATAATCTCTAAAGCACGCAAGGAAGCACGAATCAGAAATCGAATGGCGTTACGCGTTACTTAAGCAGAAAATACTAAACCCTCGATTGAAGGTCGAGGAGGACCAATCAGATTTCCAGAGATTCAAGGATACTCGTTTGAGTTAAAACATCACATCATCCAGCTCATCCAGAATAGCTGTCAGTTTCATGGACTATCGAATGACGATCCTAATTCTCACCTTGATAAATTCATATCTCTTTCAAACTCCTACAAACAGCCAGGGATAGGACAAGATATAGTCCGGCTATACTTGTTTCACTATTCTCTCACTCATCATGCTCAAACTTGGTTCGAAGGACTGGAAAAAGATTCCATCATGTCATGGACGGAGATGGCTACTAAATTCCTAACCAAATATTTTCCTCCTTCTAAACAAACCAAACTAAAGAATGACATCATTAACTTCAAACAAAGTTATGATGAATCTCTTTACACTGCATGGGAGTGATTCAAAACCCTACTGAAGAAATGCCCTAATCACCAGCTAGAACGGTCAGCCCAAATCTGTACCTTCTACAATGGTCTTACGGTAAATTATAGGACGACGATTGATGCAGCAGCTCAAGGGAATCTGACGAACCAAACCGCAGACGAAGCATGGAAATTGCTCGAGAACATGATAATGCATCATCATGACTGGAACAGTGGTGAAACAACTTCATCATCTGCTCCTCTCTCTGCACTTAACAATCAAATGGAGGCCATCAAATCCTTCACGGATAAGATGATATCTCTTGCTAAACAACTTGGAGAATTGAAGATGCAGCCGCAGCAGGTCAACCAAGCTCAGGCTTGTGTTAATTGCACCAACCCGCAACCTACCGAAGAATATCAGGTTGAGTACAAAAACCCTGATGGTTCAGTCTGTTACGTTCAATACCCAGCGCATCCACCAAATCCCGGATTGAATCAACAACCTAGGGTTAATCAATTTCAACGAAGCAATCAACCTTTTCGCTATCGCTATCCACCTTATCCAGCCCACCAATCTCAATTGACCTACAATCAACCACTTCTACTCACTAGTTCACTAGTCGAGGAAAATTCCCCTAGTACCCAGATTACAAAAGCAACTAACCCCACTCTCGGAGCTGATGACCAGTTAACTCAGTTCATTTAAGGACAACAACTGCTAAATCAGAGAACTGCGGCCAGACAAGATCAGACGGAGATACTAATGAGGAATCAATTGGCTCTGCTCAAAAGTATGGAAACGCAGCTCGAACAGTTATCACAATGCCTTGAAACCCAAACGCAGGGAAGGTTACCAAGTAATACTATCCAAAATCCCCATATAGAAGAGGCAAAGCAAATGGATTCCGTAATCCCAGAGGACGAACCACGGAGAAGGTCAGCTAGGCTCAATAACAAATCGACATATACTCAGAAGCTGACCCCTGAAACTCCAGTTCGAGTACCCTATCCTGGATGGCTACAGGAGGAACCATCCAATCTTGATTCCTTTAAACTTGATGGAAGATTCATGGACACTATGTCCAAAGTCCCCAACCAGAAGAGATACATCCGAAGGATTCTCTCTACAAAGGAGAGAATACCAGATTCTAATAAAATTCCACTGAGTGAAGAATGCTCTGCATTACTCAGGAACTCTCTACCACCAAAGCTAGGAGATACAGGCCGATTCATTTTCTCGTGTTCAATCTACCAATCTAGAACCATTCATGCGCTAGCAAATTTAGGAGCAAGTATCAATCTAATCCCTTACTCTCTCTACAAGAGATTAGAGTTAGGAGACTTGTCACCCACTAAAATGACAATCCAACTTGCCTATCACACAATTCGATATCCTAAGGGCATAGATGAGAACGTCTTGGTGAGAGTCGACAAATTCTTGTATCCTACGGATTTCGTAGTAATGGATATCAAGGAAGACCTACACACACCAGTAGTGTTAGGAAGACCTTTCATGAATACGGATAGGACTGTCATTGATCTGTACAATCAAACCTTGATCTTACGATCACATGGGGAGAGCGTTACCTTCAAAATTGACCGACCGACAAATCTTTCTGGACAGGCGGAGATGTTTGCTATTTCCACTAGACGGATCACTTTTGATGACGAGTCTTCACCATCAGCCGATGATATCGAGATGGGTGTCGAATCACATTCTGTAGACGACCTAGAAATGGAAGAAGAGGATCCCAGTGAAGAAATAAAGGAAGAGGAGGAACCTAAAGAGGAAGAGGAAATGGAAGACGTAAAAGAAACTGCGATAATACCCGCTCTAAGCATTATGCGCCATGAAGAATTAATGAGGCTTGAGACAGACGATCACAGTTTAATCATTCGCTTCAAGAAGAAGACTGAAAAGGCAGAGGTTAAGGATATAGAAATTGATCATGCAAGTATCAAAGTGGAGAATCAGAATACTGAAGAAACCCATTCAACAGACGCATCCTTATAAGAACAATATACGGATGATGACGAGGAAGAGCAACATGAAGACATTCTGAATAACTCACACTCTCCAACCGAACCAGATCAAGGGGAGCCGGAATATTCTTCAGTTCGGATTCTGGTCAAATCTACACACGCAGACATGATAACCTTCATCAATGATACAGATGAATTTGAAGATATTCTCGAAGCCATCCGTAAATCAACAATTGATTTTTCGCTACGCTTAACAGAACGAATTATGGCTATCTGAGAAGAACACAACCTCTATCTCCAAAGAGAAGACAATGATGTTGAAATCCTAGAAGAACGCATTCAAGACTTTATCAATTCTCTTCACGATCATATCGACCAAGAAGAAAGGCAACGAGAGCACAATTCAGTGGTTCACACTATTCTTGAGACAAGATTCTGTCAAGATCAGAAGATCATTTACTCTAAGGTTTATAATGCCTTAGCCGGATCTGCACTTCCGTTCTCAGCAAACCAGCGAGCACTACAGACTCTCATCTGGAAGCACATGGATCTTTCTGTAGTGACCCAAACTTTTCCATGTTTATATATATTAAATGAAATTGATATTTACATGATTAAATGTTTCGAACATGTTAAGCAATCAAACTTGTTAAGACTTGATTATTTGAAATGAGTGTCATGTAGACAATTGACCACCCAAGTTGACCGGCGATTCACGAACGTTAAGACTTGATTATTTGAAATGAGTGTCAGGTAGAGAATTGACCACCCAAGTTAACTGGCGATTCACGAACATTAAAACTTGTAAAAACTATATGATGATATATATATATATATATATATATATATATATATATATATATATATATATATATATATATATATATATATATATATATATATATATATATATATATATATAGTTAACATGATATTATGATAAGTAAGTATATCACTAGGTATATTAACAATGAGTTATATACATAAAAATGAGACTACTAAGTTAAGAAACTCGAAACGATATATATAACGATTATCGTTATAACAACGTCTTACTAAATACATATGTATCATATTAAGATATTGTTACACTATATTTAACATGATAAAATGATAATTATATATATCATTAAGTATATTAACAATGAACTAAATATGTAAAACAAGATTACTAACTTAAGAATTTCGAAACGAGACATATATGTAACGATTATCGTTGTAACAACATTTTAATGTATATATATCATATTAAGATATATTCATACATCATAATATCATTATAATGTAATAATTTAACATCTCATTTAAGTATAATAACAATGAATTAATTACATTTAACAAGATCGTTAACTTAAAGGTTTCAAAACAACACTTACATGTAACGACTAACGATGACTTAACGACTCAGTTAAAATGTATATATATGTAGTGTATTTAGATGTATTAGTACACTTTTGAAAGACTTTAAGACACATATCAAAGTACTTCTACTTAACAAAAATTATTACAATTACATCCTCATTCATTTTCATCAACAATTCTACTCGTATGCACCCGTATTCGTACTCGTACAATACACAGCTTCTAGATGTATATACTATTGGTATATACACTTCAATGATCAGATCCTTAGCAGTCCATGTGAGTCATTAAACATGTGGGAACCATTATTTGGCAACTAGCATGAAATATCTCACAAAATTACAAAAAATATTATAAATCATTCATGAATTATTTACATGAAAAAAAACTTACACATCCTTTATATCTAATCCATATACCAACGACTAAAAACACCTACAAACACTTTCATTCTTCAATTTTCTTCATCTAATTGATCTCTCTCAAGTTCTATCTTCAAGTTCTAAGTGTTCTTCATATATTCTATAAGTTCTAGTTTCATAAAATCAAGAACACTTTCAAGTTTGCAAGATTACTTCCAAGCTTTCTAATCCTTTCCAAGTAATCATACAAGATCAAGAAACCTTTGTTACTTACAGTAGGTTATCTCTCTAATTCAAGGTAATACTCATATTCAAACTTTGATTCAATTTCTATAACTATAACAATCTTAATTCGAGCAGAAATCTTACTTGAACTTGTTTTCGTGTCATGGTTCTACTTCAAGAACTTTCAAGCCATCCAAGAATCTTTTGAAGCTAGATCATTTCTTGTAACTTTCAGTAGGTTTACCTACTAAACTTAAGGTAGTAATGCTGTTCATAACATCATTCGATTCATACATATAAAGCTATCTTATTCGAAGATTTAAACTTATAATCACTAAAACATAGTTTAGTTAATTCTAAACTAGTTAGCAAATAAAGTTAATTCTTCTAACTTGACTTTTAAAATAAACTAAACAAATGTTATATCTATATAATATGCTAACTAAATGATTTAAAAACTGGAAACACGAAAAACACCGTAAAACCGGACATACGCCGTTGTAGTAACACCGTGGGCTGTTTTGGGTTTGATAATTAAAGACTATGAAAACTTTGATTTAAAAGTTGTTCTTCTGGGAAAATTATTTTTATTATGAACATGAAACTATATCCAAAAATCATGGTTAAACTCAAAGTAGAAGTATGTTTTTCAAAATGGTCATCAAGATGTCGTTCTTTCGACGGAAATGACTACCTCTTTAAAAAATGACTTGTAACCTGTATTTTTGACTATAAAATTACACTTTTTATGTTTAGTTTCATAAATTTCAGGTCATTATGAAACCATAGCAACTTGAATCACTCAAAACGGATTTGAAACGAAGAAATGACGTGTAAAACAAAATTGGATAAATTTGCTAGTTTTAGCTACGAAAATTTTGTAACAAATCTAGACTAAACATATCCTAACTAATTTATATTGTATTATACATATTATATAATCTTGGCATACCATAGACACGTATACAATGTTTTGACATATCATATCGACACAACTATATATATATATTTCGGAACAACCATAGACACTCTATATGCAGTAATGTTTGAGTTAGCTATACAGGGTTGAGGTTGATTCCAAAATAATATATATACTTTGAGTTGTGATCTAGCCCGAGAATTGTATACACTGGGTCGTGGATTGATTCGAGATAATATATATATTGATTTATCTCAGTACATCTAACTGTGGACAACTAGTTGTAGGTTACTAACAAGGACTGCTAACATAACAAACTTAAATCATAAAAACGTAATAAAAATGTTGTGAATATATTTAAATCATACTTTGATATATATATGTACATATTTGTTATAGGTTCGTGAATCGACCAGTGGCCAAGTCTTATTTTCAATGAAGGAAAAATCTGTGAAAGTGAGTTATAGTCCCACTTTTTAAATCTAATATTTTTGAGATGAGGATACATGCAGCTTCATAAATATTTTACAAAATAGACACAAGTATGCGAAACTACATTCTATGGTTGGATTATTAAACCGAATATCGCCCCTTCAAGTCTGGTAGCCTAAGAATTAGGGAAATGACCCCTAATTGACGCGAATCCTAAAGATAGATCTATTGAGCTTAACAACCCCCATTCAGGTTATGGGTGGTTTAGTACTTCGAGATTATTATACATACGAGAGGTTCTATTTTGGGGATATTCTATGCATTAAGTTAACGTCGGTTACCAGGTGTTCAACATATGAATGATTTTTTATCTCTATGCAGTTTGCGAAATGCCTGATATGAGATGTGTTATAAAAATGAAAACTTGTGGTCTATTATTATGATTTGATAATATATATGTTAAACCTACAACTCACCAATATTTTTGTTGACGTTTTAAGCATGTTTATTCTCAGGTGATTATTAAGAGCTTCCGTTGTTGCATACTAAAATAAGGACAAAATTTGGAGTCCATGCTTGTATGATATTGTGTAAAAACTGCATTCAAGAAACTTATTTTTGATGTAATATATTATTATTGTAAACCATTATGTAATGGTCGTGTGTAAACGGTATATTTTAGATTATCATTATTTGATAATCTTATCGATAAAATAAAGGTTATGATTGTTTTAAAAATGAATGCAGTCTTTGAAAAACGTCTCATATAGAGGTCAAAACCTCGCGACGAAATCAATTAATATGGAATGTTTATAATCAATATGAACGGGACATTTCAGTTGGTATCAGAGCGTTGGTCTTAGAGAACCAGAAAATTTGCATTAGTGTGTCTTATCGAGTTTGTTAGGATGCATTAGTGAATCTGGACTTCGACCGTGTTTTCTTTAAAAATGATTGCTTACTATTTTTTTGTTGGAAACTACAAATTGTAACATGTAAATATTATGTGATATATTAATCTCTTAACATGTTTGATATTGTGTGATAGATGTCTACCTCTAGTACAAATCACATCGACTCACCTAATAATAATGAAGAGTCGAATATATATTGGGAAGATTCACAAATTCCCGAAGAGGGACCGGAAGAAGAGGAACCAGAAGAAGAGGAATCGGAAGAAGAGGAACCGGAAGAAGAGGAACCGGAAGAAGAAGAGGTTCCAGAGGAGGAAATATTAGGAACCACAGAAAAACATATAAGTAAAAGAAAACCCTCAATGAATGGACCAAAATTAATAATGGACAATGGTGCTTCCACCGAAGAAGCAATATATTGGGAAGATTACCATTTTTCCGATGAATCGGATCCCGATGAGGATTCTGATGATGTTATAGAAATTACCTCGAACCAATTTGAAAAAGCAAAAGAAAATAATAAAGGAAAGGGCATCAAAATAGAGAAACCTGATTCCAACCCCGATGAACTTTATATGTATCGTCAACACTCGTATTTTTTAAGTTGTAACAATAACCTGGGAACCTCTAAGCCACCAGGTTTTTCCAAACCATTTGTGAAAACAACGGCTCGTATTAGAGGAACATCATATATCCCCAGAATATTAGCAAAACGAAACAGGTCCGAAGAGGAAGAAACTAGTGAGTCGGAATAAAGAGTTGTAATCATGAGGTGTAAAATATGTAAAATAAGTGTGCTTGTACTTTTCTTGTTGTATCTGAAAATTGCTTGTATTATTTGATAATTATCTTTTACAAATCTAATTCTCATCTGTTTTACAGTATAAAACACAATGGACGTTAAGGATAGACAACCAAAAATTTTAGAAGACCTACCCGGGGACATGATTGATGAAATCTTGTCTAAAGTCGGTCAGAATTCGTCGGCACAATTATTTATGGAAAAATTAGTTTGTAGAACATTTGAAGAACGTTCCAGGCATGCCTTAGTTTATAAAAGGCTTTCATTTAAAAGGTGGGGTATATCACATTGGGGACACCGTAAGTTACGCCGTGTTTTCTTTAAAGCGTTAAATGCGGGGAACCCAAATGCAATTTTACACTACGGGTTAAAAACCTATTTTGACTCAACATATCCCAACGTAGGACTTCGTGAGTTAGAAAGAGCTTCTAACATGCAACATAAAGAAGCATGTTATGCTTACGGGTTAGTGATGTTCGGTTCTCACCAAAGTGAGAAAAAGAACATCGGATTACAACCTTTAAATAAAACCATCCTACAAGTGACGGATTCAATAGTTGGGGTGAGAAACAAGGTTTTTAGATTATTATGGGGCTGTTGGGCATTACGAAACCCTCGTCCCTTTAACGACATTACAACATCCTATCTTGTCAACGACCACAACGGTTATGTTCCACAAGGCCAAGGATGGGAAGTAGTCTTAGTAAAACCAGAATGCATGACTTGTTTCTGGACTTATGAATTACGTGTTTTTATTGCCTTTGCTGAACGAATTGCGTATTAACTAGGATAGTTGTCACAACTGTTTTGTATCAAAGTTATTGTGTGCTATATTTCATGCTATATGTATTATAGCAGTATTGTAAGTTTGTAAAATATTGTATAAAAGTTTGAATGCGAAATATTATTATAATCAGTTTTTCATATAGAATTGTAGTAGTTGAATGGTATATTAGCTACTAAGTATGAACTTAACGGGTAGGTACTACCCGAATTAAAACTATAAAACACTAATATGAAGAAAAAGCTTTCATAAATGAGTTCATATTATGCTACGAAATACTATTGACTACTCTTAATATTCTATATGATTAACTTAATTCTTTTGGGCTATTTTTGAAGGAAATGACACCGACGACTCGTCAGAATTTGAACATGAGCGAGGAAGACTTCCGTGTTTTCCTTGCAGCAAACATAGCCGTAGTACAGGCTGCAATGCAAAATAACAATAACTCTGAATCAAGCAATGGAACTAACGCAACGAGAACTAGTGTAGGATGCTCCTAAAAAGAATTCACTTCCTGTAAACCTTTGGAATTCGATGGAACTAAGGGTCCAATCGGATTAAAATGGTGGACTGAGAAGATGGAATCGGTGTTTGCCATAAGTAAGTGCACTGAAGAAGACAAAGTAAAGTACGCTACGCATACCTTCACGGGTACTGCGTTAACATGGTGGAACACTTATCTAGAACAGGTGGGACAAGATGCTGCTTACGCACTACCGTGGTCAGCATTCAAACACTTAATGAACGAGCAGTACCGTCCCAGAAACGAGGTCAATAAGCTCAAGGTAGAGCTTAGAGGGTTACGAACACAATGGTTTGATATTACCATGTACGAACGACGATTCACAGAGTTGTTCCTATTGTGTCTGGGAGTGTTCGAAGATGAAGAAGAGAAAATCGACACATTTGTAAAAGGGTTACCAGAAAGGATCCAACAAGATATAAGTTCACACGAGCCCGCCTCCATATAAAAGGCGAGTTGAATGGCTCATAAACTCATAAATCAGATTGAGGAAAGAGTTAAAGAGCAGGCGACCGAAGAAGCCAACACGAAACAAATCAAGAGAAAGTGGGAAGAAACCAGTGACAAGGGTCACAATAATAACAATCAACACAACAATCACAACTACAATAGCACCAATTTTCGAAACAACAAACGCAACAACAATAACCACCCTAGCAACAACTACAACAACCGTTTCAACAACAATAACAACCGCAACAACAACAATCCCAATAATAACAACAAGAGGCAGAAACCATGTCAGAGGTGTGAAGGATACCATCCGACTGGGCTCTGTACGGCAGTGTGTACTAAGTGTAAAAGAAAGGGCCATGGTGCGACAAAGTGCGAAATCTACGGATCAATGGCTAAGGGAACAAATAATGCCGGAACAAGTTATGCCAACATTACCTATTTCGGATGCGGGAAGAAGGGCCATTACAAAAATGCGTGTCCAAATCAGGGGGATAAAAGTGGGCACGGCCGAGGAAGAGTCTTCAACATTAATGCGGTTGAAGCGTAGGAAGACTCGGGGCTTGTTACCGGTACGTTTCTTATTGACAATACATCTGCTTATGTTTTATTTTATTCGGGTGCGGATAGAAGATATATGAGTAAGGATTTCTGTGCTAAAATAACTTATCCATTGACGCCTTTGGATAATAAATTTTTACTCGAATTAGCAAACGGTAAATTAATTACAGCAGATAAGATATGTTAGAATCGAGAAATTAAACTGGTTAGCGAAACATTTAAGATTGATTTGATACTAGTAGAGTTAGGGTGTTTTGATGTGATAATCGGCATGGACTGGTTGAAAAATGAGAGAGCGGAAATCGTATGTTACAAAAATGCGATTCGCATTATACGAGAAGAAGGAAAACCCTTAATGGTGTACGGAGAAAAGAGCAACGCGAAGCTAAATCTTATTAGTAATTTGAAGTCGCAAAATCTAATAAGAAAAGGTTGCTATGCTATTTTAGCACATGCCGAGAAAGTACAAAACGAAGAAAAGAACACCAATGATGTTTCTGTCGCAAAAGAATTTGCCGATGTATTTTCGAAAGAATTACCAGGACTACCTCCACACCGATACGTTGAATTTCAAATAGATCTTGTACCGGGAGCTGCACCAATAGCTCGTGCTCCATACAGACTCGCACCCAGCGAAATGAAGGAACTCCAAAGCCAACTACAAGAACTTTTAGAGCGTGGTTTTATACGACCAAGTACATCAAGAACCATTATCCACTACCGAGAATCGATGATTTATTTGATCAACTATAAGGTTCATCAGTTTATTCGAAGATTGATTTACGTTCCGGATATCATCAAATGCGGGTGAAGGAGGATGATATTCCGAAGAATGCTTTTAGGACACGTTACGGTCATTACGAGTTTATGGTTATGCCATTTGATTTAACTAATGCACCAGCTGTGTTCATGGACCTCATGAACCGAGGGTGTGGACCATATCTTAACAAGTTTGTCATTGTCTTCATCGATGACATACTTATCTACTCAAAGAATGATCAAGAGCACGAAGAACATTTGAGAAAAGTGCAAGAGTTGTTAAGGAAAGAAAAACTGTACGCTAAGTTTTCAAAGTGTGCATTTTGGTTGAAAGAAGTTCAATTCCTCGGTCACATAGTGAACAAAGAAGGTATTTAGGTAGATCCGGCAAAGATTGAAACCGTTCAAAAAGGGGAAACCCCGAAAACTCCGAAGCATATATGTCAATTTTTAGGACTGGCTGGTTACTACAGAAGATTCATCCAAGATTTTTCTAAAATAGCAAAACCCTTAACTGCATTAACGCATAAAGGGAAGAAATTTGAATGGAAGGATGAGCAGGAGAAAACGTTTCAATTGTTGAAGAAAAAGTTAACTACGGCACCTATATTGTCATTGCCTGAAGGGAATGATGATTTTGTGATATATTGTGATGCCTCAAAGCAAGGCCTCGGTTGTGTATTAATGCAACGATCAAAGGTAATTACTTATGCGTCTAGACAATTGAAGATTCATGAGCAGAATTATACGATGCATGATTTGGAATTAGGCGCGGTTGTTTTTGCATTAAAGACTTGGAGGCACTACTTATATGGGGTCAAAAGTATTATATATACCGATCACAAAAGTCTCCAACACATATTTAATCAGAAACAACTAAACATGAGGCAGCGTAAGTGGATTGAGTTATTGAATGATTACGATTTCGAGATTCGTTACCATACGGGAAAGGCGAATGTGTTAGCCGATGCTTTGAGTAGAAAGGACAGAGAACTTATGCGGGTAAAAGCTATGAATATAATTATTCGTACTAATCTTACAACTCAAATAAAGGAGGCGCAGCAGGGAGTTGTAAGAGAAGGGAATTTGAAGAATGAAATACCCAAAGGATCGGAGAAACACCTTAATATTCGGGAAGACGGAACCCGATAGAGAGCTGAAAGAATTTGGGTGCCAAAGTTTGGAGATGTGAGAGAAATGGTACTTAAGGAAGCACATAAAACCATATATTCAATACATCCCGGAGTGGGAAAGATGTACAAAGATCTCAAGAAACACTTTTGGTGGCCGGGTATGAACGCCGATATTGCTAAATATGTAGGAGAATGTTTGACGTGTTCTAAGGTCAAAGCTGAACATCAGAAACCATCAGGTCTACTTCATGAACCTGAAATCCCAGAATGGAAATGGAAAAACATTACCATGAATTTCATTACTAAATTGCCAAGGACTGCAAGTGGTTATGATACTATTTGGGTAATAGTTGATCGTCTCACCAAATCAGCACATTTTCTGCCAATGAGAGAAGATGACAAAATGGAGAAGTTGGCGATTATACTTTAAAGAAGTTATCTCCAGACATGGAATACCAATCTCTATTATCTCTGATAGGGATAGCATATTTGTTTCAAGGTTTTGGCAGACATTACAGCATGCATTAGGAACTCGTCTAGACATGAGTACTGCCTATCATCTACAGACTGATGGTCAGAGCGAAAGGATGATATAAATGCTTGAAGACATACTACGCGCATGTGTTATCGATTTCAGAAACAGTTGGGATCGACACCTACCGTTAGCATAATTTTCCTACAACAACAGTTACCATTTGAGTATTGAGATGGCGCCGTTTGAAGCACTTTATGATAGAAAGTGTAGGTTTCCAATTTATTGGAGTGAAGTTGGGGATAGACAGATTACGGGTCCGGAGATAATACAAGAAACTACCGAGAAAATCATCAAAATTCAACAACGATTGAAAACCGCCCAGAGTTGACAAAAGAGCTACGCGGACAGTAAAAGAAAAGATATCAAATTTGAGAATGGAGAGATCGTCATGCTTAAGGTTTCACCTTGGAAAGGCGTTGTTCGATTTGGTAAACGGGGGAAACTAATTCCAAGGTACATTGTACCATTCAAGATTATAGATCGTGTCGGACCAGTAGCCTACCAACTTGAGTTACCTCAACAACTCGCGGCTATACATAACACTTTCCACGTCTCAAATTTGTAGAAGTGTTTTGCTAAAGAAGATCTCACTATTCCATTAGACGAAATCCAAATCAACGAAAAACTTCAATTTATTGAAGAACCCGTCGAAATAATGGATCGTGAGGTTAAAAGACTTAAGCAAAAGAAGATACCAATTGTTAAGGTTCGATGGAATGCTCGTAGAGGACCCGAGTTCACCTGGGAGCGTGAAGATCAGATGAAGAAGAAATACCCGCACCTATTTCCAGAAGATTCGTCAACACCTTCTACAGCTTAAAATTTCGGGACGAAATTTATTTAACGGGTAGGTACTGAAGTGACCCGAACTTTTCCATGTTTATATATATTAAATGAAATTTATATTTACATGATTAAATATTTCCAACATGTTAAGCAATCAAACATGTTAAGACTTGATTATTTGAAAGGAGTGTCATGTAGACAATTGACCACCCAAGTTGACCGGCGATTCACGAACGTTAAAACTTGTAAAAACTATATGATATATATATATATATATATATATGTATATATATATATATATGTATATATATATATATATATATATATATATATATATATATATATATATATATATATATATATATATATATATAGTTAACATGATATTATGATAAGTAAGTATATCACTAGGTATATTAACAATGAGTTATATACATAAAAATGAGACTACTAAGTAAAGAAACTCGAAACGATATATATAACGATATCGTTATAACAACGTCTTACTAAATAAATATGTATCATATTAAGATATTATTACACTATATTTAACATGATAAAATGAAAATTATATATATCATTAAGTATATTAACAATGAACTACATATGTATAAAAATACTACTAACTTAAGAATTTTGAAACGAGACATATATGTAACGATTATCGTTGTAACGAAATTTTAATGTATATATATCATATTAAGATATATTCATACATCATAATATCATTATAATGTAATAATTTAACATCTCATTTAAGTATAATAACAATGAATTAATTACATTTAACAAGATCGTTAACTTAAAGGTTTCAAAACAACACTTACATGTAACGACTAACGATGACTTAACGACTCAGTTAAAATGTATATACATGTAGTGTATTTAGATGTATTAGTATACTTTGGAAAGACTTTAAGACACATATCAAAGTACTTCTACTTAACAAAAATGATTACAATTACATCCTCATTCATTTTCATCAACAATTCTACTCGTATGCACCCGTATTCGTACTCGTACAATACACAGCTTCTAGATGTATATAATATTGGTATATACACTTCAATGATCAGATCCTTAGCAGTCCATGTGAGTCATTAAACATGTGGGAACCATTATTTGGCAACTAGCATGAAATATCTCACAAAATTACAAAAAATATTATAAATCATTCATGAATTATTTACATGAAAACAAACTTACACATCCTTTATATCTAATCCATATACCAACGACCAAAAACACCTACAAAAACTTTAATTCTTCAATTTTCTTCATCTAATTGATCTCTCTCAAGTTCTATCTTCAAGTTCTAAGTGTTCTTCATATATTCTATAAGTTCTAGTTTCATAAAATCAATAACACTTTCAAGGTTGAAAGATTACTTCCAAGCTTTCTAATCAATTCCAAGTAATAATCCAATATCAAGAAACCTTTGTTACTTATAGTAGGTTATCTCTCTAATTCAAGTTAATACACATATTCAAACTTTGATTCAATTTCTATAACTATAACAATCTTAATTCGAGCAGAAATCTTACTTGAACTTGTTTTCGTTTCATGATTCTACCAAGAACATTCAAGCCATCCAAGAATCTTTTTAAGCCAGATCATTTCTTGTCACTTCCAGTAGGTTTACCTACTAAACTTAAGGTAGTAATGATGTTCATAACATCATTCGATTCATACATATAAAGCTATCTTATTCGAAGATTTAAACTTGTAATCACCAGAACATAGTTTAGTTAATTCTAAACTTGTTCGAAAATAAAGTTAATCCTTCTAACTTGACTTTTAAAATTAACTAAAAACATGTTCTGTATCTATATGATATGCTAACTTAATGATTTAAAACCTGGAAACACGAAAAACACCGTAAAACAGGACATACGCCATTGTAGTAACACCGCAGGCTGTTTTGCGTTTGATAATTAAAGACTATGATAAACTTTAATTTAAAAGTTGTTCTTATGGGAAAATGATTTTTCTTATGAACATGAAACTATATCCAAAAATCATAGTTAAACTCAAAGTGAAGTATGTTTTTCAAAATGGTCATCAAGATGTCGTTCTTTCGACGGAAATGACTACCTCTTTAAAAAATGACTTGTAACATGTATTTTTGACTATAAACTTATACTTTTTCTATTTAGTTGCATAAATTTAAGTTCATTATGAAACCATAGCAACTTGAATCACTCAAAACGGATTTGAAATGAAGAAATGACGGGTAAAACAAAAATGGATAAATTTGCTAGTTTTAGCTACGAAAATTTTGTAACAATGTTTTGACATATCATATCGACCCATCTATATATATATTTTGGAACAACCATAGACACTCTATATGCAGTAATGTTTGAGTTAGCTATACAGGGTTGAGGTTGATTCCAAAATAATATATATACTTTGAGCTGTGATCTAGCCTGAGACTTGTATACACTGGGTCATGGATTGATTCGAGATAATATATATATTGATTTATTTCAGTACATCTAACTATGGATAACTAGTTGTAGGTTACTAACGAGGACTGCTAACTTAACAAACTTAAATCATAAAAACGTAATAAAAATGTTGTGAATATATTTAAATCATACTTTGATATATATGTATATATTTGTTATAGGTTCGTGATTCGACCAGTGGCCAAGTCTTATTTCCAATGAAGGAAAAATCTGTGAAATTGAGTTATAGTCCCACTTTTTAAATCTAATATTTTTGAGATGAGAATACACGCAGCTTCATAAATGTTTTACAAAATAGACACAAGTATGCGAAACTACATTCTATGGTTGGATTATTAAACCGAATATCGCCCCTTCAAGTCTGATAGCCTAAGAATTAGGGAAATGACCCCTAATTGACGTGAATCCTAAAGATAGATCTATTGGGCTTTACAACCCCCATTGAGGTTATGGATGGTTTAGTACTTCGAGATTATTATACAGACGAGAGGTTCTGTTTTGGAGATATTCTATGCATTAAGTTAACATCGGTTACCAGGTGTTCAACATATGAATAATTTTTATCTCTATGCAGTTTGCGAAATGCCTGATATGAGATGTGTTATAAAAATGAAATCTTGTGGTCTATTATTATGATTTGATAATATATACGTTTAACCTATAACTCACCAACATTTTTGTTGACGTTTTAAGCATGTTTATTCTCAGGTGATTATTAAGAGCTTCCGCTGTTGTATACTAAAATATGGACAAGATTTGGAGTGCATGCTTGTATGATATTGTGTAAAAACTGCATTCAAGAAACTTATTTTTGATGTAATATATTCTTATTGTGAACCATTATGTAATGGTCGTGAGTAAACGGTATATTTTAGATTATCATTATTTGATAATCTACGTAATGCTTTTTAAACCTTTATTGATAAAATAAAAGTTATGGTTATTTTAAAAATGAATGCAGCCTTTGAAAAACGTCTCATATAGAGGTCAAAACCTCGCGACGAAATCAATTAATATGGAACGTTTATAATCAATATGAATGGGACATTTCAGTTGGTATCAGAGCGTTGGTCTTAGAGAACCAGAAAATTTGCATTAGTGTGTCTTATCGAGTTTGTTAGGATGCATTAGTGAATCTGGACTTCCACCGTGTTTTCTTTAAAAATGATTGCTTAATATTTTTTTGTTGGAAACTACAAATTGTAACATGTAAATATTATGTAATATATTAATCTCTTAACATGTTTGATATTGTGTGATAGATGTCTACCTCTAGTACAAATCCCATCGACTCACCTAATAATAATGAAGAGTCGAATATATATTGGGAAGATTCACAAATTCCCGAAGAGGAACCGGAAGAAGAGGAACCGGAAGAAGAAGAGGTTCCGGAGGAGGAAATATTAGGAACCACAGAAAAACATATAAGTAAAAGAAAACCCTCAATGAATGGACCAAAATTAATAATGGACAATGGTGCTTCCACCGAAGAAGCAATATATTGGGAAGATTACCATTTTTCCGATGAATCGGATCCCGATGAGGATTCTGATGATGTTATAGAAATTACCTCGAACCAATTTGAAAAAGCAAAAGAAAATAATAAAGGAAAGGGCATCAAAATAGAGAAACCTGATTCCAACCCCGATGAACTTTATATGTATCGTCAACACCCGTATTTTTTAAGTTGTAACAATAACCCGGGAACCTCTAATCCACCAGGTTTTTCTAAACCATTTGTGAAAACAACGGCTTGTATTAGAGGAACATCATATATCCCTAGAAAATTAGCAAAACGAAACAGGTCCGAAGAGGAAGAAACTAGTGAGTTGGAAAAAAGAGTTGTAATCATAAGGTGTAAAATATATAAAATAAGTGTGATTGTACTTTTCTTGTTGTATGTGAAAATTGCTTGTATTATTTGATAATTATCTTTTACGAATCTAATTCTCGTCTATTTTACAGTATAAAAACATAATGGACGTTAAGGATAGACAACCAAAAATTTTAGAAGACCTACCCGGGGACATGATTGATGAAATCTTGTCTAAAGTCGGTCAGAATTTGTCGGCACAATTATTTATGGTAAAATTAGTTTGTAGAACATTTGAAGAATGTTCCAGGCATGCCTTAGTTTATAAAAGGCTTTCATTTGAAAGATGGGGTATATCACATTGGGGACACCGTAAGTTACGCCGTGTTTTCTTTAAAGCGTTAAATGCAGGGAACCCAAATGCAATTTTACGCTACGACTTAAAAACCTATTTTGACTCAACATATCCCAACGTAGGACTTCGTGAGTTAGAAAGAGCTTCTAACATGCAATATAAAGAAGCATGTTATGCTTACGAGTTAGTGATGTTCGCTTCTCACCAAAGTGAGAAAAAGAACATCGAATTACAACTTTTAAATAAACCTTCCCACAAGTGACGGATTCAGTAGTTGGGGTGAGAAACAAGGTTTTTAGATTATTACGGGGCTGTTGGGCATTACGAAACCCTCGTCCCTTTGATGACGTTACAACATGCTGTCTTGTCAACGGCCACAACGGTTATGTTCCACAAGACCAAGGATGGGAAGTAGTCTTAGTAAAACCAGAATGCATGACTTGTTTCTGGACTTATGAATTACGTGTTTTTATTCCCTTTGCTGAACGACTTGCGTATTAACTAGGATTGTTGTCACAACTGTTTTGTATCAAAGTTATTTTGTGCTATATTTCATGCTATATGTATATTATAGTAGTATTGTAAGTTTGTAAAATATTGTATAAAAGTTTGAACGTGAAATATTATTATAATCAGTTTTTCATATAGAATTGTAATAGTTGAATGGTATATTAGCTACTAAGTATGAACTTAACGGGTAGGTACTACCCGAATTAAAACTATAAAACGCTAATATGAAGAAAAAGCTTTTATAAATGAGTTCATATTATGCTACGAAATACTATTTACTACTCTTAATATTCTATATGATTAACTTAATTCTTTTGGGCTATTTTTGAAAGAAATGGCACCGACGACTCGTCAGAATTTGAACATGAGCGAGGAAGACTTCCGTGTTTTCCTTGCAGCAAACATAGCTGCAGTACAGGCTGCGATGCAAAATAACAATAACTCTGAATCCAGCAATGGAACTAACGCCACGAGAACTAGTGTAGGATGCTCCTACAAAGAATTCACTGCCTGTAAACCTTTAGAATTCAATGGAACAGAGGGTCCAATCGAATTAAAATGGTGGACTGAGAAGGTGGAATCGGTGTTTTCCATAAGTAAGTGCACTGAAGAAGACAAAGTAAAGTACGCTACGCATACCTTCACGGGTACTGCGTTAACATGGTGGAACACTTATCTAGAACAGGTGGGACAAGATGCTGCTTACGCACTATCGTGGTCAGCATTCAAACACTTAATGAACGAGCAGTACCATCTCAGAAACGAGGTCAATAAGCTTAAGGTAGAGCTTTGAGGGTTACGAACACAAGGGTTTGATATTACCACGTACGAACGACTATTCACATAGTTGTGCCTATTGTGTTCGGGAGCGTTCGAAGATGAAGAAGAGAAAATCAACGCATTTGTAAAAGGGTTACCAGAAAGGATCCAAGAAGATATAAGTTCACACGAGCTCGCCTCCATACAAAAGGCGAGTCGAATGGCTCATAAACTCATAAATCAGATTGAGGAAAGAGTTAAAGAGCAGGCGGCCGAAGAATCCAACACGAAACAAATCAAGAGAAAGTGGGAAGAAACCAGTGACAAGGGTCACAATTTTAACAATCAACACAACAATCACAACTACAATCGCACCAACAAACGCAACAACAACAACAACCACCCCAGTAACAACTCCAACAACCGTTTCAACAACAATAACAACCGCAACAACAATAATCCCAACAATAACAACAAGAGGCAGAAACCATGTCAGAGGTGTGAATGATACCATCCGACTGGGCTCTGTACGACAGTGTGTAGTAAGTGTAAAAGAAAGGGCCATGGTGCAACAAAGTGCGAAATCTACGGATCAATGGCTAAGGGAACAAATAATGCCAGAACAATTATGCCGACATTACCTGTTTCGGATGCGGGAAGAAAGGCCATTACAAAAATGCATGTCCAAATCGGGAGGATAATAATGGGCAAGACCAAGGAAGAGTCTTCAACATTAATGCGGTTGAAGCGCAGGAAGATCCGGAGCTTGTTACGAGTACGTTTCTTATTGACAATACATCTGCTTATGTTTTATTTAATTCGGGTGCGGATAGAAGCTATATGAGTAAGGATTTCTGTGCTAAAATAAGTTGTCCATTGACGCCTTTGGATAATATGTGATGCCCCGTACAAAACCATTGTGTACGAGTCATCAACAACAGGATCATTACAAGGTCAAACACTATATGCGTTTTCAAAACAAGTTGCATTCATGATAAAAGGTGACGTCATAAACAACATCAAATGTTTTACATCCAAAAGTATGCTTCTATGAACGGAAGCAAGTAATAATAGTACGTGACCCTCAGGTCGTTACAAATCATTGTTCAAAAGTATTAAAGTTATGAATGCAAGATAAACAGTTCATGCGGTGATAACTCTAGAGCAGCGGGTGTCTACGGCAAGACTAGTACACAGCGGAAGCAACCTTAAGCACCTGAGAAAAACATGCTTAAAAACGTCAACACAAAGGTTGGTGAGCTATAGTTTAAGTGTAACAGTAATTAAGGTAGGCCACAAGATTTCAGTGCTACAAAGAGCATTTCAAAACAGTATGATAAAGTATATGTTTAACCATGGGCACTTGGTAACTAACTTAACGTTTATACCCCCTGAAAGTACACTTGGCAAGTGCGTATGTATACGAAGTATTAAACACCCGTTAAATGCTAACGCTACTAGCCTGAGTGGGGATGTCAAACCCTATGGATCCATATCTAAGATTCGCGTTCACCGGTTCAAAAACCAATGACTAAACGTTACCGAGCTAAAGGGAATGTTTATGCCGTTGTATAACTCACACATATATAAAGTTTAAGTACTCGTGCCTAGTATGTAAAACGTAAAATGCGCATGTATTCTCAGTTTCCAAAATAGTTAAAGTAAAAAGGGATTGCTATAACTCACAGTGGTAAAGTAGTGGTAAAGTCGAGTCGGGAAATAAGCAAGTACGTAGGTCCGGAAAGTCCTCAACCTAAGTCAAATAGTACTAAGTCAGTAAATCGTCCCAATAGGTTTAAATGTAAGTAAATTAGGTCTTAAGGGTCATCATCATTCATCATCAAACAAAAGGTCTAAAGTAAGTTTTATTCATGAAAAGAGTTTAAAACAAAGGCTGAGTTCGGTCAGTCACCACGGCCTCTATACCTACTGAAATAAGGTGGGACTAGTGGCCATGGCTCCGTATATGAGTCCTTTAGTTGTGGTAAAAATCCCAGAAGTAAACTCGTCTTCGTTTGACCATGGCGATGGTCTAAGTGCGAGTAGGTCAGAATTTTCAGCACAACGTTAAAAGACATAGTGACGATCGGAGGGCCATAAATCCTAAACCGTAACTCGGATTAAGACGAGTCCTAAATGAAAAGTTATCTATTCGAATAGATATATCTTAAAATCATATTTACAGTAGCCCAAGTCATACAGGTCAGACACAGAAACACTAAAATAGTAGGTTCCGGTGGTTCTTCGTACTCGATGCTTATCACGGTTCTCATCCTTGATGCATATAGCTTCAAGTGTACAACTCGTTGATGTGTTTGCATCATCTTAACCAAGGTTTAACCATAATAACACTTGTGTAAGTCTAAGATATGTAGCACAACTCAATTAAGTGTTGTATGTAGTTTGATGAACCAAAGTTACATCAAAGTCTTAGATTTAACACATACATGAACTATCAAAGTAATATTGAACTACAAACTTGAAAGTAAACTAACTAATCAAGATCTTAAGATGTAGAACATAGTTCTTAGTTAGATCTTGAAGATCCAAGACCCAAAGGTCTAGATCTAAAGTTATTAAGTTAAATCTAACACAAGTGTATGAAGTTATAACTAAAGAGTTACACTTCCATGTTCTTGAACTTTCAAGTTAACTTTTGTTCAAGAAAAATGAGATCAAGATTAACTAGTAATACTTGACCAAATCACAAATATAAAGTACATAAAATGAAGAAATAATCTAAATAAACAAGTAACAAGTCATGGTTGTTCATACTTTAAAGATTCAAGCCAAAGCTTGATCTTTAAGAATGTAAACTTTAAGTTTACAAACATGAATTACAAGTATGCTTTTAACAACACATGAACTTTAATATTTTAAAACATTTAGTGTAGAACATAAACTAGAAAGTTTATGTTCTTGTATGTCTTGTAAGAACAAGTTAATATGAAGAATCAAACTAACAAGTTTGATTCTTAATAATTTGTAAGTAAACAACAAACAATTACAAGTATTTAAGTAACATACATGAACAAGTAATTAAACAACAATATGAAACAAGTTATGATGATGATTATGTGATGTTTTGGTTCAGTTTTTAGAAGGAAAGAAAGGAAGAAAAGGAAGCCTTGTTACTTATAAGAATGGAGAGAAAAATGAGAGAAAAGTAAGATGCAAGTTTGAAGTGAAGTGTGTGTGTGAGAATGCAAGTAATAAGTAACAAAAAAAAGATTTTTGAACCCTCCCTTGTATTACAAAGCCGACGGTTTCAATGTGGGGAAGGGAGAAGAAAATAGTCCACTAGTCTCATGCATGTAAAGCTTCAAAAGTTGGTTAATAAGGGTGTATACATGGGAAAGGTATAAGTAACTAGATTCCATAAGTCTTTAATCAATTTAGTTAAGTTTGTAAGTAATACTTGCATGTGTGTTGGGCTAATTAGTCCATGTAAGGTGTAGGGTGGGCTTCTAAAGTCCATTAATCACAAATAAAAGCCTAAGTTCCATTAATTAACAAATTAATCCAATAAGAGCCCAAATAATTAACTAGCAAACTTAGTTAATTAAAAATGATTAATAACAATTAATCATGAATGTAAATAATATCTTAAATATTATTCGTGAAAAGTTCATGTGTCACAAAGACGTTTCGGGCATTTTAAAGTCATGTATGATCAATCATGGTAAAAAGTAAATGTATGTAAACAATACATTCGTTAAATCACAAGTATTAATAATAATAATTATTAATTAAACGTTGGAAAATTCAGGGTCGTTACATAATAAATTTTTACTCGAATTAGCAAATGGTAAATTAATTACAGCAGATAAGATATGTCAGAATCGAGAAATTAAACTAGTTAGCGAAACGTTTAAGATTGATTTGATACCAGTAGATTTAGGGAGTTTTGATGTGATAATCGGCATGGACTGGTTAAAAAATGAGAGAACGAAAATCGTATGTTACAAAAATGTGATTCGCATTGTACGAGAAGAATAAAAACCCTTAATGGTGTACGGAGAAAAGAGCAACGCGAAGCTAAATCTTATTAGTAATTTAAAGGCGTAAAAGCTAATAAGAAAATGTTGCTATACTATTTTAGCACATGTCGAGAAAGTACAAACCGAAGAAAAGAACATCAATGATGTTCCCGTCGCAAAAGAATTTCCCGATGTATTTTCGAAAGAATTACCGGGACTACCTCCACACCGATCCGTTGAATTTCAAATAGATCTTGTACCAGGAGCTACACCAATAGCTCGTGCTCCATACAGACTCATACCCAGCGAAATGAAGGAACTCCAAAGCCAAATACAAGAACTTTTAGAGCGTGGTTTTATACTACCAAGTACATCACCATGGGGAGCTCCTGTTTTGTTTGTCAAAAAGAAGGATGGTACATTCAGGTTGTGTATCGACTACCGAGAGTTGAACAAACTTACCATCAAGAACCGTTATCCACTACCGAGAATCGAAAAAATATATTTGATCAACTACAAGGTTCATCAGTTTATTCGAAGATTGATTTATGTTCCGGATATCATCAAATGCGGTTGAAGGAGGATGATATTCCGAAGACTGCTTTTAGGATGCGTTACGGTCATTACGAGTTTATGGTTATACCGTTTGATTTAACTAACGCACCAGCTATGTTCATGGACCTCATGAACTGAGGGTGTGGGCCATATCTTGACAAGTTTGTCATTGTCTTCATCGATGACATACTTATCTACTCAAAGAATGATGAAGAGCATGAAGAACATTTGAGAAAAGTGCTAGAGTTGTTGAGGAAAGAAAAATTGTACGCTAAGTTTTCAAAGTGTGCATTTTGGTTGGAAGAAGTTCAATTCCTCGATCACATAGTGAACAAAGAAGGTATTCAGGTGGATCCGGCAAAGATTAAAATCGGTGAAAAGTGGGAAACCCCGAAAACTCCGAAGCATATACGCCAATTTTTAGGACTGGCTGGTTACTACAGAAGATTCATCCAAGATTTTTCCAAAATAGCAAAACCCTTGACTGCATTAACGCATAAAGGGAAAAAATTTGAATGGAAGGATGAGCAGGTGAAAGCGTTTCAATTATTGAAGAAAAAGTTAAATACGGAACCTATATTGTCATTGCCTGAAGGGAATGATGATTTTGTGATATATTGTGACGCCTCAAAGCAAGGCCTCGGTTGTGTATTAATGCAATGAACAAAGGTAATTGCTTATGCTTCTAGATAATTGAATATTCATGAATAGAATCATACGACGCATGATTTGGAATTAGGCGCAGTTGTTTTTGCATTAAAGACTTGGAGGCACTACTTATATGGGGTCAAAAGTATTATATATATACCGATCAAAAAAATCTTCAACACATATTTAATCAGAAATAACTAAACATGAGGCAGCGTAGGTGGATTGAGTTATTGAATGATTACGATTTCGAGATTCGTTACCATCCGGGGAAGGCGAATGTGGTAGCCGACGCTTTGAGTAGAAAGGACAGAGAACCTATGCAGGTAAAAGCTATGAATATAATTATTCGTACTAACCTTACTACTCAAATAAAGGAGGCACAGATGGGAGTTGTAAGAGAAGGGAATTTGAAGAATAAAATACCCAAAGAATCAGAGAAACACCTTAATATTCGGGTAGACGGAACCCGATATAGAGCTGAAAGAATTTGGGTGCCAAAGTTTGGAGATGGGAGAGAAATGGTACTTAAGGAAGCACATAAAACCAGATATTCAATACATTCCCGAGCGGGGAAGATGTACAAAGATCTCAAGAAACACTTTTGATGGCCGAGTATGAAAGCCGATATTGCTAAATATGTAGGAGAATGTTTGATGTGTTCTAAGGTCAAAGTAGAACATCAGAAACCTTTAGGTCTACTTCAGCAACCTGAAATCCCTGAATGGAAATGGGAAAACATTACCATGGATTTCATTACTAAATTGCCAAGGAATACAAGCGGTTATGATACTATTTGGGTAATAGTCGATCATCTCACCAAATTAGCACATTTTCTGCCAATGAGAGAAGATGACAAAATGGAGAAGTTGGTGCAATTATACTTGAAAGAAGTTATCTCCAAAAATGGAATTCCAATCTCTATTATCTCTGATAGGGATGACAGATTTGTTTCAAGGTTTTGGCAGACATTACAGCAAGCATTAGGAACTCGTCTAGACATGAGTACTGCCTATCATCCACCGACTGATGGGCAGAGCAAAAGAACGATACAAAAGCTTGAAAACATGCTACGAGCATGTGTTATCGATTTCGGAAACAGTTGGGATCGACACCTACCGTTAGCAGAATTTTCATACAATAACAGTTACCATTCGAGTATTGAGATGACGCCGTTTGAAGCACTTTAGGGTAGAAAGTGCAGGTCTCTGATTTGTTGAAGTGAAGTGGGGGATAGAAAGATTACGGGTCCGGAGATAGTACAAGAAACTACCGAGAAAATCATCCAAATTCAACAACGATTGAAAATCGCCCAGAGTCGACAAAAGAGCTACGCGGACAGTAAAAGAAAATATATAGAATTTGAGATTGGAGAGATGGTCATGCTTAAGGTTTCACCTTGGAAAGGCGTTGTTCGATTTGGTAAACGGGGGAAACTAAATCCAAGGTACATTGGACCATTCAAGATTATAGATCGTGTCGGACCAGTAGCTTACCAACCTGAGTTACCTCAACAACTCGCGGTTGTACATAACACTTTCCATGTCTCGAATTTGAAGAAATGTGTTGCTAAAAAAGATCTCACTATTCCATTAGACGAAATTCAAATCAACGAAAAACTTCAATTTATTGAAGAACCCGTCGAAATAATGGATCGTGAGGTTAAAAGACTTAAGCAAAACAAGATACCAATTGTTAAGGTTCAATGGAATGCTCGTAGAGGACCCGAGTTCACCTGGGAGTGTGAAGATCAGTTGAAGAAGAAATACCCGCACCTATTTCCAGAAGATTCGTCAACACCTTCTACAGTGTAAACTTTCGGGACGAAATTTATTTAACGGGTAGGTACTGTAGTGACCCGAACTTTTCCATGTTTATATATATTAAATGAAATTGATATTAACATGATTAAATTTTTCCAACATGTTAAGCAATCAAACTTGTTAAGACTTGATTATTTGAAATGAGTGTCATGTAGACAATTGATCACCCAAGTTGATCGGCGATTCACGAACGTTAAAACTTGTAAAAACTATATGATGATATTTATATGGATATAAATATATATATATTTAACATGATATTATGATAAGTAAGTATATCACTAGGTATATTAACAATGAGTTATATACATAAAAATGAGACTACTAAGTTAAGAAACTCGAAACGATATATATAACGATTATCGTTATAACAACGTCTTACTAAATACATATGTATCATATTAAGATATTTTTACACTAAATTAAACATGATAAAATGATAATTATATATATCATTAAGTATATTAACAATCAGCTACATATGTAAAACAAGACTACTAACTTAAGAATTTCGAAACGAGACATATATGTAACGATTATCGTTGTAACGACATTTTAATGTATATATATCATATTAAGATATATTCATATATCATAATATCATTATAATGTAATAATTTAACATCTCATTTAAGTATAATAACAATGAGTTAATTACATTTAACAAGATCGTTAACTTAAAGGTTTCAAAACAACACTTACATGTAACGACTAAAGATGACTTAACGACTCAGTTAAAATGTATATACATGTAGTGTATTTAGATGTATTAGCACACTTTTGAAAGACTTCAAGACACATATCAAAGTAATTCTACTGAACAAAAATGCTTACAATTACATCCTCATTAATTTTCATCAACAATTCTACTCGTATGCACCCGTATTCGTACTCGTACAATACACAGCTTCTAAATGTATATACTATTGGTATATACACTTCAATGATCAGATCCTTAGCAGCCCATATGAGTCATTAAACATGTGGGAACCATCATTTGGCAACTAGCATGAAATATCTCACAAAATTACAAAAAATATTATAAATCATTCATGAATTATTTACATGAAAACAAACTTACACATCCTTTATATCTAATCCATATACCAACAACAAAAAACATCTACAAACACTTTCAGTCTTCAATTTTCTTCATATAATTGATCTCTCTCAAGTTCTATCTTCAAGTTCTAAGTGTTCTACATATATTCTATAAGTTCTAGTTTCAGAAAATCAAGAACACTTTCAAGTTTGCAAGATTACTTCCAAGCTTTCTAATTCATTCCAAGTAATCATCCAAGATCAAGAAACCTTTGTTACTTATCGTAGGTTATCTCTATAATTCAAGGTAATACTCATATTCAAACTTTGATTCAATTTCTATAACTATAACAATCTTAATTCGAGCAGAAATCTTACTTGAACTTGTTTTCGTGTCATGATTCTACTTCAAGAACTTTCAAGCCATCCAATAATCTTTTGAAGCTAGATCATTTCTTGTCACTTCCAGTAGGTTTACCTACTAAACTTAAGGTATTAATTATTTTCATAACATCATTCAATTCATACATATAAAGCTATCTTATTAAAAGATTTAAACTTGTAATCACTAGAACATAGTTTAGTTAATTCTAAACTTGTTCGCAAATAAAGTTAATCCTTCTAACTTGACTTTTAAAATCAACTAAACACATGTTCTATATCTATATGATATGCTAACTTAATGATTTAAAACCTGGAAACACGAAAAACACCGTAAAACCGGACATACACCGTTGTAGTAACACCGCGGGCTGTTTTGGGTTTGATAATTAAAGACTATGATAAACTTTGATTTAAAAGTTGTTCTTCTGGGAAAATGATTTTTATTATGAACATGAAACTATATCCAAAAATCATTTTTAAACTCAAAGTGGAAGTATATTTTTCCAAATGGTCATCAAGATGTCGTTCTTTCGACGGAAATGACTACCTCTTTAAAAAATGACTTGTAACCTGTATTTCTGACTATAAAATTATACTTTTTCTATTTAGTTTCATAAATTTCAGTTCATTATGAAACCATAGCAACTTGAATCACTCAAAACGGATTTGAAACGAAGAAATGACGGGTAAAACAAAATTGGATAAATTTGCTAGTTTTAGCTACGAAAATTTTGTAACAAATCTAGACTAAACATATTCTAACTAATTTATATTGTAATATACATATTATGTAATCTTGGGATACCATAGACACGTATACAATGTTTTGACATATCATATCGACCCATCTATATATATTTTACGGAACAACCAAAGACACTCTATATGCAGTAATGTTTGAGTTAGCTATACAGGGTTGAGGTTGATTCCAAAATAATATATATACTTTGAGTTGTGATCTAGCCTGAGACTTGTATACACTGGGTCGTGGATTGATTCGAGATAATATATATATTGATTTATTTCAGTACATCTAACTGTGGACAACTAGTTGTAGGTTACTAACGAGGACTGCTAACTTAACAAACTTAAATCATAAAAACGTAATAAAAATTTTGTGAATATATTTAAATCATACTTTGATATATATGTACATATTTGTTATAGGTTCGTGAATCGACCAGTGGCCAAGTCTTATTTCCAACGAAGGAAAAATCTGTGAAAGTGAGTTATAGTCCCACTTTTTAAATCTAATATTTTTACAAAATAGATACAAGTATGCGAAACTACATTCTATGGTTGGATTATTAAACTGAATATCGACCCTTCAAGTCTGGTAGCCTAAGAATTAGGGAAATGACCCCTAATTGACGCGAATTCTAAAGATAGATCTATTGGGCTTAACAACCCCATTCAGGTTATGGATGATTTAGTACTTCGAGATTATTATACAGACGAGAGGTTCTGTTTTGGGGATATTCTATGCATTAAGTTAACGTCGGTTACCAAGTGTTCAACATATAAATGATTTTTATCTCTATGCAGTTTGCGAAATGCCTGATATGAGATGTGTTATAAAAATGAAATCTTGTGGTCTAGTATTATGATTTGATAATATATAGGTTAAACCTATAACTCACCAATATTTTTGTTGACATTTTAAACATGTTTATTCTCAGGTGATTATTAAGAGCTTCCGCTGTTGCATACTAAAATAAGGACAAGATTTGGTGTCAATGCTTGTATGATATTGTGTAAAAACTGCATTCAAGAAACTTATTTTTGATGTAATATATTCTTATTATAAACCATTATGTAATGGTCGTGTGTAAACGGTATATTTTATATTATCATTATTTGATAATCTACGTAATGCTTTTTAAACCTTTATCGATAAAATAAAGGTTATGGTTGTTTTAAAAATGAATGCAGTCTTTGAAAAACGTCTCATATAGAGGTCAAAACTGTAACAACCCAAACCAATAACCAACCGAATACTCGAAATAAATTTTTTTTTATGTAAGAAGAGTGTGGTGCGCGGCGCGCACAAGCCCAATTCAGTTATGTCCGGTTTTGTAAATTTTCAAATAAAGATCTCCCACTTCCCGACATATTTAGAAGAAATGCTTTTCACAACATGATATAATAGTTAAAACTCACACTATTCAATAATAAAATAAGTTTTACGAAACCGGGCCCACATATGCCGTAATACGAGTTTCGTACAAAAGTATAAGTTTCAACCGAATTAGTTTAAATTCCAAACGACACTAGAGCATGATGTTTGGGGGTTAAACTACCCAACTCTCGGTCAAACTTCAAAAGCTAACATATCCAAAAGTGTCCCATATCAAACAATCGGGATCTCTAATCCAATCGTACGCCCTTACCCTTGTCAACGCCTGAGCCTATAAGAAGGTAAACAACGAGAGGGTAAGTAAAGCTTAGTGAATACAATAATTATACATATACATATATAACTTACTTACTTGCAAACACTTAAAACAAATCCGCATACATACTAGCAACATAATTAGCATACCTTTATAATATATAATGCTAAATCCTCGATAATATAAGCTAGTATAACAATATCATATAACGCAAACAATACAAGATGTTACAACACAATACATAAGCATTGATGTTCACAACATCCATTAGTATTCAAATCCCAAGGCAAGCCCAACGAATGGTATCGTCAATATCGAACTTATTTTCCCATCTGTCCTAGTTAATGTGGTATCGTCAACATCGAACTTAAACCCACATATGAGGTATCGTCAACATCGAACTTAAACCCTCATCCAATGTCACTACAATAGTGGTATGGCGTCAACATCTAACTCTAAATCTATACTTGAGGTATCGTCAACACCGAACTTTAACCCTCATCTACACAACAATATACTCTAGGATATGGTATCGTCAACATCGAACTTTAACCCATACCCCACAAGTAAATAAATCATATACATACATATATAATTATTCCACTCACCTTAACGATTTGGTGACGATTTTATACCTCCGAATGCTTCAAAGCCGAGTACCTAATACAATTAGAACTCAATCAACATACACACTAGTTGGACTAATCACCAACAACTTACTCATGTTCATTTAATGACTTAAATGCATTAAATGCCCCATTTACATCAAAACCGACCATTTACGGTCAACACACCCATTTCGGGTCATCCACTAGCCCACATAATACCCATTAATTTTATTAACTAGGTGTGCTAGTAATTAACTAAACAATTATGACTCATAAACTCATTTATCATTTCAAAACCCTAGGTTAGCAATTCTTGAGTCCTCATGACTCGATCTTACCCAAGAACACCCAAAATCACCAAATATGGGTTTTATGTTCTTCACTAACCCAAACCCTAACCCTTAACAAATTAAAATAGGGAAATCAAAGTTAGAACATACCACCACAACCAAAACGTAGCAAAAGACTAGATGAACAACTTTAATACTTGAGCTTTAACCCGGATCAAGCTTCTTCCTCCTTGATTCAAGCTTTCTCTCTCAAGAACACTCTTCTCTCTCTAGAATTTGATTTGGGGTTGAAGATAAGGTTGGTGTAGTATTGAATGTGTTTTCAACCACCACAGAACTGGCCTTTACAGCCCCAACTCGTCTTCATGTGAAAAGACCACAATACCATTCATTTATCATTTAATTAAAAAACTGTGCATAGGGCTAGTGCGCGGCGCACTCCCTTAGGTGTGCACGGCGCGCACGAAGGTCTGGACAGTTTCTGACCTCAGTTTCAATACACAATAATACCCACACTCTATGTACCATATTTACACTGCTGTACAATAATAATTTGGGTCTTACAACTCTCCCCCACTTGAATCGGAGCGCGTCCTCGCGATCCAAGCCGCATGACAGAGGGAAGATAAACCAACACAAATTCTTCGGGCTCCCACGTAAACTCGGAACCTTTAATACGACGCCATTGAACTTTAAAAGTTCTCACTTCCTTATTCCTCAACCGCTTGACCTTCTCATCGAGTATAGTAATCGGCTCCTCAACATATTCTAACTTATTGTTTAGCTCAATCTCGTCTAATAGCACCCATGAAGAATCATCCGCAAGACACTTATGGATATGGGAAACATGAAATGTATTATGTATCCCTGCAAGCTCTTCGGGTAATTCCAAACGGTACGCAACTTATCCAACACGAGCTAAAACTTTAAAAGGACCAATAAACCGAGGAGCTAACTTTCCCCGTTTTTAAAACCGAATAACACCTTTCCATGGTGAAACTTTAAGCATCACCATGTCACCTTTTTGGAACTCAATTTGTCGTCTACGCTTATCAGAATAAGATTTTTGTCTATCTTGGGACTTTTTCAAATGAGTCCGAATCATATCAATCTTGCTATTCGTCTCTAAAACCAAATCGGTACTCCTGATTTATCTTTGACCAACTTCACCCCTACAAATCAGAGTTCGGAACCTCCGCCCATAAAGCATCTCGTAAGGTGGCATCCCGATACTAGTATGATAACTATTATTGTACGAGAATTCCACCAAAGGTAAGTTCTCATCCCAACTACCACTGAAATCAATATTACACGCCCGTAACATATCCTCCAAAGTTTGATTCGTACGTTCGGTTTGACCGTCCGTTTGAGGATGATACGCCGTGCTCAATTTCAATTGTGTACCCATATCTTCATGAAACTTCTCCCAAAACCGAGATGTGAAACGGGTATCTCGATCCGAAATAATAGATATAGGAACCCAATGCCTTGATACCACTTCCTTGATAAACAACTTAGCCAAAGTCTCTGACGATATAGCTTCCCGAATGGGAAGAAACAAAGCACTTTTCGTCAATCGATCAACTATTACCCAAATCGAGTCAAATTGGGTTTTCGCCGTTTTTGGTAACATTGTGATGAAATCCATGGTAATGTTCTCCCATTTCCATTTTGGAATTTCTAACGATTGTAACTTACCATACGGCTTTTGATGCTCGGCTTTCACTTTCAAACACGTAACGCATTATTCAACATACTTAACAACATCACGTTTCATGCCCGGCCACCAATACTCTCTCTTCAAATCAAGATACATTTTCGTCGTGCCCGGGTGAATAGAATACCTTGACTTATGTGCTTCATCAAGTAGCACTCGCCGATAATCACCCATTTTAGGCACCCACACTCATCCTTGAATAGATAACAAACCATGTGGACCTAAGGTAATAGACTCCGTTTGTCCCACGATTCATTCCTTATGTTTATTGTTAACAAAAGCTTCAATTTGAGTCTCGTCAAGCTTTACAAGAAAATCGTTAGTAATAATCATGCGTAACGATCCTACTCGTATCGCCGGATGTTGACTCTTCTGACTTAACGCATCCGCGACCACATTCGCCTTACCAGGATGATAAAGTATTTCACAATCATAGTCTTTCACCACATCCATCCATCTGCATTCACGATAATTCAAATCTCATTGATCGAAAAGGTGTTTCAAACTCTTGTGATCCGAATAACTCATACACTTGACACCATACAAGTAATGGCGCCAAATTTTCAACGCATGAACAACCGCCGCCAACTCAAGATCATGAGTCAGATATTGTGATGACCCGGGAATTTCCGACCAAATTTAAACATAATCTTATATGATTCGACTCGATAAGCAAAGTCTATTAAACCGAGTCTCATTATGTTTGAACTATTTCATGATAACATTTGACCTTTAACTATTTCCGACGATTCACGAACCTTTAATTGTAACTAAGAATGTAAATATAAATAATTATATATAAAACTAATTATATTAGTATTAATGAACTATTAAGTAATTTTGTTATTATAAAAGATAACATTTAATAACTAAAGATTTTCATTTTGAATATATATAGTATATTGTATATAAATGATTCAAACATATTTTACCAACGTTATCAAAATATTAAATGTACAATGTTATACTTTGTAGTTAATTGTTTAATATACATAATTAATCATCTACTCAACATTTAAAACATGATTTTATATATATGGTAGTATACATATATACATAAATATAACTATATATATATGATTTTATACATAATTATTATATTATGTATATGTAGAAATTTATAATATATCTATGATGAAATAATGTACTATTTTAATAAATATATATAATACTTACATATATAAAACATTTATATTTTTCATAATTACATACATAAGTATAATATAATTAGTATGTAAATAAATATTATAATATATTTATATTAAAATGCATAAATATATAATATTCAGTATATGTTACAATACATATTACATAATTATTAAATATTACATAATAATAGATGATATTAATAAATTAAATTTAAATACAAATATAGTTGTTGTAGTAATGTTATTTGTATCGTTAAATATCAATATTTGTATTCATAATATCACTTTATATCATATAAAGATGAAATTGGATGTATAAATTAGATTATTATTACTAATATTATTATTATCGATAAAATATTAATATTATCATAATTAGTATGGTATTATTATTATTATTATTATTATTATTATTATTATTATTATTATTATTATTATTATTATTATTATTATTATCATTTTTACAATTATTATTATCATTAATATTATATTTATCATTATTATTAATTTTATTAATATTATTAGATATTAATAGTATTGTTATTATATATTATTATTATTAATTAAAAAAAAACAGTAGGGATCTATATTATACGCTTGACCTCTGTATCCTTTATCTCTATTATTATTATTTTTTTTGTTTCTTTCCTGCTCCAAACTCGTGAACCTGTGTTGACATTTTCTCCATTTTTTATCAACCGATCTCTATTATTACAAAATGATTATGTATAATTGCAAATCAAATAAAAAGGAAATCCAATGGGATTAAAGAGCACAGCAATATTTTTTTTTTCTTCTTCTCTGCACGCTCCAATTTTTTTTTCTCTTAATTCAATTTCGAATAAAGTTTCAAAATCTAAAAATGCAGAAAGGTTAGAAATCTTTCTTTGAATCTATCTGCAAAATCTCAACTCTCAAATCTTTATATCGATCTTGAATTTTGAAGTCAAAGTTTAGTTTAAAAAAAGTCAACAATTGTTCTTGAGACAAATTCGCGTTCGTGTATATGTTTCTGATCAAATTGACGATTCCAGTAGTTTTTATACATGTTTAGAAAACTATTTCGTGTTATAAACATTATCTATAATGTTATCTATTACGAAATCAATTTTTTTTGTTTTGTTCCAAGAACCGACGCTGCAGTAGGCCTTTAGTGTTTTTTTTTTATTTTAGAACCCAAATTATTTTTTTTTCTGTAATGTTTTGAAGCTTTAAAAGGAACCCTGATTTTTTTTTTTTTTTGGTTATTGATGTTTTGTTGAATCCATGAGACTTGTGGAGAAGAAGAGGAATAGAAGAAAAACAGTTTATATATAAAATTTAAATTCGATATTAGTACAGAGAATCAGAATTGGTGGGATGGTCGAGAGTGTTTGCGTGTGAGCATGTGGTCACGAGATCGAGTCCAGAGGACGGTAGTTTCTTTCTTTTTTTTTTTTTGAAACTCTTTTCATGTGAGGTAGTTTTCTTTTCTAATTTTATTATTGTTATTATATATTAATTATTATTAGTATTATTATTATTATTGTGATTGTTTTGATTGTTATTGTTATTGTTATTATTAGTATCATACTTGTTATCATATTTGAAAGTATTATAGACATTACTATTATTATTATGATAGGTATTAATAATATTATTATTAGTAATAAACTTATCATTTTAGTATTTTATCATCATTAGGATTATGATTATCATTATTATTATTATGAAGGAAATAAAAATATATTATTATCATCAATATTAGAATTTGTACCGGTTTATAAATAATAGTATCATCAGTACATTTACAATTAATAATATCATATTTATCAGTATCATCATTAATATTTACTAGTATTATTATGATTATCATTTATCATTTTATAAATATTAGAACCCTTATTATTAACATAAGTATGGTATTAGTATTAATATTATTTTAGAGTTATTATTATTAGTATCATTAACAGTTATCATTTTCATTTTTTTTGCTATTAGTATTATCATTATTAATAAAATTATTATTATTATTAGTAAATCATTATTATCTAAATTATTATTTTAACAAATAAATCTTTTGTACACTATATATATACTTATGGTATATACTAGGATTGTATTAATAATTCACATAACAAACTAATAAAATTTCATAAATACAATACTAACCACAAATATATGTATATAAATATATTAATGTCACTATTTATATAAACGTAAATCATTATAGATATATATACATAAAATCGATATATATATATATAAAATATAACTTAAAATATAATATAAGTATACGTTTTAAAATAAAGGTTAGAATAAATTCTACAAAACTATAATATATAAATAATACATATTAATAAATGAAATTTTGTAACTTACATTATACGTATTAATATATACACAATTGATATAGGTTCGTGAATCCGAGGCCAACCCTGCATTGTTCAATGACGTCATATGTATTTTTACTACAAAATACAGTATCGTGAGTTTCATTTGCCTTTTTACCCTTTATATTTTTGGGCTGAGAATACATGCGCAACTTTTATAACTGTTTTACGAAATTGACACAAGTACGTGAAACTACATTCTATGGTTGGATTATCGAAGTCGAATATGCCCCTTTTTATTAAGTCTGGTAATCTAAGAATTAGGGAACAGACACCCTAATTGACGCGAATCCTAAAGATAGATCTATCGGGCCCAACAAGCCCCATCCAAAGTACCGGATGTTTTAGTACTTCGAAATTTATATCATGTCCGAAGGAGGATCCCGGAATGATGGGGATATTCTTATATATGCATATTGTTAATGTCGGTTACCAGGTGTTCAATCCATATGAATGATATTTTTGTCTCTATGAATGGGACGTATGTTTATGAGAAATGGAAATCTGAAATCTTGTGGTCTATTAAAATGATGGAAACGATTGTTTAAGTTAAACTAATGAACTCACCAACCTTTTGGTTGACACTTTAAAGCATGTTTATTCTCAGGTACGAAAGAAATCTTCCGCTGTGTATTTGCTCATTTTATAGATATTACTTGGAGTCATTCATGGCATATTTCAAAAGACGTTGCATTCGAGTCGTCGAGTTCATCAAGATTATTATCAAGTCAATTATAGTTGGATATATTATGAAATGGTATGCATGCCTGTCAACTTTCGATGTAATGAAAGTTTGTCTTTTCAAAAACGAATGCAATGTTTGTAAAATGTATCATATAGAGGTCAAGTATCTCGCGATGTAATCAACTGTTGTGAATCGTTTATAATCGATATGGACTTCGTCCGGATGGATTAGGACGGGTCTTCACAGTTGGTATCAGAGCGGTGGTCTTAGCGAACCAGGTCTTGCATTAGTGAGTCTAACTGATAGTCGTTAGAATGCATTAATGAGTCTGGACTTCGACCGTGTTTGCATGTCAAAAGTTTTGCTTATCATTTAGTGTCGAAAAATTATTTACTTATCATCCTTAAAGTCTAAGACACGTCTTACTGCCTTTATTGCATAGACAGTGTATAGTTAAATTCATATCTTAGCGTATCTGTTATTGTTACCTTTGCCTGACAGCTTCCGTAGATTCCTCCGTAGCTTATGGGATTTTAGTATTATATATGCATATGTAAATTATGTATTGCAGGGTACTAATCTACATCCTATAATCTATTTCTTATCGAAAATCCTTCATCTGATCGTATGAGATGAATCCCTCAACCAGTTCGAGTCCATCTGATTTCGATAGCTATTTCGATAGTTATTCCGACAGCTATTTCGATATAGATTTCCACTCGAGCTCCGAAAGCAGAGTAACCGGAATGAATCGATCAATTAGCCATCATCTATTCTGAATGAATTGGAGATGGGTTCGTAGTCGACTTAATCAATGGAAACGCGAAGAAGGCGATCATTTCCACTAACCAAATTCACCTCTTGACAATGGACCTAAAACGTTTACCGGCGAACCTGTTCGAGACACCATTTTCTCTCTCATTTCCAAAGTATCTCATCACGATCATATACTATCTCAGATTCTAAACCTCATTCATCCGCTCGTCCGAACCGACAATCATCCCGGTGTAATAGAAGAAGTTAACGAACTTCGCGCATAAGTTGTAGTCTTGGAAAATATGGTGCAAAACGTACCAGCTTCATCCAAATCACCGGCACCAACGGTACCACCAACAACCCAAATTTCAATATCACATGCCTCAACATCTCAATCTATACCTCGAGTATAATCATCATTCTACATGACATTCTACATCAGTTATCTTCGTTCGACATGGTGATTATGTAATCTCTAATGTTTTAGAGATTATTTATTCTAGTTCCAACTGAAAACTAAATGAGTTTAATATCATGTTAACTCATTAAATTCATGATTACATCTGAAGAAAATATATATGTATATATGTTTTCATAAAGATTGTAATTAAAAATTCTTTTGTACAAACTGTTAATAATAAAAATATTTTAACGGGTAGGTAATACCCGAGGAATATTTAAATTTCACATTAATAAGTTACACTGTATATTCTTCGAATCTGATTCAACAGTTATTCACTATCCTATTTACAACCACCGGGATACTTATCCGTTCACCAAAGAATAACTATTTTCATTCAAATTCAATTTCATATTTGAATTTTGACCTATCAGAATCCAACAAGTGGCATAATGAAGAAATAATGGACACAATAAAAATTGATTAGAAACAGACTAATTAACAATATTAAATTTTATTAAGAAACCACGCTAACAAAATCCTAGCTAACTGTTAATTCCGTATTACATTTTATTTATCGCAATTTATTTATCGCAATTTATTTTATCGCAATTTATATTCTCGCAATTTTATTTATTGTCATTTAATTTCTGTTATTTACTTTACGCACTTTATTTATCGTCATTTAATTTCTGTTATTTATTTTACGCACTTTAAATATCGGGACACGTATACAAGGTTTTGACATATCATATCGACACATCTATATATATTATTTGGAATCACCATAGACACTCTATATGCAGTAATGATCAAGTTCTCTATACAGGGTTGAGGTTGATTCTATAATAATATATATACTTTGAGTTGTGATCGAGTCTGAGACATGTACACGGGTCACGATACGTATTAATTAATTCAAATATTATATATTAAACTATATATGAATGATTGCACTGTCAACTGTGGACTATCGACTGTGGACTAATAACATTGGACAATTAAAATGAATTAAAATATTGAATATAACATATGAAACTAAACAATTCTTCAAGTTTGCCACTTGATTTCGTCTTAAACATCATTTGTATCTTCACGATTACATTCTGCGTTCAAACCTTTCATGATTCTTGAAAACACCTCAATCGATAGGATGAATCAACCGCACTTCATCTACGGAAGGAAAGATTTATGCATATAGTTATGCACCTGAGAAACTCTCGGCAATTGAGTAAAAGTTCAACACGTAGCCGCGTCAGATCCTTTGGCATTTATTAACAAAAATAACTTTGCGATCCCTTTTCAAAATTAGCCAATTTTGTCACAACTCCAACAAGTCAACTTCGACTTTTCGTACGAAACAACCTTATTATAACGTTTATATATACGCGTGCTCTTTTATTGTTACCAGGTAACCTTTCATATTCCATCATATTACCATCAGCGTTTAATCATCTAAAAACACAATTCTCCTGAAACCACCTCGGATTAATAACCGATGATTCAGATATCATAGCATTAAATGCAGAGGAAACAGAAAAATGGTAGATGGTCTAAACGGACAAAAGTTTGATGATAAAGAAAGGAGTGTTAGGAACGCTCGATAGAAAATTGGGTATTGAAAAACAGATTGAGTTACCCATGAAGGAGACCAAGGACAAATACAAGGACCAAATCCTATATTCAAAGGATTCAGGTAATTCTGGATCTGTTGAAATCTTTAGAGAATATCTTGCTCCGAAGTCATGTTAAAATCTTGCGGAAAATCTTTCTCCATCAACCGTCGAACTTAGAAATTCCAAAATATCATCATCAATATCTTTGATATTTCTGAGGATATTTTCATAAATATTCTCGTCCGAAATTATATACCTCTTCGTACTTCCTGTGTATCAATATATTGGAAACATTCAATAGAAAATATAGTACCGAAAAGCAGATTATGCGAAACTATGAAGAAAGCCGTGGATAAATCACAAAGAATAAGTTTGACTTCAAAGAATCCAAATAATTCAATGTCTGCTAAAGTCTATAGTGAATAACTTGCTCCTTACTCTAAACCCTTGCAGACAATAGTTTCTATCATCCTCTGATCTTAGATATTCTGAGATATTATCGTACCTTTCATTATAAATATCCTCCATATTTCTGGAGATATTTTTATAACTATTCTTATCTGAAATCATTAATCTTTTCGTGCTATCAGTATTACATCATATAGAAACTGTTAGTTTCTATATTCTGTAAATTTTCAAGCTTAAAATATGAATGTTATTGTAGTAATGATGGGAACTGATGCATGAGTTAGTATAATATAATGACACTTGATCAACGTGATTATATTACAGTAAGTCATGCTGAGTTTCTAAATGAAACGTGATGATTCACAGATCATAACGTCATCATGTGCCATGTTACATAACTCTTTCATCCTACTTAACTCCGTAACAAATCAAGAAAATGTATTCTTGATGGTTCTATCTTCCGTGATGTTGATAAATTTGAAAATCAAATCGTGCTATCACGTTCCTTCATGCTTAGAACATTATAATCATTCGAAACTCTATATCTATAAATTCTGGACCATTATTCGCTTGACTTGAAGTCGGGAACAGAAAACAAAAGCATAGAGCTTTGAAATATAAGGGAGAATATAAAGTCCGATAACAACACATAAATTACAAACCGTGTATATCAATGTTTATCGCAACATAAAGACACGGGAGAATTAAAAACATTATAATCCCGAGGGCGAAGTAGAAGAAAGCAGATTCCTCTGGTGGAAGTTGGAAAAGGAGAATGATTGTTGCGATAGTAAGGATGAGGACAAGGATCAGAACTAGATTAATCATTTTCAGAATCTTTTGGATGTATGAACTAAGAAAGAAAGTATAAGAATGGTGAGAATAATGGAAAGGAAGAGCTTAATTTATACTGGAAATATCAGACGTAGTAATCGGGGCAGATCACCGTATTTAATTAAAGAGATCTTAATTTCCATAAATCCCGAAGAATCAGATTTTATAGATCTTCAAGATTTTCTTTAAATCCCTTAAATTCCGGAATTCAACCAAGGCAATGTCAAAAGTTAAGACGCGCCTTATTTTCTAAATTCAAACCTGACTACGTCAAAAGTTAAAAACAAATCTTTGTTTCTCATTTCATCCTTTTGTGAATAGCTTCATTCGCACTCTTCGAATAATTGAATTATTTTTATCCATATTACTCAATGATGATAAAACTCAAGTTATCAACTCATATTCGTCAGGAAAACATATTTATTGTTAGCTATGACGACCTCACTCAAATTTCGGGACGAAATTTCTTTAACGGGTAGGTACTGTGATGACCCGGGAATTTCCGACCAAATTTAAACATAATCTTATATGATTCGACTCGATAAGCAAAGTCTATTAAACCGAGTCTCATTATGTTTGAACTATTTCATGATAACATTTGACCTTTAACTATTTCCGACGATTCACGAACCTTTAATTGTAACTAAGAATGTAAATATAAATAATTATATATAAAACTAATTATATTAGTATTAATGAACTATTAAGTAATTTTGTTATTATAAAAGATAACATTTAATAACTAAAGATTTTCATTTTGAATATATATAGTATATTGTATATAAATGATTCAAACATATTTTACCAACGTTATCAAAATATTAAATGTACAATGTTATACTTTGTAGTTAATTGTTTAATATACATAATTAATCATCTACTCAACATTTAAAACATGATTTTATATATATGGTAGTATACATATATACATAAATATAACTATATATATATGATTTTATACATAATTATTATATTATGTATATGTAGAAATTTATAATATATCTATGATGAAATAATGTACTATTTTAATAAATATATATAATACTTACATATATAAAACATTTATATTTTTCATAATTACATACATAAGTATAATATAATTAGTATGTAAATAAATATTATAATATATTTATATTAAAATGCATAAATATATAATATTCAGTATATGTTACAATACATATTACATAATTATTAAATATTACATAATAATAGATGATATTAATAAATTAAATTTAAATACAAATATAGTTGTTGTAGTAATGTTATTTGTATCGTTAAATATCAATATTTGTATTCATAATATCACTTTATATCATATAAAGATGAAATTGGATGTATAAATTAGATTATTATTACTAATATTATTATTATCGATAAAATATTAATATTATCATAATTAGTATGGTATTATTATTATTATTATTATTATTATTATTATTATTATTATTATTATTATTATTATTATCATTTTTACAATTATTATTATCATTAATATTATATTTATCATTATTATTAATTTTATTAATATTATTAGATATTAATAGTATTGTTATTATATATTATTATTATTAATTAAAAAAAAACAGTAGGGATCTATATTATACGCTTGACCTCTGTATCCTTTATCTCTATTATTATTATTTTTTTTGTTTCTTTCCTGCTCCAAACTCGTGAACCTGTGTTGACATTTTCTCCATTTTTTATCAACCGATCTCTATTATTACAAAATGATTATGTATAATTGCAAATCAAATAAAAAGGAAATCCAATGGGATTAAAGAGCACAGCGATATTTTTTTTTTCTTCTTCTCTGCACGCTCCAATTTTTTTTTCTCTTAATTCAATTTCGAATAAAGTTTCAAAATCTAAAAATGCAGAAAGGTTAGAAATCTTTCTTTGAATCTATCTGCAAAATCTCAACTCTCAAATCTTTATATCGATCTTGAATTTTGAAGTCAAAGTTTAGTTTAAAAAAAGTCAACAATTGTTCTTGAGACAAATTCGCGTTCGTGTATATGTTTCTGATCAAATTGACGATTCCAGTAGTTTTTATACATGTTTAGAAAACTATTTCGTGTTATAAACATTATCTATAATGTTATCTATTACGAAATCAATTTTTTTTGTTTTGTTCCAAGAACCGACGCTGCAGTAGGCCTTTAGTGTTTTTTTTTTTTATTTTAGAACCCAAATTATTTTTTTTTCTGTAATGTTTTGAAGCTTTAAAAGGAACCCTGATTTTTTTTTTTTTTGGTTATTGATGTTTTGTTGAATCCATGAGACTTGTGGAGAAGAAGAGGAATAGAAGAAAAACAGTTTATATATAAAATTTAAATTCGATATTAGTACAGAGAATCAGAATTGGTGGGATGGTCGAGAGTGTTTGCGTGTGAGCATGTGGTCACGAGATCGAGTCCAGAGGACGGTAGTTTCTTTTTTTTTTTTTTTGAAACTCTTTTCATGTGAGGTAGTTTTCTTTTCTAATTTTATTATTGTTATTATATATTAATTATTATTAGTATTATTATTATTATTGTGATTGTTTTGATTGTTATTGTTATTGTTATTATTAGTATCATACTTGTTATCATATTTGAAAGTATTATAGACATTACTATTATTATTATGATAGGTATTAATAATATTATTATTAGTAATAAACTTATCATTTTAGTATTTTATCATCATTAGGATTATGATTATCATTATTATTATTATGAAGGAAATAAAAATATATTATTATCATCAATATTAGAATTTGTACCGGTTTATAAATAATAGTATCATCAGTACATTTACAATTAATAATATCATATTTATCAGTATCATCATTAATATTTACTAGTATTATTATGATTATCATTTATCATTTTATAAATATTAGAACCCTTATTATTAACATAAGTATGGTATTAGTATTAATATTATTTTAGAGTTATTATTATTAGTATCATTAACAGTTATCATTTTCATTTTTTTTGCTATTAGTATTATCATTATTAATAAAATTATTATTATTATTAGTAAATCATTATTATCTAAATTATTATTTTAACAAATAAATCTTTTGTACACTATATATATACTTATGGTATATACTAGGATTGTATTAATAATTCACATAACAAACTAATAAAATTTCATAAATACAATACTAACCACAAATATATGTATATAAATATATTAATGTCACTATTTATATAAACGTAAATCATTATAGATATATATACATAAAATCGATATATATATATATAAAATATAACTTAAAATATAATATAAGTATACGTTTTAAAATAAAGGTTAGAATAAATTCTACAAAACTATAATATATAAATAATACATATTAATAAATGAAATTTTGTAACTTACATTATACGTATTAATATATACACAATTGATATAGGTTCGTGAATCCGAGGCCAACCCTGCATTGTTCAATGACGTCATATGTATTTTTACTACAAAATACAGTATCGTGAGTTTCATTTGCCTTTTTACCCTTTATATTTTTGGGCTGAGAATACATGCGCAACTTTTATAACTGTTTTACAAAATTGACACAAGTACGTGAAACTACATTCTATGGTTGGATTATCGAAGTCGAATATGCCCCTTTTTATTAAGTCTGGTAATCTAAGAATTAGGGAACAGACACCCTAATTGACGCGAATCCTAAAGATAGATCTATCGGGCCCAACAAGCCCCATCCAAAGTACCGGATGTTTTAGTACTTCGAAATTTATATCATGTCCGAAGGAGGATCCCGGAATGATGGGGATATTCTTATATATGCATATTGTTAATGTCGGTTACCAGGTGTTCAATCCATATGAATGATATTTTTGTCTCTATGAATGGGACGTATGTTTATGAGAAATGGAAATCTGAAATCTTGTGGTCTATTAAAATGATGGAAACGATTGTTTAAGTTAAACTAATGAACTCACCAACCTTTTGGTTGACACTTTAAAGCATGTTTATTCTCAGGTACGAAAGAAATCTTCCGCTGTGTATTTGCTCATTTTATAGATATTACTTGGAGTCATTCATGGCATATTTCAAAAGACGTTGCATTCGAGTCGTCGAGTTCATCAAGATTATTATCAAGTCAATTATAGTTGGATATATTATGAAATGGTATGCATGCCTGTCAACTTTCGATGTAATGAAAGTTTGTCTTTTCAAAAACGAATGCAATGTTTGTAAAATGTATCATATAGAGGTCAAGTATCTCGCGATGTAATCAACTGTTGTGAATCGTTTATAATCGATATGGACTTCGTCCGGATGGATTAGGACGGGTCTTCACAGATATCTCGTTTTGTGTTCCTTTAATTGTCGAGAGGAATACGTGATGACTTTAACTCATTGCACTAGAACACAACCGATCTCATTTAAAGAAGCATCACAATAAACCATCATGTCTTCTACACCTTCCGGCAATACTAAAACCGGAGCTTGACACAACTTCTCTATTAACAATTGAAAAGCAATTTCTTGTTCTTTCTCATCAATTTCGTCAACGGAGAAGCAATTTTAGAAAAGTCTTGGATAAACCGACGATAATAACCGGCCAATCCGAAAAAACTTCGGATTTCCGTAGGCGTAGTCGGTCGTCCCCAACTCTTTACCGTCTCGATCTTTCCCGGATCTACTTGAATACCATCTTTGTTCACAATATGGCAAAGGAATTGAACTTCCCTCAGCCAAAATTCACATTTGGAGAATTTTTCATACAATTTCTCCTTTCGCAACGTCTTCAATACTTCACGCAAATGATGTTCATGTTCGTTCATACTCTTCGAGTAGACAAGTATGTCGCCAATGAACACAATTACCGACTTGTCCAACATAGGTTGGCACACTCGGTTCATAAGGTCCATGAATGCCGTCGGTGCATTCGTAAGACCAAAAGGTATAACTACAAACTCAAAATGCCCATAACGCGTTCGAAAGGCCGTTTTCTCAATATCTTCCTCGCGGACCCGCATTTAGTGATAGCCGGACCGTAGGTCGATTTTAGAAAAGTAAGTCGCGCCTTGGAGTTGATCAAACAAATCGTCAATCCAAGGTAATGGATAGCGATTCTTGATCGTCACTTTATTCAACTCCCAATAATCAATGTACATCCAATACTACCATCTTTCTTCTTTAAGAATAAGACCGGAGCACCCTATGTTGAAGCACTCGGTCGAATAAAACCCTTTTCAAGTAATTCTTGGGTTTGATTTAACAACTCTTGCATTTCCGTTAGTACCAAACGATAAGGAGCTTTAGCAATGGGAGTAGCTCCCGGAACCAACTCAATGCGAAATTCAACTTGTCTTTCCGCTGGAACATCCGGTAATTCATTCGGAAAAACGTCTTCGAATTCACTAACCACCGGAATTTCACGAATGGATGGTGGCTCTTCACGAGTATCAACCACATGAGGAAGAGAAGCCATGCCACCACTAACAAGAAAACGTCGTGCCCGTACATAAGTGCATAATGGCACAACTGTTCCCCGTCTCTCGCCATGAATAATTAACTCTCCCCCACTTGGGGTCTTCACACGAATAGATTTTTCATGGCATGCAATATCGGCTCTATGACGATCGAGCCAATCCATACCAATGACAATATCGAATTCACCCAAGGTCATCGGGATAAGATCGATTTTAAACGTTTCGGAACCAAACACAATTTCACAATCATTACAAACATCAACCCCTAGCACCGTCTTACCATCCGCTATTTCAACTTCTACCGAATGACTTAACTTAGCTAGCGGTTTATCAAGCTTAAACACCAATCTTGGAGAAACAAACGATAAGTTAGCACCACTATCAAATAAGTTCCTTGCCGGATTAGAGTTAACCATGAAAGTACCTGAGACAACTTCATTGGATTGCTTGGGTTCGTCATTAGTCATCAAATAGTTTCGCCCCCGAGCCATACCCACCGCCTTCTCTAGCCTTTTGACATGATCGATGTTCAAATCGGGACACTCCGACTTTCGGTGTCCTTCTTTGTTGCAAATAAAACAATTGAGCTTGTTTGTCGAAGGAGGCTTTGTACAATCTCGAGACAAATGACCACGTACCCCACAATTGTAGCAAGTAGGGATAAAGTTCCCGAAACCACCCTTCTTCACACTATTCACACTTTCGGAACCCTTTTTGCTTTTCTTGTTGGAAAAGTTCGAATGACTCGAACCTTCAAATTTTCTCTTAGAGAAAGAGAAATCGCTTTGCTTTGGGACTTTCGGTTCGAAGCCCCGGGCTAACTCAAACAATTCCTCAAAAGACATAGCCATTCCCCGACTAATCTTACGCTTTAACTCATCGCTTAGTGTATGATAAAAATCTAACATCAACTTGTGATCATCACCAACATATTCTGGACAAAAACGAGTCTTTGCCAAGAAGGTCGACTTGAGGGTAACCAAGTCCATTGAACCTTGTCGCAAATTGTGCAACTCGTCCCGGATTTTATCAAGGTCGGAAGGAGTTCGGTATTCTTTAAAAAATTCCTTTTTAAACTCTTCTCACGTTAAGCTCATGCATTGCACTTCACCATAAAACTTAATTTTATCGTCCCACCATAACTTGGCTTCTTCACGTAACATGCTAGAACCATACCTCGTCTTCTTCTCGGGAGGACACTCCGTGGTACGGAAAGCCCCCACAATATTGGAAATCCAACATGCGCTCTTCAATGGATCCCTCACCCCATTAAACATAGGAGGTTGAGCATCCTTGAAGTTTTTGTAGTGGAAGTCTCGCCTTCCATAACCACCATTACCATTACCCCCTTCACCACGAGGATGAATATTTCTAGCTTCTATTGCCTCCTTAATTGCAGCATTCATTCGCTCATTGATCATTTCGGTTACTTGCCCATTAACCGATTCTTGGAAAACCTTTCGGACATCGTCAAGAAATTCCGTTTTTAGCTTTTTAAAGATGGCCTCAACCTTGGCCGTGAGTTCAACTTCCTCGCTCGTGCCTCCTTCATTGGTATCATGTACATTTCTTATCTTCATTCTATAAAACGAAGTAAATTAAATAACGAACGAAAAGACATGACACAATATACATGAACACCTCACCGCCCCATATTGCTCAACAATCATCGTACATCGCTTGTTCGACACGATTTGAACCCGTAACAATGGTAGCTAATCATTGTTACGAGATCACGTCGCATTAACTCGCTAGTACAACGTCTATCTCCCTTGATGATTGCAAAACACAACACAAAATAATTATCGCATAGTTAGTTCACCTAAAACTAGGCACTAACCAATCCCCGGTTCGACCCGTCTCCTACAAGTCCCGCATAAACCGCATACACAATAAAGTCTAAGTCTAGGCACCTATCTCAAATCGCTTAAATCATTTAGAACATGCTCTGATAACACTTGTAACAACCCAAACCAATAACCAACCGAATACGTGAAATAAAATTTTTTTTATGCCAGAAGAGTGCGCCACGCGCACCATCCTAGGGTGCGCGGCGCGCACAAGCCCAATTCAGTTCTGTCCGGTTTTCTAAATTTTCAAGTAAAGATCTCCCACTTCCCGACATATTTAGACGAAACGCTTTTCACAACATGATATAATAGTTAAAACTCACACGATTCAATAATAAAATAAGTTTTACGAAACCGGGCCCACATATGCCGTAATACGAGTTTCGTACAAAAGTATAAGTTTCAATCGAATTAGTTAAACTACCCAACTCTCGGTCAAACTTCAAAAGCTAACACATCCAAAAGCGTCCCCTATCAAACAATCGGGATCTCTAATCCTATCGTACGCCCTTACCCTTGTCAACGCCCGAGCCTATAAAAAGGTAAACAACGAGAGGGTAAGCAAAGCTTAGTAAATGCAATAATTATACATATAAATATATAACTTACTTACTTGCAAACACTTACAACAAATCCGCATACGTACTAGCAACATAATTAGCATACCTTTTTAATGTATAACGCTAAATCCTCGATAACATAAGCTAGTATAACAATATCATATAACGCAAACAATACAAGATGTTACAACACAATACTTAAGCATTGATGTTTACCACATCCATTAGTATTCGAATCCCAAGGCTAGACCAATGAATGGTATCGTCAATATTGAACTTATTTTCCCATCCGTCCTAGTTAATGTGGTATCGTCAACATCGAACTTAAACCCACATATGAGGTATCGTCAACATCGAACTTAAACCCTCATCTAATGACACTATAATAGTGGTAAGACTTCGTTAACATCGAACTTTAAATCCATACATGAGGTATCGTCAACACCGAACTTTAACCCTCATCTCCACAACAATATATTCTAGGATATGGTATCGTCAACATCGAACTTTAACCCATACCCCACAAGTAAATAAATCATATACATATATATATAATTATTCCACTCACCTTAACGATTTGGTGATGATTTTATTCCTTCGAATGCTTCAAAGCCGAGTACCTAATACAATAAGTACTCAATCAACACACACACTAGTTGGGCTAATCACCAACAACTTACTCATGTGTATTTAATGACTTAAATGCATTAAATGCCCCATTTACATCAAAACCGACCATTTAAGGTCAACACACCCATTTCGGGTCATCCACTAGCCCACATAATACCCATTCATTCTATTAACTAGGTGTGCTAGTGATTAACTAACCAATTATGATTCATAAACTCATTTATCATTTCAAAACCCTAGGTTAGTAATTCTTGAGTCCTCATGACTCGATCTTACCCAGAACACCCAAAATCACCAAATATGGGTTTTATGTTCTTCACTAACCCAAACCCTAACCCTTAACAAATTAAAATAGGGAAATCAAGGTTAGAACATACCACCACAACCAAAACGTAGCAAAAGACTAGATGAACAACTTTAATACTTGAGCTTTAACCCGGATCAAGCTTCTTCCTCCTTGATTCAAGCTTTCTCTCTCAAGAACACTCTTCTCTCTCTAAAATTTGATTTGGGGTTGAAGATAAGGTTGGTGTAGTGTTGAATGTGTTTTCAACCACCACACAACTGGCCTTTACAGCCTCAACTCGTCCTCATGTAAAAAGACCACAATACCCTTCATTTATCTTTTTATTAAAAAGCAGAAAAGAAAACTGTGCACAGGGCTAGTGCGCGGCGCGCACGAAGGTCTGGACAGTTTCTGACCTCAGTTTCAATACACAATAATACCCACACTCTATGTACCATATTTACACTGTTGTACAATAATAATTTAGGTCTTACAAAAACCTCGCGACGAAATTAATTAATATGGAACGTTTATAATCAATATGAACGGGACATTTCACTTTCCACCAGACGCCCGACTTATCACTCTGATTTGCAAATGATCGAGGATATTCACAGCTTTTTCGCTCTCTTGGAAAGAGATAATTTCGAAAGCACACCAGACAGGCTAGCGATTTACGTAACAATTGATCACCATGCTGATCTAATTATCAAACAGTTACGAGACGCTGTTATGGAGGAAGAAAGACGAAACAATCTGTTCTCTCATCTTTAACCAGATCGAGTCAACATTGCCACCTATGTTACGAAGCAGATATTACGTATCTTCCACGAATACACAGATCCTAGTTTCACATTTAAAGCTGGATGTCGGGAGATATACTCAAAGACGGTGACATTAATGCTCGGATTCGGATTGCTGTTCACTTCTTTTTAGCTTCATCTTTTAACAAATCTGTGTAAAGCTACAGATTCTTACTGTGGAGATCATCATTCCGAAGACTTCGAGATTCTAAAGATATAGTTTCTAACATTGTTTGAAGAACTTCGAAATGAGCATACCATCAGAGAAACAATCACCACCAGCACTGCTTCTATGATTGACATTCATGTGTCAACCAGCAGAGCCGTAGATCACATTCTCATCGGACTTTAAGACTTATCTAGAGACGAAACTGCGCACTGCTTATCTTTCAGAAGATCTTCAAGAGAAGTACCGGATCTTCTACCACTATTGGTCCTACACTTTCTCAGGATTTACCCGCCAAGACTCACATTCCCTCGAGAAGACCAAGATTACAACCATCAGCGAGGAATATTTGCTTTTTAAAGCGTCACTACGGTCGAGCCAACGACCTTAAACAAAAGCGCTTCTCGGGAGGCAACCCGTGCAATAAAGTAGAGTAGAAGAATAAAGGATGACAAATGAGCCGATCAATAAAAGACGCAAGGATTGAAAGCCAGCCGCATCTGCTAGGTGTATTTCTTTCTTTTCGCTACTAGCTCAAGATTCAAACTATGCCACATCCTAGCTTATCACTAAGTGTAGGATTCCAAACCCAATTAAAAACAATAGACAAATACTCCTAAATCTTCAACTAAAACTCCTAAGTGTGGGATACACTAGCAACATTAAGGACAATGTTCGTCTAAGTGTAGGATGTTGGTATAATCTTTTTATGCTGTATTAAAATAACCCATTACGAAGATTCCAAGTCCTTAAGCCAAATTTCAAAAAAAATTTGCAAAAGAAAGCCTTTTTGAAAAAGTATTTTTGAAAACCTAAAACGTTTGTCAATAATAGTAAGGCTTAAGTAGAGTGGTTATCTTGTTAGGTTAAACCAAATCTCTAATAGAGCATTGCATGACTAAGATATTATCGACCTAAATTGATTATGGCGAGGCACTCCAAATAAGACCAGCATTCATCTTTAATGCTTCACTATTTTCCATTGAGAGTGCCGATTGCTGTACTAAGAATCAGAACTTGCTTTAGATCTACATTTTCGAGCAGCGAAACGTGATTCGATTATAATCAGAAGAGCTAGCCATTTGTCAAAAAAATAAGCCTTCTGCACCTCCACTACTTCTACTCCACAACCACACCCACATCATCTTTACTATTACTCGAAAAATCCAGAAAACGAGTTTCCTTCTGAAAACCCGATGTTATGAACCTCTCAAGTATCATGGCAAAGGTCTTGAAAAAGTTTACCGGCAAAAAGCTTCTCGAGATGAAATCTCCAAAAAAAAAAGAACTTAATAAGAGAAATGACGAAGAAAACTTGACCGAAAATGATTATCAAATGAAGAAATGTTCAAAAGTGCTTCTCAAACACTTCAGCACTTCTATCTATCCGAATAAAAGTTTGTATACAGACTGCATTACCCTTTTCTCTCACTCCTCAAAAAAGACTTCACTACCACTCCAAAATTCCTTTTCCATCATTGACAAATGACCTAGAAGCTAAGATTACTACCGCTCTTGCATTTGCATCAAGAATTTGAGTCTTTATCAAGCCTATGATGATGGGTGCAGCATGACTGGAAATGAGTGAATTCATTTCTTAGATCTATAGGGAACCCTAAATACTTGTGTGATTTGAGTGACCCGTGAAAGCTAGCCTATGTCATGTAACCTCCTCGCATGCTTGCAGAGATAGTTTCAATCATAACATAGATGACTCACCTTATCTTTTTGCTCTTATAATAAAAATAAACCGCTTAGACTATTAGAAAAGAAACTCTAAAAATAATCTTAAGAAAATGAGAGTTTGCTTGAGGACAAGCAAAGTCTAAGTGTGGGATATTTGATATCGGCTAAAAAGTTACGTTTTCACCCCGGTATTAAGGCCCAAAAACAAGAAAGATTCGAACAATGTCGGAAAAATACCCACTTCGTCGGTTAGAATTGAAGAAAAAGTAATTAAGAAGACGGTGCAAAAAGAATCAAGAGAATTGGAGCTAAAACAAAGATTTTAGAGTGAAAACGGTGAAAGACAAGAAATAAAGTTACGATCCAGGGAATTAGCAAGCCAAACGGCTTGCCAAACGGGCTTCCAAACGGCCTGCCAGTGTGGCAAACAGCCTGCCAAATGCCCAGATCAAACGGCCTCGTTAAACGGCTTGCCTGACCTAATGGGCGCTGCAAACGGCTTGCCAAACGACCTGCCAGTCGTTTGCAGGCAAATTTTGTGCTTAGTTAAAGGGGCTTTGTCATTCATTACAACACACACTTCAATTCACCTCTTTCTCTCTCTTGTACAATATTAGTCATACTCTCAAGGCCTTCGACTCCGTGCGGGAAACCTAGTACCCGGAGAAGAACGCCGAAGATTGTATTAGGAGCGGTCTGGAGTCTTAAAGTTATCGCTTTTGTATTCGGAACTCGTTTAATCTACTGGTACTTCTATCCCTTATCTTTATATAATGTCTTCTATCATTATGTTCTATGATATTTCCATGATTAGCGAGTAGTTATCTTTAGTGTATGCTATGATGTAAGCAGTTATAATGCCGAAATAATGTTATGGTTTGTGTATGCAGTTGAAATGCTTTCCGATTATACTTGAAACTCAATCACTTTTCCAACTAATAGAATGTAGTTATTGGCTCTGCTATTGGTAAGTCGCGAACCCCGATTCAGAGTACACTATTTGTGTCACACCTTGGTAAGAGAAGTCTATCAGATACAATGTAAGATCGACTGGGGCACACCGGTTGTAGTAAGTCTATCGAGCTTTGGATTCCAACTGAGGACTCTTTCATAGTGAAACATCTGACTAGACCCTTAGTACATTGTCGGTCCCAGACCATGCTAGTGTAGTCACCAAGCATATAAACTTCGTACGTGCATGGTGAAGCACAGCGGTTGTTGTAAGCTGTACCTATGCTAAGTAAGGCCATGGAACCCGGTCAGTTTTGATTAGTACACTGCACCATAACACGGTCTCAAGAATTGCACCCTGCTTGAGGGATTCTTAGTTAATTAAGGAACTGTTTGTTTAGACACATAAAGGATTGGACCGTTAGGATAACCGAACGTGTTCATGGAAGTCAGCTTGACTTGGCCATGGTGATCTTTATGGTTAAACTCTTTTTAAGGGCCTAACTATATTTTAAAACCAATCATTAACGAAAGCATTGAAACAAAACATGTCTCTCGGATATAGTAAACCATGTATTCTATTATGCTTAAGAAAGTTTAGACCATTGTGGAATGTGACAACCTCGTCAAAACACTTAACGGATCTGTCAGTTGGTCCCACAGCTTGATCGAACTTAAATGAATTAAATAAACAAAGTTGCATTCTTATATTTCAAATGTTTCCCAATAAGGAAACAAACCAAAATATGTAGTTTCAAAACAACCAACCATAGTAATAAACCAAAAGTTGACACAAAACCTTGCCAACAAACCCACAAGTTTAAATTATCCAAAAATAGAATGCAAGCTTAAGTTTCATAAATCGTTTCATAAAATCTGCCCAAATGCATGCAGACTCTTCTAAACACAGCAGAAGCATCATAAAACTCATGTACCTGTGAAAACATGCAAGTAAACTGTCAACACAAAGGTTGAGTGAATTATAGGTTTAAATAATAAGTAAACTTTAGACCACAAGATTTAAAAATGTTAGAAAACATTAAACATTATTCCATTATCAATGAGCCACCTGGTAACCACTTAACACTTTATTTACCCGTGCCAAACACAATAAAAATATACACTTGGACAGTGTATCTACAACAAATTACGAAGTACTAAACATTCCGATGATAAATTGCTAGCGCGACTAGCTCGAAATGGGGTTGTCAAACCTGATAGATCTATCCATAGGATTCGCGTTCACCGGTAGAAACCAATGATTACAGTTACCAGACTAGGGAATATTTTTGTCCAACTCACAATGAATAATTAAATTTAACTGTTACTTGTGTCTAAACGTAAATAAAAATGCATGTAATCACATCCCAAAAATATACTTTGAAAAGTATGTAAAAACGGGAATATAACTCACCTTAAAAGCAACTGAAGAAACCACACAAACAAGCGAATAGCAAATAGAGTAAAGTGATCAGGAACGATCACAACGCCGACCTTTAAATAAAGCAGGTCGATATAAATAACTAACTTAGGTCAAGTCTTAGTATGATAGCTATTGTACATGTTGTAAGTAGACATAGAACAATACTCGGCAAGCATCGGTTTGACTGGAACAGCGTACGGACACAGACTTTCTATTTATAAAAAGTTTCTATTTTTAGTAGGTTTCCATTTTTGGAAAGTTTCTATTTTTGGAAAGTTTCTATTTTTGGAAAGTTTCTATTTTTGGAAAGTCTCTATTTTAGGAAAGTTTCCAAATTTAGAAAGTTCTATTTTTAGAAAGTTTTTAAGTTAAGAAAGTTTCCTTATTTTAGAAAGTCAACAAAAGTCAACTAAAAGTCAAAGTCAACCGAAAGTCAACTCAAAAGCCAACCTTGGTCAAACATAGTCAACATTAATTTAAAAAGTGTACATTATAATAATAACATAAGTTATAATGTTTATTAAAGTTAAAAGTGTATAATTAAGTCATAACATAAGTTTAATTAAATAAAATGAATTATTAAAGTTAATATAAGTTGAAGTGATATAATTAATATATCATAAGTATTTAATTAATTAATTAAATATTAATCATAATATAAGTATTATTAATTAATAATAAATTTTTAAATCATATCAAAAGTATTATTAATTAATAATGAATTATTAACCATATCATAAGTTTCTAATTATAATTATTAAATCATAAGTATTTAATAATTAAATCTTAATTAAATAATAATTAAGTCTTATAATAATTAAATAATTATTTAATCTTTATTATAAGTCTTATAATAATATTCTCATAAAATAAATTTAATACTTATCATAAGTATTTTCCAATAATAATAAAAGTATTATTAATCGTAAGTTAAATTAAAATGTTAATTAAATCATAAATAATAATTAAATAATATAATAAATATTTATATCATAAGTCTTAAATAATAATAATTACTTCTTTTATCATAAGTAATTAATTAATAATGAAATTCATTATTTTTATCATAAGTTTTAGAATTAATCATAAGTTTTAATTCAAAAGTTCCTCGGGTCGTATCTTGAGCCCCGGGTGTCGATTTCTGGCGAGCCTTATATGCATCTCCGCTTATTCAAACCACCCAACACAATGGTGCACTCAAGAACACACCAAGAATAGTCCACAAGTCGTGGTAATCAGCCATGACACCACTTAGACCTTCAATTTTCTCAAAACCGTGTTTTAGTCATAACGGGTGAACCGTGGCTCGGATTTAGGTGACCCGAACATGAAAGTTCGTCCCACCATCAGTCCTAACACACTAACACACCCTAAAGACACCAAAGATGGTCACAAAGTCGGACCAAACCTGGTTCATGTCAATATCACAATTCAATTTTAACAAAATAGTAATTTGATCATATCTAGGGCTCCGGGAATCGAAACGACATGAATCCGGAGTCTAAAATTAATGTATTGATGAGAGGAACTCATATAGATAGTTTATTTTAACTTTTATATCAGTCACAAACCCAGAATACACGAAATAGCTGCTGTCCAGAATTTTATAAACCGAAAACATGCAATTATGAGTACATCTATGCATACAAACATCATTACAATAATCCACAAACATCATACTACTAAATAATCATCAAAATACAGAAAATAAATGAAAAATTGAAAATTCTAGGGTTAGGGTTTATACCCTAATCGAGAAATGTTTGATGTTATCGCGTAGAGAACGGAACGAGGAACGCGTTGGTGTTAATTAATTGATGATCCAAGCAAGCTTTTTGTTGAAGAATGATGATGATGGTGGTGAGATAGGCGATGGCCAAAGGAGAGGGGAGAGGGAGAGGAGAGCAAAAATAAAAGATTAGGTTTTGATAAATATTGGAATTGAAATAATGAACCAAAAATAAAAATCAAGGGAGTATTCCTCCCTCCCCTTGGAGTTTTGGCCGAATGAGGGATGGGGTGGGCCCCACTAGGCCCATCTCACTTAATTTTTAAGTTACTTATGGCCCAAAAATCCCGAACGAGTCCCGAAACGAGAAAACGCACTTACGCGATTAAAAATTCGGAAAGATAACAAACGCGCGACGAAAAATAAATATAAATACACTATATAATAATATGATCTTAAAATATCATATTTAAAATATTTAGGATTTAAAAATCCCGAAAATGCGTCCGTTGGTTTTAAAACCGAAAAGATTCGCCGAATGAAAATCCGCGAGACGTAGAAACGTATAAATTAAAATATGAATACAAATATTCACATAACACATAATAATTAATATATATATATATATATATATATATATATATATATATATATATATATATATATATATATATATATATATATATATATATTATCACAAAAATAATAATATAGGTCATAGAAATGACGTGGCACACTAACAGTTAACGGCCGTTAAATAATTAACTGAAAAAGATAACGAAAAAAGTGGGGTCGTGACAGTACCTTCCCGTTACGGAAATTTCGTCCCGAAATTTAAGCAGGCGCAGGGGTTGCCTCGGCATCTGAGAACAAATGCGGGTATTTCTGCTTCATCTGGTCTTCACGCTCCCAAGTGAACTCGGGACCGCGTCTAGCGTTCCATCTGACCCGAACAATAGGAATTCTGCTCTGTTTAAGAGTCTTAACCTCTCGGTCCATGATTTCAACAGGCTCCTCAATAAAATGCAATTGCTTATCAACTTGAAGTTCCTCCAAAGGAATAGTCTGATCAAATTCAGCCAAGCACTTCTTTAAATTCGAAATATGGAAAACATCGTGAACAGCACTGAGTTCTTGTGGCAATTTCAAACGATAAGCCACCGGTCCAACTCTTTCAATGATCTCAAAAGGTCCCACAAAACGAGGACTTAACTTTCCCCTTTTACCAAAACGGATTACGCCCTTCCAAGGAGAAACTTTTAACATAACACGATCACCAACTTGAAATTCAACATCTTTCCTTCCCTTATCGGCATAACTCTTTTGCTAACTTCTAGCAGTTCTCAACCTTTCTTTAATTTGTACAATCTTCTCAGTAGTCTCGTGAATAATCTCTAGACCTGTAAGTTGAGCATCCCCAACCTCATTCCAACAAATAGGAGACCTACATTTCCTACCGTACAAAGCTTCAAACGGTGCGGCTTTAATACTTGCGTGGTAACTGTTGTTATAAGAAAACTCAGCTAGCGGCAAATATTTATCCCACCCATTTCCAAAATCGATGACGCACGCTCGCAACATATCTTCTAATGTCTGAATGGTCCTTTCACTTTGACCATCCGTTTGAGGATGATAAGCGGTGCTCATATCTAACCTAGTACCCAAGGCTTCCTGTAAAGATCACCAAAACCTCGACACAAATCGACTGTCTCGGTAAAAAATAATGGACACGGGGACACCATGCCTAGAAACAATCTCTTTCAAATACAAACGGGTGAGTTTCTCCATCGAATCTGTTTCCCTAATCGGAAAAAAGTGAGCCGACTTAGTGAGTCGATCTACAATCACCCAAATCGCACCATAGCCACCCGAAACTCTTGGTAACTTAGTAATAAAATCCATAGTGATACCTTCCCACTTCCACTCAGGAATTTCTGGTTGCACCAAAAGTCCAGACAGTTTTTGATGTTCAGCTTTGACCTTAGCACAGGTCAAACACTTAGTCACATACTTAGCTACATCACCTTTCAAATTATGCCACCAATACAGCTCCTTAAGATCCTGATCCATCTTTCCTGAACCAGGATGAATAGAGTATCTAGACTTATGAGCCTCATCCAAAACAAGTTGTGGAAGACCTCAAAATTTCGGAACCCATAGACGTCCCGCAAAATACCTAGTACCTTCAGCTCGTACTTCAAACTTCTTAGCTACCTTTTCTACATTCTCCTTCACGAAATTCTCCTCCTTTTAGGCTTCTTGTTGTGCCTCAAGAATCTGCCTAACGAGGTTTGATCTAACTGTCATATTCAAGGCCCTAACCCTGCGAGGTTCAGTCCTCTCTTTACGACTCAATGCATCAGCCACAACATTAGCCTTACCCGGGTGATACAAAAGGTCACAATTATAATCATTCAACGTCTCAATCCATCTTCGTTGTCTCATGTTCAACTGTTTCTGATCGAGGATATGTTGAAGACTCTTGTGATCGGTGTACACAGTACTCTTAACACCAAAAAGATAGTGTCTCCAAATTTTAAGCGCAAAAACAACAGCCCCCAACTCTAAATCATGAGTTGTATAGTTCTGTTCGTGAATCTTCAACTGTCGTGACGCATACGCAATAACCTTCTTTCATTGCATTAAAACGCAACCATAGCCTTGTCTCGATGCATCACAATAAACAACAAAATCGTCATTACCCTCCGGTAGTGACAAAATCGGAGCGGTAGTCAACTTCTTCTTCAAAATCTGAAAAGCATCCTCTTGTTCATCCTTCCACTCATACATCTTCCCCTTATGAGTTAAAGCAGTCAGAGGTTTCGCAATACGAGAGAAATCTTGAATGAACCTTCGATAGTAACCTGCCAACCCTAAGAACTGACGAATCTGAGTAGGAGTTTTCGGGGTTTCCCACTTTTCAATCACCTCAATTTTAGCAGGATCAACTTGTATTCCCAGTTTACTAACAATATGACCAAGGAACTGAACTTCTCTTAACCAAAAAGCACACTTAGAGAACTTAGCGTACAACTCTTCTTTCTTTAACAAATCAAGCACTAACCTCAAGTGTTCTTCGTGCTCTTCATCACTCTTAGAATAGATAAGGATGTCGTCGATGAAAACAATAACGAACTTGTCCAGATAGGGTCTACACACACGGTTCATGAGGTCCATGAACACAGCAGGTGCATTTGTCAATCCGAACGGCATAACAAGAAATTCAAAGTGACCGTAACGGGTGCGAAAAGCAGTTTTTGAAACATCAGATTCTTTAACACGCAACTGATGATAGCCAGAACGAAGATCAATTTTTGAATAAACAGAAGAACCTTGAAGTTGATCGAACAGATCATCAATTCTCGGTAGAGGATAACGATTTTTAACAGTGAGCTTATTCAGTTCACGATAATCAATGCATAAACGGAAAGAACCATCCTTCTACTTAACAAACAGAATGGGAGCTCCTCAAGGGGACGAACTAGGATGAATAAAACCTTTGTCTAACAACTCACGGAGTTGACTAGACAATTCTTGAAGTTCGGAAGGCACAAGACGATAAGGAACACGTGCTACAAGAGCAGCGCCGGGAACAAGATCAATTTGAAATTCTACCGCGCGTTGCGGCGGAAGGCTAGGTAAGTTATCGGGAAACACCTCGGGAAAATCCCTAACAATGTGAACGTCATCAACGTTCTTCACTTCCTTACTAGGATCAACAACATGAGCAAGAATAGCATGACAGCCTTTGCGGAGATGTTTACGAACTTTCATACAGCTAATAAGATTTAACTGTGTGCATTTCTTATCTCCAAAGACCATCAGTGGCTCTCCAATCACATCAGTAATACGAATAGCCTCATCATAACACACGATCTTAGCACGGTTCGCAGATAACCAATCCATACCAATAACCATATCAAAACTACCAAGTTTAATCGGTATCAAGTCTATCTCAAAATCCCTACCACCCAGATTAATGTTACATTCACGATGTACAGTCTTAGCAGTAAGTTCTTTACCATTAGCTACTTCAACAACATAAGTATTGTCTAAGGGAGTTAACGGCGTTTTGATTCTCGGACTTAATTTACTCGACACGAAACTTAAATCAGCCCCTGAATCAAATAGTACATAAACTGATAAATCGTTGACTGAGAACGTACCAGTAACAAGCTTAGGATCTTCCTCCGCATCCTTAGCATTAATGTTGAACGCTCGGCCGCGTGCAGTTTCAGCAGTCTTCTTGTTGGGACAAGCATCTCGAAAATGCCCCGGCTTCCCACACTCATAACAAACCCTTTGATTACCTCCATTATTCGATTTCCCATTACCACTACCGTTACCACCTCTATTACCAACATTATTATTATTACCACCAGCCGCGGGAGTAGCAGAACCTGGCAAAAGCACTGTACAATCTTTAGCAATGTACCCTTGCTTGGAGCACCTCTTACAAGTAACTGTGCAGTAACCATCATGAGCTTTATAGCAACGAGGACACACACGCTGATTTCTGTTGTTAGCACCTGAGGTATCCTGTTTCTTCTACTGATTTTGGTTTTGATTGCGGTTGTTATCCCACTTTCATTTCCCATTATCAGCCTTCTTGACAACCTCCTCACTAGTTTCAGCAACTGTAGTCTTGCTTCTTCTCAACACCTTGTCATTAAGTTTGTGGGCTATAGACATAGCCGCCTCAATAGTCTGGGGTTCACTAGACTCAACCCCGTGTTCAATCTTCTCTGATAAACCATCAATGTAAGCCTCAATTTTGCGGTCCTCATCCGCATAAACCCTAGGACACAGCAAAGTTAACTCGAAAAACCTTCGTTCATAGGCATCTAACTCGGTGCCATGCATTTTCAAATTCTTGAGCTCAACCTCTAGCTTCTTAAGCTCACCCCGAGGTCTATAGCGGGTGATCAATCTTTCCTTAAAATCATTACAGGCCAAACCATAAGCTACATCGCTTCCCAAAATACTAACCAGATTGTTCCACCATGTCAAGGCACTATCCTTGAGAGTGCAACTAGCGAAACTAACTTTGTCCTCTTCACGGACCCGACTGACCCTGAAAATAGATTTGATCTTCTCGAACCAACGAGTAAGCCCTATTGGTCCTTCCGTACCACTGAATTCTTGGGGTCGACCAGCCATAAAAGTCTTGTGGGAGCATCCCACCTGGTTGTTGTTCACATTGGCGTTAACATTAGCATTTGCTGCCATAGCAGCAGTAATTCCTTCATTGATCGGGCGTTGCATACGCGCTTCAGTGGACTCTCTTGGAGGCATGATCTTCAAAATAGAATAACACATCCGTTAGTACCAAGAATAATACTAGTTTCATAAAGGAATAGATCAAAACACGAAAAGATTAACCATCATAAATAATAGTTAACAAACACTATGAGTAATAACATGACAGTTATGATTGTTATAGAAATAACCATCACATGCATACATATTTTATGATAACATCATACAACATACATAGCACCTAACATACATGAACATATATTACGCATAATATAACATGCCAAGAGCCACAACATCATAAATAAAACATGATAATGATAATAGATGTCATAAAAATAACCATCCATACATAATGAAAAATATCCCATAACAAAATCTTTATAAAATCCTCGACAAAACGCCGTACATAACCCAAAATGTATGTATAAAAAGGACATTAAGTCTGATGAAATAGATAATCAATATGAATAATCACATCACATTCGCTTAGAGCGGGTGTGATAAGCTGGTCCAGCATGAGTCTCAGCAGGATCCTCATACTTACGCAACTTCCCTTTCACAACATCCAACTCTTCCTTCAACACACGAACAGTGCTCTCGAGAGCCTCGAACTTAGCATTAACTTCTCGATCACGCTTACGGTTCGCATCCTTAACCCAATGCTTTAAAGTGATAAAGTTACCCATGTCGGCACGGATCTCGTCCATAACTTCATTATGTGGAAAAGTGCGCAAACAATCACTAAGGGCGTTAATACGTGTCACCTCATTATAAGCCCGGTTCATATGAGTAATGGTAGAAAAATAGTAATGAACAGGATCATCGATCTCTGGTTGATTAGCACGACGTCTAGCAGGAGACGGTGGAGCAGGAGCAGCAACAGAGTTATCGCTCGAAGTCGACATCTGCAAATAGCAAAACCGCAAACTACATACCAAAAAGATATGAAAGCTAATAATATAACTTATACGAAATGAAATGCATAATAATGCTATAGCAAAAAAGGTCGGGCTGTAGACTAGACTCTAATGCACCCTAATAACCATGGGTTGACCACATTAAGACCGCCTAGTTCCCTACAACCAACGCTCTGATACCACATGTGACGACCCCGTTAAAACACTTAACGGATCCGTCAGTTGGTCCCACAGCTTGATCGGACTTAAATGAATTAAATAAACAAAGTTGCATTCTTTTATTTCAAATGTTTCCCAAAAAGGAAACAAACCAAAATATGTAGTTTCAAAACAACCAACCATAGTAATAAACCAAAAGTTGACACAAAACCTTGCCAACAAACCCACAAGTTTAAATTATCCAAAAATAGAATGCAAGCTTAAGTTTCATAAATCGTTTCATAAAATCTGCCCAAATGCATGCAGACTCTTCTAAACACAGCGGAAGCATCACAAAACTCATGTACCTATGAAAACATGCAAGTAAACTGTCAACACAAAGGTTGAGTAAATTATAGCTTTAAATAATAAGTAAACTTTAGACCACAAGATTTAAAAATGTTAGAAAACATTAAACATTATTCCATTATCAATGAGCCACCTGGTAACCACTTAACCCTTTATTTACCCTTGCCAAATACAATAAAAATATACACTTGGACAGTGTATCTACAACAAATTACGAAGTACTAAACTTTCCGATTATAAATTGCTAGCGCGACTAGCACGAAATGGGGTTGTCAAACCCGATAGATCTATCCGTAGGATTCACGTTCACCGGTAGAAACCAATGATTACAGTTACCAGACTAGGGAATATTTTTGTCCAACTCACAATGAATAATTAAATTTAACTATTACTTGTGTCTAAACGTAAATAAAAATGCATGTAATCACATCCCAAAAATATACTTTGAAAAATATGTAAAAACGGGACTATAACTCACCTTAAAAGTAACTGAAGAAACCACATAAACAAGCGAACAACAAATAGAGTAAAGTGATCAGGAACAATCACAACGCCGACCTATAAATAAAGCAGGTCGATATAAATAACTAACTTAGGTCAAGTCTTAGTATGATAGCTATTGTACATGTTGCAAGTAGACATAGAACAATACTCGGCAAGCATCGGTTTGACTGGAACAGCGTACGGACACATACTTTCTATTTATAGAAAGTTTCTATTTTTAGCAGGTTTCCATTTTTGGAAAGTTTCTATTTTTGGAAAGTTTCTATTTTTGAAAAGTTTCTATTTTTGGAAAGTTTCTATTTTAGGAAAGTTTCCAAATTTAGAAAGTTCTATTTTTAGAAAGTTTTTAAGTTAGGAAAGTTTCCTTATTTTAGAAAGTCAACAAAAGTCAACTGAAAGTCAAAGTCAACCGAAAGTCAACTCAAAAGTCAACCTTGGCCAAACATAGTCAACATTAATTTGAAAAGTGTACATTATAATAATAACATAAGTTATAATGTTTATTAAAGTTAAAAGTGTATAATTAAGTCATAACATAAGTTTAATTAAATAAAATGAATTATTAAAGTTAATATAAGTTGAAGTGATATAATTAATATATCATAAGTATTTAATTAATTAATTAAATATTAATCATAATATAAGTATTATTAATTAATAATAAATTTTTAAATCATATCATAAGTATTATTAATTAATAATGAATTATTAACCATATCATAAGTTTCTAATTATAATTATTAAATCATAAGTATTTAATAATTAAATCGTAATTAAATAATAATTAAGTCTTATAATAATTAAATAATTATTTAATCTTTATTATAAGTCTTATAATAATATTCTCATAAAATAAATTTAATACTTATCATAAGTATTTTCCAATAATAATAAAAGTATTATTAATCGTAAGTTAAATTAAAATGTTAATTAAATCATAAATAATAATTAAATGATATAATAAATATTTATATCATAAGTCTTAAATAATAATAATTACTTCTTTTATCATAAGTAATTAATTAATAATGAAATTCATTATTTTTATCATAAGTTTTAGAATTAATCATAAGTTTTAATTCAAAAGTTCCTCGGGTCGTATCTTGAGCCCCGGGTGTCGATTTCTGGCGAGCCTTATATGCATCTCCGCCTATTCAAACCACCCGACACAATGGTGCACTCAAGAACATACCAAGAACAGTCCACAAGTCGTGGTAATCAGCCATGACACCACTTGGACCTTCAATTTTCTCAAAACCGTGTTTTAGTCATAACGGGTGAACCGTGGCTCGGATTTAGGTGACCCGAACATGAAAGTTCGTCCCACCATCAGTCCTAACACACTAACACACCCTAAAGACACCAAGGATGGTCACAAAGTCGGACCAAACCTGGTTCATGTCAATATCACAATTCAATTTTAACAAAATAGTAATTTGATCATATATAGGGCTCCGGGAATCGAAACGACATAAATCCGGAGTCTAAAATTAATGTCTTGATGAGGGGAACTCATCTAGATAGTTTATTTTAACTTTTATATCAGTCATAAACCCAGAATACACGAAATAGCTGCTGTCCAGAATTTTATAAACCGAAAACATGCAATTATGAGTACATCTATGCATACAAACATCATTACAATAATCCACAAACATCATACTACTAAATAATCATCAAAATACAGAAAATAAATGAAAAATTGAAAATTCTAGGGTTAGATTTTATACCCTAATCGAGAAACGTTTGATGTTATCGCGTAGAGAACGGAACGAGGAACGCGTTGGTGTTAATTAATTGATTATCCAAGCAAGCTTTTTGTTGAAGAATGATCATGATGGTGGTGAGCTAGGCGACGACCAAAGGAGAGGGGAGAGGGAGAGGAGAGCAAAAATAGAAGATTAGGTTTTGATAAATATTGGAATTGAAATAATTAACCAAAAATAAAAATCAAGGGAGTATTACTCCCTCCCCTTGGAGTTTCGGATGAATGAGTGGTGGGGTGGGCCCCACTTTGCCCATCTCACTTAATTGTTAAGTTACTTATGGCCCGAAAGCCCGAACGAGTCCCGAAACGCAAAAACGCACTTGCGCGATTAAAAATTCGGAAAGATAACAAACGCGCGACGAAAAATAAATATAAATACACTATATAATAATATGATCTTAAAATATCATATTTAAAATATTTAGGATTTAAAAATCCCGAAAACACGTTCGTTGGTTTTAAAACCGAAAAGATTCGCCGAATGGAAATCCGCGAGACGTAGAAACGTATAAATTAAAATATGAATACAAATATTCACATAACACATAATAATTAATGTATATATATATATATATATATATATATATATATATATATATATATATATATATATATATATATATATATATACAAAAATAATAATATAGGTCATAGAAATGACGTGGCACACTAACAGTTAACGGCCGTTAAATAATTAACTGAAAAAGATAACGGAAAAAGTAGGGTCGTGACATGGAATGTTAATATGTCACCCAACCGAGTCGCTCAATTGGATGAGCCGTCTGAACGTGTATGCCTGTAGTCAGACTGCACGGGCGTCGGGGGTAAGGGACGTTGCTGTCTATTCAGAATCTTCAAGCCTAACGCAGTACCCCGTGACATGTCTTATGGTAGGGGCGTTTAGGACCAGTGTAATGAATACAAGGCCTCTGCCTATTCATGAGCCAGCATTCCATAATCTCAGCAGAATAACTGATGAAATCATAGTATAAACTCACTTTAACCTTATCTGAATTACGAATTTTATCGTATTTACTTTATCTGTCTTATAAATTAGAAAATCCCAAAATTAAGTAACCACTACTCCTTCATAACTACCTTAGACTTAAGTATAGGTTCGATTCTACTGAGATCTCAAAAATACGACTCTAGTTCATACTTCCCTTACTCATACTAAGGGGTAGTACGATTTAGGCCCCTCTAAATATAAATTTAAAACAGTACCACCCCCTTGGTGGTTGATTCTGGCGTGTTGCGGCCCGACGACACCGCACAAATAAAACCGTCCATTTCGGCCGTATCAGTGTCTGATGGAGGTGAGAGATGGTGTTTCTCCGCATCACCACTAACTAACCGTCGCTAGTCCCGGTTACTGTGATAGTACCGGCGGTTGGTTCCACCAGTTGGTAGTTGTGGTCTAAGTGATGTGAATGTAAGTAATTGGAAAAAGAAAAAATGTTAGAAAATTTTTTGTAAAAATGTGAAATGAACAAAATGCCCTCGTGAACAGTGTTAAGCCTCATCATAATTACCAGTTGGTAGTTGTGGTCTAAGTGATGTGAATGTAAGCAGTTGGAAAAAGAAAAAAATGTTAAAGAAATGTTTGTAAAAATGTAAAATGACCAAAATGTCCTCGTGAACAGTGTTAAGCTTCATCATAATTAGTATATAGTTATAATAGTCATACTGAAATGCCCCGTCCTAATCCATCTGGACGAAGTCTTCAACAGTTGGTCCCATTGCGAGGTTCTGGCCTCTATATGCCATAAACGACTCCATGTAATATGAGCGAATGCACAGCGAAAGATTTCTTTCTTACCTGAGAATAAAAATGCTTTAAAGTGTCAACCAAAAGGTTGGTGAGTTCATAAGTTTATTATAAAACAATAAAGTTAACCATTTTGATAGACCACAAGATTTAAATGCTGCATGGTACAAATGGGCCCGAATCCTATACCCACCTGTAATGTACATGCGATATCTTTTAAATACAGTACACCTTTCTCGTGTAAGAAATCCTTTTTTCATAAATCTTAGTAACCGTACACATATCTCATGTACAAAATATAATACGCATAACCTGTGTATAAAAATCATTCTCTCGATACAAAACATTCACATCAATTGGTGGCAATTATCATGTCCACATAATTCAATGGTGGCAATTATCATGTCCACATAATTCAATGGTGGCAATTATCATGTCCACATAATTCAATGGTGGCGATTATCATGTCCACATAATTCAATGGTGGCAATTATCATGTTCACATAATTCAATAATAATCAACAGAACTTCCCTCTGCATAATAATTCATTCGAGGAATGTTTTGTTTGTGTCTATCTCGTCAAACATTTATAAAAACAATTCATGTATTCGCAGTTCAAAATATATTTCAAAAGTATTTAATAAAGCAGTTGTAAAAGTAGCGCATGTATTCTCAGTCCCAAAAATGTAAAGAGTAAAAGGGACAAATGAAACTCACAATAATGTATTTTGTAGTAAAAATATATATGACGACATTGAACAAGAGTAGGGTTGGCCTCGGATTCACGAACCTATATCAATTGTGTATTTATATTAAAACGTATATTCGTAATCGGACAAAATTTACTTATTATTAGTGGTATAGTTTTTATATTAATAACTTAGATTCATTTTATAATGTAAAAGCATTATTTTTGTTATGTTATTTAGTTTGTGAATATATTCAAAATGTTTAATATCTATATATTTAGTTATATTAATATATTTATATATTTATGGTTAGTATTATATATAAAAAATATCATTAGTTTGTTATATATAAGTATTTATGTAAATATTGTTATTATGTTTGATATGTAGATATATAAACTATTAATAGAATTATAATATATGTATTAAGTATATTTTAGGTACAAAATAGCTATTTGAAATAAAATAATAATTCTGATTACTTGTAAAATATTAATTTTACTTGTTAATGAAAATCATGATACTGATTTTAGTAATTACATAATAATAATACTTGTGATAATATAACTAATATTACTTATGTTAAGTTTGTTCATAAAAAGGTATTAATACTAATATCTATGAAAATAACAACAATTTATATTATTTTCATATTCATCATAATAATACTAATATTAAAGTTTTAAAATTTATAATAATATCATAATTAATATTTATAATAGTAATAATAATAGATATAACACTTGTAGTTAGAGTTAACAATTATGATACTTACAATCATAATTACCATACTAATTATAATACAAGTATTTATGATAATAATAATACTATATTTATAATACTCTCAAAATTATATTTATAATCATGATACTCGTTAATATTCAACTAATAATAACAATAATTATAATAACAATAACAATACTAATAATAATAAGAATAATAATAATAATAATAATAATAATAAATGATAAATAATAGTAAGTGTTATACCCTTAGAAGCTTTGTCAAAAAAATAATAATGCCCTGGACCGGGCTCGAACCCATGACCTCCCGCTCACCCAACAACACCCCTAACCGTTACGCTGTTTCAACTTTTCTGTTTTAAATCGACGGTTAAACCATATAACCCGTAATCGTTTATATTTCATTTTCTTCCTCTAACACTCGGCCCAACAGAAACGCATAAACTTGGCCCAACAACAATCCAAAGAAAAATATACGGCCCACAAGGCAAACGAAGCCCAACAAATGGCTGTTTGGTTCTGTGATTCTCGGCGATTAAGTAAAAGAGAAACAAAAGAAGAAGAAAAATACAGCAGCCGCTAGTTCCTCAATTATTCACCATGACATCATCGTTCACTTAATCAGATATAGAAACAGAAACATACGAATAGCAGCAAACCAGTGATCGTCATAATACATCGTCCTCTTTCAACAATGATTATTATCGTTAATTTTTTTTTATACGAACAGGAAGCAACAATCATCAATATTCATCGTTTTCGTCTTTATCATCCTGAAAACCGCTCTCTTCGATCATTACTATAATTCACTTGATCTTTATCTCCATTCCATGGTTTCATCATCATATCACAATGTTTGTGGTTAACAGAAAGAACATGAATAGGATGATAGCGGTTTCTATGATTGGAGGTTTAGTGTATTGGATCTTGTTCGAGACAGACCCATAACACCCGTAACAGTAGCATCGTGTTTGCAGCAGTGGGTTTGTTGGTGGCTTACGAGTACGTTTATGAGAGAGAGAGAGAGGAGAGAGAAGATATGGTGGTGGCGGTCGATGGTGGTTGTGGTGGTGGTTGTTCACGACAGTAGCAGAAAACATTTGATGGTGATGGAGGTCCGATAATAGTTAGGGTGCCATGGTGGTTTGCGGTGGTGTTGGCGGTTCAGTGGTAGTGATGATAGTTGTTTGATGATAGCAAGGTGGTGTTAGTTTAATAGGAAACAAAATGTTTGTAGCAGAAGTAGTTCGATCAGTAGGAACGAAAGTTTATTGAGTTAATATGTTTCATCTTCAAGTATGCATCGGTTTATATTCATGGTGGTTGTTTCACACATAAAAGAAAAACATGGTTCAAGTATAGTTTAATGGTGATTGAAATGGGTGTTTAGTTACTTGATGGTCATTAGACAGAAATGGAACAGAAGTGGGTGTGGTTCACTTGTTACATGTAATCATATATGTATATAAATATAGATATAGAATATTAACTTAATACAATAATAAATCATATCATTAATCAAAGAAAGAACGTGGGTATACAGTTAGTATCCTCCATGATTTACTCTACCGACAGTTTTCACGGGGTGTGTCCATTGCTAAACCGTTACGGATAATTTAATTCAGAAAAATCCCATATTTTTAGATTAAATATATTTAATTATTTCACTCATTAACTGTTTGAAACCAGATCAAAAAGGTTCGAGAATTATTTATTTTATGTTCCACTTTTTGTGTACGGAGTACTAATTTTTAAAATTAAAAAGGTTAAAATATTTTTACCAAAACTAAAATCTTCGTAATCAATTTACAGTCCAACTTTTATTTTGATCCTTCGTATATATATATTATATCTATATGAACACTAACGAAATGTCAACCGAATGTTATAGACGTTTACTATTTAGGCTCGAAATCAACTATTTTTATTATATTCTCTTTCTATATATAAACAGTTTTAAATAGCAAGTTTACTACTAAAATAACTATATTATATATTTGTAAACAATTCGATTTAATATAATTTATATATTTACAAGAAATATTTATATATATATATATATATATATATATATATATATATATATATATATATATATATATATATATATATATATATATATATATATATATATATATATATATATATATATATATATATATATATATATATATATATATATATATATATATATAATTATAGTTTTCATTACATTGCATATTATTTTACGTATTTATTTCCAACAATTTAGTCATACAATAGTGCCAATAATATTTCAAATTATAATATATTTATATATGTATCTATTTACAAATAGTTGTTCGTGAATCGTCGGGAACAGTTGAAAGTTAATTGAATATATGAAATTAGTTCACAACTTTTGAGACTCAACATTTACAGACTTTGCTTATCGTATCAAAATCATATAAAGATTAAGTTTAAATTTGGTCGGAAATTTCCGGGTCGTCACAGTACCTACCCGTTAAAGAAATTTCGTCCCGAAATTTGAGTGAGGTGGTCATGACTAACAATAAAAATGTTTTCATGACAAATATGAATTGATAAATAGAGTTTTATTATCATTGAATAATAATGATAAAATAATTTGATGATTCTAAGAATACAAGTGAAGCTATCGCAAAAGAGTGAATTGAAGAAAATAAGATTTTCCTTAGCTTTTGAAGTAAACAGGGTTGAATTTAGAAAATAAGGTGTGTCTTAACTTCTGACATTGTCTTGATTGAATTCCAGAATTCAAGGAATTTAAAGAAAATCTTAGAAATCTAAAATTGACTCTTCGGGGACTAAAGAAATTAAGATCTCTATAATTAAATACGGTGATATGCATTGATTACTCTGTCTGATATTTCCGTTATAAATTAAAATTTTTCCGTTCCATTATTTTCTACCACTCCCATTTTCTATACTTTCATTTTTAATTCTTACTTCTAAAAGATTTTGAAAATGCTTCATCCAGTTCTAATCATTGATATTTTCCTAATTATCCTTTCTGTCATCCTTCTTTTTAATCTTCCATCAGAAGAATCTGTTTACTTCTACTATTACCTTGGGATGATACTATTCTTAATTCTACCGTGTCTTTATATTGCTATTCGTATTAATATCCACAGTTTGAAATCTCTGTATTGTTATTAGGCTTTATATTTTCTCTTATATTTCGGTGTTCCTGCTTCTGTCTCCTATAACCATTGTCATCCACAGTTAATGCTCTCTCTTATTTGTTGGGATTTATACCCCATTTCTATTTCGAAGTTTCATGTTTTTGTTTTCTTTTCGCAAGTATTGGTCCAGAATTTGTAGGTATGGAGTCGCAAATGAACTTAATGTTCTAAGCAAGAAAGAACGTAATAGCACGATTTGATTTGTCAAATTACCAGAATCACTGAGAATAGAACTATCAAGAATATATTTTCTTGATATGTTCAGAAGTTAATTAGAATGAAAGAGTTATGTAACATGGCACATGATGATGTTATAATCTGTGAATCATCATGTTCCATTTAGAAACTCAGCATGACTTACTGTAATATAATCACGTTGATCAAGTGTCATTATATTATACTAACTCATGCTTCAGCTCCCAACACTACTTCAAAATCATTCATAGTTTAAACTCGAAGGTTTATAGAATATAGAAACTAACAGTTTCTTATATGATGTAACACTGATAGTGCGAAGAGATAAATGATTTCAGATAAGAATATCTTCAGATATATCAATGATTTTTAAAATAAAGGTACGATGATATCTTAGAATTTTTGAATCAAGTTGTGATGAAGAAATTCATTCATAATTCAAACTCGAATTTTAAAGAAATTTAGAAACTAAAGTAGTTTCCTTTATGATGTAATATAGATAGTAGGAAGAGATAAATAATTTTGGACGAGAATATTTATGAAAATATCCTCAGAAATATCGAAGATATTTATGATGATATTTTGGAATTTCTAAGTTCGATGGTTGTTGAAGAAAGATTTTCCGCAAGATTTTAACATGAATACGGAGCAAGATATTCTCTAAAGATTTCAACGGTTCCAGAATTTCCTGGATTCTTTAAATATAGGGTATGGCCCTTGTATTTGTCCTTGGTCTCCTTCATGGTTAGCTCAATCCATTTTTCAGTTCCAACTTTTCTGAGCTTTTCCAACATACTATTCTTTATCATCAAACTTTCGATGATTAAGGTCATTTACGGTTGTCTATGGTTTCTGCTGCTTCATTCAGCTTTTTAAACATCCAGAGTATTGATTTGTGACTAAGTGCTTTTCAGAATTTCAGAATGAAAGATCATAATTCTAAGAGATGAATGTTATACATATAATTGTTGATGTAGATATGCTGTGAGTTTCGAAATACTGCTTGCTGATTCCCGGTAATTGGTATGGAAATTATCATTACAGAACGCGGATGAGTATATGATGGGGTATTAATGAACAAATATAGTGATTTATCGAAGTGACTTTCGCCAAAGAGTAATGAAGTTGCTGGTACGTTTACTGTTAATGTGGTGGGATTTAAACAGTTCCCCGTTAACGAAGGCGAAAAGACAACGTATATATCAAGGTTATAATAAGGTTGTTTCGAATGAGAAGTCGAAGTTGACTTGCTGGAGCTGTGACAAAACTGACTATTGTGAAAAAGAGTTGCAAAGTTATTTTCGGTAATAACAACGCCAAAGAAGTTAGCACAGATACGTGTTAAACGTTTACTCAAGTTCTGAAAGTTTTCAGGTGCATAACTATATGCATCGATCTTTTCTTCCGTAGATGAAGTGCGGTTCGTTCATCCTCCCGATTGAGGTGTTTTCAAGAATCATGAAAGGTTTGAATGCAGATTGCAATCGTTAAGATACAATTGAGGTTTAAGATGAAATCAAGTGGCAGACTTGAAGAATTGTTTAGTTTCATATGTTATAATCAATATTTTAATTCATTTTAATTGTCCAATATTGGTCCTCAGTCGATAGTCCACAGTTAGCAATTTAATAATTCTTATATAGTTTAATATATAATATTCGAATTAAATAATACGTATCGTGACCCGTGTACATGTCTCAGACTCGATCACAACTCAAAGTATATATATTATTGTAGAATCAACCTCAACCCTGTATAGAGAACTCGATCATTACTGCATATAGAGTGTCTATGGTGATTCCAAATAATATATATAGATGCGTCGATATGATATGTCGAAACCTTATATACGTGTCCTGATATTTAAAGTGCGTAAAATAAATAACAGAAATTAAATGAAGATAAATTAAATGCGTAAAGTAAATAACAGAAATTAAATGACGATAAATAAATTGCGATAAATAAAATGTAATCAGTTAGCTAGGAACAGTTAGCTGGAAATAGTTAGCGTGGATTCTTAACAAAATTTCTCATAGTTAATTAGTCTGTTTCTAACAAATTTTATTTTGTCAAATGTTTTCTTCATTATGCCACTTGTTGAATTCTGATAGGTCAAAATCCAAATATGAAATTGAACTTGGATGAAAATAGTTGTTCTTTGGTGAACGGATACGTATATGTGTGAATTTGAGCAGTGTTGTTAATGACTGCTGAATCTGAATTGAAGAATGTACAGTGTAACTTATTAACGTGAGATCTAAATATTCCTCGGGTATTACCTACCCGTTACAATATTTTCACTATTAACAGTTTGTACAAGAGAATTTTTAATCACAATCTTTATGAAAGTATATATACATATATATTTTCTTCAGATGTAATTATGGATTTAGTGAGTCAATATATTATTAAACTCATTTGATTTTCGATTTGAGCTAGAATAAGTAATCTCTAAAACTATTAGGATCCACATATTCTTCACAGAATATTAATGAAGTTATGGATCAATATACTTCATCGTTCATTGCTGTTGGTACTCCTTGTTATCTATGGTGCGTATGATGTTGGTGTTCGTGGGGCAGATTGTGAAATTGAGTCTTGGGATGCAGATGTTGTTGTTGGTGATATCATTGATGTTGATGATGTTGCTGAAGCTGGTACATTTTGCACCATATTTTTCAAGGCTACAACTCAGGCGGGAAGCTCGTTGACTTCTTTGATTACTCCAGGATGATTGACGGTTGGAACAGCGAATGAATAAAGTTTAGAATATGAGATATGATATGTTCGTGGCGAGATATTCGGAAAATGAGAGTGAAAATGGTGTTTCAAATTGGTTCGCCGATAGGTGCTTCAGGTTTTTCGTCAAGAGGTGAATTTGGTTGGTGAAAAAGATCGCCTTCTTCTCGTCTCCATTGATTGAGTCGACTACGAACTCATCAAATGAATTGGGGATGGATGATTGATTGATTCATTCTGGTGACGCTGCTTTCGGAGCTGGAGTGGGACTCCATGTCGGAATCCGAGGGACTTGAACTAGTGGTGAGTTCCATTACGTACGATTGAATAAAGGATTTTTCGATATGAAATAATTTTCGGATATCGGATGATATTCGAATTACATAGAATATATATACACAGTACAGAAGATCCCGTAGATTACGAAGGAAATTAAGGAAACGTGTCAGATAAAGTCTACAGCAACAGATACGCTAAGATATGATTTTTGTCTATACACTATTCATGCAATTATTGCAGTATGATGTGTCTAGACTAAGAATGATAAGCAGATAATTTTTGACAAGAAATGATAAGCAAAAACTTTTGACATGTAAACCAGGTTCAAGTCCAGACTCATTAATATAACCTAACAACTACTAGGTCGAAGTCCAGACTTCACTAAGGCATCCTAACAACTTCCTGTTAGACACACTAATGCAGACCTGGTTCGCTAAGACCACCGCTCTGATACCAACAGTGAAGCCCCGTCCTAATCCATCTGGACGAAGTCTTCAACAGTTGGTCCCATTGCGAGGTTCTGACCTCTATATGCCATAAACGACTCCATGTAATATGAGCGAATGCACAGCGGAAGATTTCTTTCTTACCTCCGAATAAACATGCTTTAAAGTGTCAACCAAAAGGTTGGTGAGTTCATAAGTTTATTATAAAATAATAAAGTTAACCATTTTGATAGACCACAAGATTTAAATGCTGCATGGTACAAATGGCCCCGAATCCTATACCCACATGTAATGTACATGCGATATCTTTTAAATACAGTACACCTTTCTCATGTACGAAATCCTTTTTCATAAATCTTAGTAACCGTACACATATCTCGTGTACAAAATATAATACGCATAACCTGTGTATAAAAATCATTCTCTCGATACATAACATTCACATCAATTGGTGGCAATTATCATGTCCACATAATTCAATGGTGGCAATTATCATGTCCACATAATTCAATGGTGGCAATTATCATGTCCACATAATTCAATGGTGGCAATTATCATGTCCACATAATTCAATGGTGGCAATTATCATGTCCACATAATTCAATAATAATCAACAGAACTTCCGTCTGCATAATAATTCATTCGAGAAATGTTTCTCTTGTGTCTATCTCGTCAAACATTTATCAAAACAATTCATGTATTCGTAGTTCAAAATATATTTCAAAAGTATTTAATAAAGCAGTTGTAAAAGTAGCGCATGTATTCTCAGTCCCAAAAATGTAAAGAGTAAAAGGGAGCAAATGAAACTCACAATAATGTATTTTGTAGTAAAAATACATATGACGACATTGAACAAGAGTAGGGTTGGCCTCGGATTCACGAACCTATATCAATTGTGTATTTATATTAAAACGTATATTCGTAATCGGACAAAATTTACTTATTATTAGTGATATAGTTTTTATATTAATAACTTAGATTCATTTTATAATGTAAAAGCATTAATTTAGTTATGTTATTTAGTTTGTGAATATATTCAAAATGTTTAATATCTATATATTTAGTTATATTAATATATCTATATATTTATGGTTAGTATTATATATAAAAAATATCATTAGTTTGTTATATATAAGTATTTATGTAAATATTGTTATTATGTTTGATATGTAGATATATACACTATTAATATAATTATAATATATGTATTAAGTATATTTTAGGTACAAAATAGCTATTTGAAATAAAATAATAATTCTGATTACTTGTAAAATATTAATTTTACTTGTTAATGAAAATCATGATACTGATTTTAGTAATTACATAATAATAATACTTGTGATAATATAACTAATATTACTTATGTTAAGTTTGTTCATAAAAAGGTATTAATACTAATATCTATGAAAATAACAATAATTTATATTATTTTCATATTGATCATAATAATACTAATATTAAAGTTTTAAAATTTATAATAATATCATAATTAATATTTATAATAGTAATAACAATAGATATAACACTTGTAGTTAGAGTTAACAACTATGATACTTACAATCATAATTACCATACTAATTATAATACAAATATTTATGATAATAATAATACTATATTTATAATACTCTCAAAATTATACTTATAATCATGATACTCATTAATATTCAACTAATAATAACAATAATTATAATAACAATAACAATACTAATAATAATAAGAATAATAATAATAATAATAATAATAATAATAATAATAATAATAATAATAATAATAATAATAATAATAATAATAATAATAGTAAGTGTTATACCCTTAGAAGCTTTGTCAAAAAAAAATGCCCTGGACCGGGCTCGAACCCATGACCTCCCGCTCACCCAACAACACCCCTAACCGTTACGCTGTTTCAACTTTTCTGTTTTAAATCGACGGTTAAACCATATAACCCGTAATCGTTTATATTTCATTTTCTTCCTCTAACACTCGGCCCAACAAAAACGCATAAACTTGGCCCAACAACAATCCAAAGAAATATATACGGCCCACAAGGCAAACGAAGCCCAAAAAATGGCTGTTTGGTTCTGTGATTCTCGGCGATTAAGTAAAAGAGAAACAAAAGAATAAGAAAAATACAGCAGCCGCTAGTTCCTCAATTATTCACCATGACATCATCGTTCACTTAATCACATATAGAAACAGAAACATACGAATAGCAGTAAACCAGTGATCGTCATAATACATCGTCCTCTTTCAACAATGATTATTATCATTAATTTTTTTTTATACGAACAGGAAGCAACAATCATCAATATTCATCATTTTCGTCTTTATCATCCTGAAAACCGCTCTCTTCGATCATTACTATAATTCACTTGATCTTTATCTCCATTCCATGGTTTCATCATCATATCACAATGGTTGTGGTTAACAGAAAGAACATGAATAGGATGATAGCGGTTCCTATGATTGGAGGTTTGGTGTATTGGATCTTGTTCGAGACAGACCATAACACCTGTAATAGTAGCAACGTGTTTGCAGCAGTAGGTTTGTTGGTGGTTTACGAGTACATTTATGAGAGAGAGAGGAGAAAGAGAATATATGGTGGTGGCGGTCGATTGTGGCTGTGGTGGTGGTTGTTCACGACAGTAGCAGAAAACATTTGATGGTGATGGTGGTCCGATAATAGTTAGGGTGCCATGGTGGTTTGCGGTGGTGTTGGCGGTTCAGTGGTGGTGATGATAGTTGTTTGATGATAGCAAGGTGGTGTTAGTTTAATAGGAAACAAAATGAGTAGTTCGATCAGTAAGAATGAAAGTTTATTGAGTTAATATGTTTCATCTTCAAGTATGCATCGGTTTATATTCATGGTGGTTGTTTCACACATAAAAGAAAAACATGGTTCAAGTATAGTTTAATGGTGATTGAAATGGGTGTTTAGTTACTTGATGGTCATTAGACAGAAATGGAACAAAAATGGGTGTGGTTCACTTGTTACATGTAATCATATATGTATATAAATATAGATATAGAATATTAACTTAATACAATAATAAATCATATCATTAATCAAAGAAAGAACGTGGGTATACAGTTAGTATCCTCCATGATTTACTCTACCGACAGTTTTCACGGGGTGTGTCCATTGCTAAACAGTTATGGATAATTTAATTCAGAAAAATCCCATATTTTTAGATTAAATATATTTAATTATTTCACTCATTAACTGTTTGAAACCAGATCAAAAAGGTTCGAGAATTATTTATTTTCTGTTCCACTTTTTGTGTACGGAGTACTAATATTTAAAATTAAAAAGGTGAAAATATTTTTAACAAAACTAAAATCTTCGTAATCAATTTACAGTCCAACTTTTATTTGGATCCTTCGTATATATATATTATATCTATATGAACACTAACGAAATGTTAATCGAATGTTACAGACGTTTACTATTTAGGCTCAAAATCAACTATTTTTATTATATTCTCTTTCTATATATAAACAGTTTTAAATAGCAAGTTTAACTACTAAAATAACTATATTATATATTTGTAAACAATTCGATTTAATATAATTTATATATTTACAAAAAATATTTATATATATATATATATATATATATATATATATATATATATATATATATATATATATATATAGTTTTCATTACATTGCATATTATTTTACGTATTTATTTCCAACAATTTAGTCATACAATAGTTCTAATAATATTTCAAATTATAATATATTTATATATGTATCTATTTACAAAAAGTTGTTCGTGAATCGTCGGGAACAGTCGAAAGTCAATTGAATATATGAAATTAGTTCACAACTTTTGAGACTCAACATTTACAGACTTTGCTTATCGTATCGAAATCATATAAAGATTAAGTTTAAATTTGGTCGGAAATTTCCGGGTCGTCACACATACAAAGTATCATACTCCGCTATCTTGCTTAATCGCACCACAAACAAACAAATGTTTCCCGAATACAAGCAAATATATTTTAATAAAAGTAACTTTTGCAAGAATGAAATTCTTACAAAAGGACCAAACAACTACCAGCAAATTTTAAAAATCTAATTAAAAACCGCTCCCCCGCAGCGGCGCCAAAGAGTTTGATGTGTGATTTATACACTACCTTTAAATTTAAACAAGAAAATACTACTAAACAATTATCACACAAATAGACAACTACTCCCAATCGTATAGTAAAGCTAGTAGCAGTCCAAGTTCATTCCGCATAGAGCTATTTAATTGAGATTTTAAAAATACTAATAATTATCCTAAGTTAATTCGGGGGTTTTAAGAAAGTGTTGATTAAACTAATATTAACCTAAGAGAGATTAAAAAATAAGAGAGAAACATGTCCACTTGATTGCTCCACTCTTTGACATGGATTATCCCATTCATTTGTCACATAACGATGTTTTAAAGATAAAGCCTCATTCCAATCTCACAATCTTCATAAAACTTTAATCAATCAAAGTTCATTAACTCACGAAGACTCATTTCAAAAGATTTAAAACTATGTTGAGTAAAATCATTGAGATTTGGCCTTGAATTAAACTCACATAAAATTCTTAACCAAAACAATCACTTGAAAAGGTTAACATCACTATGTTGACTAAAAGCCATTTTGAAAACCAATTAAGTTAAAGATACAATCACTTGAAACCCAATTCCTAATTGTCTAGATTACCTATGTGTTGAAGCATGAATTATATCCCAAATTTAACCACATAAATAGATTTACAACTCATGTAATCAATATAGAGCTTAAAACAAGCATAAAAATGGGTATTTCAATCAAACTCAACAATATTGACCCATTTCAAACATCAATTTAATAAATTAGGGCAAAATCCAAGCATCAAGTTTCACAAATCAAATGAACACAAGTAATCTAAGCTAACATTACAAGATAAGTAAGATTAAAACTAATTAAAACTAGTGTATCAAACATTACAATGAAATGGAGAAAAGTAACTACCAAAATGGAGAAGAAACAAGAAAATGGAGAATGGGTGATGTGAATCTATCACTAATCGTCATTAATTTAAAGTTAGGAGCTTGATATTAGCTTTCATCTTGATGAAATTAATTGGAACCCATTTAGGGCTCTAAAATGGCCCCAAGGTGCAGCTCTTTTCAACCAAAACCCCTAAATAAGCTTTTATAGGTCGAGCTGATTTTCTGGGCGTGCATAAGGTAAGAACGGTGTTCTTAGGCTAGAAATGACGTTCTTGTAGGCAGAGTCAAGTTCTGAACATGTTCTGACTTCGATTTCCCATTTTCTAGTGTTGTAGAACGGCATTCTAGTCATTTGGAACGCCGTTCTTGGCAGAAACTTGACTTTTTCACCCCAAAACTTCACTTGGTTCATACCTTAGGCTTAAGTCTTGAATCCTTTGCACAAATATGATCTATTAGAATACTTTTTCCCCGAAACCACCAAGTACCACAACCCGCTTGCTAACAATCACAAATCGTATCGAAATGCCACAAATGTATGGAGATGTTGTGAAGATAAATATTTAGTTTTTTTGCAATATTAGTATTTGATTTCAAGTGATTGAATTGAATATTTATGCGGTAATTGAAAGGTAGTTTGGCGTCATAATCATGTAATTACACTGAGTGATCTTTGTAGTTAAAAAATTGTGATTTTAATCCGGACTAAATCTTAATAGCTTTATCTTATTGGTTTATGATTATTGTGTTTAATCAAAAGACCATTATTGTGTGAATCAGTTACTTTATTTTAATTACATAAATTGTTGACTAGTTTACGTGTGTTCATTAGTGATAAACAAATTATGCTTCAAGTCTTAGGAGATCTAGACATTTACATGTGAGTGTGAATGTTAATTAATTGTTAATTTGATAGCACAGTCGTTAGTTACCTCGAGTGATCATTATAATTAAGATTTTATGTAAGTTTAACCTAGATTGAATCACAATACTTTAATTATTTATGGTTTGATTGTTTGAATGCAACTAATGTGAGTCAGTTAAGTTTGGATGATTAGATAATAATTTATCAGACAATTAATCGGCTTTAATTGAAAGAACAATCCACGTCATTAGTGAATCGTCTGAGTGAACACTGCTTCATCCATCTGGTTATTCGATTATTTACTTTTTGCATCTAGTTTAATTACAAAAATCTCACTTTTACAGTTTTTAATTTAAATTAATTATTAGTTTTTAAATCTTAATCAACTGCTTTCTATGGATAAACTTGAACTTACTAAATACTTTACTACATTGATTGGGTTTATGATATGACCGAAACAGACGGTTTTATTTATGCGGCGTCGTTAGGCCGCAAGGCGTTAGAATCAGCTATCGGGAGGAGAAATAATAGTTTTAAATTTATATTTAGTGGGGCCTACTCCTTATTATGGTGAGTAACGGAAGTATGACCTAGGGTTGAATTTTTAAGAGATTAGTAGAATCGAACCTAAATTTATGACTTAAGATAATCCTAAAGTGAAGGAGTACTTTTATATTACCTAATTTTGGGTTTTCTGGCTTATAAGATAAAATAAAGTAAATGCGACAAAATTTGTAAATCATATTAGGTTAAAGAAAGTGCATACTATGATTTCATTAGTTACTTTACCGAGATTATGGAATGTTGGCTCATGAATAGGTAGTGACCTTGTATCTACTACACTGGTCCTACCGCCCTTTTCATAAGACATGTCACTGGGTAATGCGTTAGGCTTGAAGATTCTGAATAGACAACAACATCCCTTATATCCTTAGTGACTAGACTAGCATGGTCAAAGAGTACTAATTAGCACTGATCCACTGAGACCGAGTTATGGTGAAGTGTACTAATTAGCACTCACTGGGTTCCATGGCCTTACTTAGCAGAGGTACAGCTTACAACAACCGTTAACGATTGGTTTATAAAGATCAATTAGGTCCTTATTTAAAAGAAATCAACCATAAAGGAACGTCATGGCCAGATAGTAGTCTCCATGTAAACGTTTGGTTATCCTAATGGTTCCAATCCTTTATGGGTTTAAACAAACAGTTCCTATTACTAAAGAATCCCTCAGACGGATTGCAATGTCTGAGACCACGTTATGGTGCAATGTACTCCTCAACAGCGAGGTCGTCTCCATGGTCATACATAGCAGAGGTATAGAGTACTACTACCGTTGTGCCTCCTCAATATATGTGCTATATTTACATGCGTATTAACTACTCTAGCATAGCCTGAGGCCGACCTTGTACTCCTAGTATCAATTAGGGTTTCCATAATGAAAGAACCTCTGTCAGAATCCGTAGGGAAGGTTGCCTTACTACAACCGTTGTGCCTCTGACAAACTTCCTATGTATCTGGCAGAAGTGTCTTACCAAGGGGTGACACAGATAGTGTACTCTGAATCTGGGTTCGCGACTTCCCGATCACAGAGCCGATAACCACGTTCTATTAGTCGAAAAATCGATTGCGTTTAATCATTATCGGAAAGCATCTCAACAATATCTCATTACACAATTTGTATATTCAAACAGGGTAACAACTACATTACAGCATGCACAAAATATAACTACTCGCTAATCATGGCACTAATATCATCTATCAAAGTAATAATAAAAGATATTATAACAAGATAGAGTCAAGATAAAAGTACCAGTATATTAATCGAGTTTCGAAAGTTAAAAAGTAAAAACTCTGACTCTAGATGGCTTCTTAGTACAATCTTCGGCGTTCGCCTCTGGGTACTTAATTTCCCACTCGAAGGTGAGAAGGCCTCGAAAGACTATTCTCGAACTAGACTAGAAAACTAACTAAATTTGAGAGTAAATTGAAGAGTGGAGAGTGGAGAGTTTGTTGGAAATGGATACAAATGAGCCTATTTATACTAAAAAACTGGCCTGGCAGGCCGTCCAGGAAGGCCATCCAAAATCATGGCAGGTCGTCCAATTGGTGGCAGGCCGTCCAGGTTGCTTGTCCAATTTGGTGTTGGCCCGTCTAATTTGGTGGTGGCCGGTTTGAATGGCACGCCATTTATTGTTTGGCAGGCCATCCACATAGTGTGGCAGGCCATTTTGGCAGGCCGTTTTTAGGGTTTTCCAGGTTTTTGCCGTTTTCGCTCTAAATTCTTCGTTTTAAGTCCGTTTTCGCTGATTCTTTTTGCATTGCCTTCGTAATTACTAAATGTACCAATCTAAGCAAATAGATGCGTATATTGGCAATAAAGTAGATTACTTTGTTAAATATATGCCTGATATCAGGGGTAAAAACATTGTCCCTAATGTTCCTAATGTGGAATCCCACACTTAGGGTTTTTAGGAAAGTTTTTTTTTTGGGGGAAACATTTGTCTTTGTGGTTATTTGGGATGGAACCCCACACTTAGTGATAAGCAAGGATACGATTTATTTGTCTAGAAAATAGAGCTAATACGGTAAAACTAGAAAAAGAGTACCCTTTGTCGGCTGCTGAGAAAGCGGATTAAGAAGCTGGCTGACTTTGAAGAGGCAGAAGGCTTCGGAAATCTCTCAGCTCTTGGTCTCTGCTAGACTCTTTGTCATCTTCATTCAATTATCTTCTTCTATTCTACTTTATTCATGGGTTGCCTCCCAATAAGCGCTTTTGTTTAACTTCGTTGGCTCGACCAATACTATGTCTACCATGGTAAAGTAAACAAATCCTTCCTGATGGTGTCTTCGTTAAGCTGAGGGTGAACATATCTCGGCGGGTAGATCCTGAGAAAATGACGGACCAAAAAGTGGTGAAGGTACGGAATATCTCGTGTCGATCTTCTAAAGAATAGCTAGTGGGCAGTCATAGCTCTAGATAAGTCCTGAAGTCCGACGAGGATATACTCCACAGCCACACTGACGGTCCCATGTATGTCAGTCATTGATGCGGTGCTGGTGGTGATAGTCTCTCGTCTCGGATGCTCATGTCTGAGGTCTTCAAGTAATGCCAGGAACTGTATCTTCATGATCTCAAAATCTTTAGAATGAGGATCTCCGCAAAACCTGTTGACAGTTCAGCACAAATTAGTTATCAGCCGGAGCTAGAAGGAGATAAATAGAAATCCTGAGTCTAGAAACAAAGTGGCGGCTTTCTGGTAGATCTCACGACATCCAACTTTGAATGTGAAGCTCGGATTCGTTGGCTCATTGAAGATGCGCCAGAGCTCAGATGCCACGAATGTGGCAACGTTGACTTTGTCCGGATCCAAATGGGAGAAATGATTGTTACGATGCTCTTCTTCCATAATTGCGGCTTCTAACTATTTGATTATCAGATCAGCGTAGTGATCGATAGTAATATAGATCACGAGTCTTTCTGGTGTGATCTCAAAATCGGCTCGAGCTAAGAGAATGAAGAGGCTTCTAATGTCTTCGACAATTTGGGATTCAGGGTGGGAAGTCGGGTGTGACGACCCGAAAATTTCCGACCAAATTTAAACTTAATCTTAACATGAATTCGACACGGTGAGCAAAGTCTGTTAGGTTAAGTCTCTCAATATGGTGTCTAATTGATGTCAATTGAGTTAACTGTGCGAATCATTGAGTTAGTGTTTATGCTTTCGCTTTATCTAACTTCCTTATATATATATATATATATATATATATATATATATATATATATATATATATATATATATATATATATATACATATACATATATATATATACATATACATATATATATATATACATATATAGGGGCAGGATCAATGGGGAAGTAACCAATCGGAGATAGAATGTATACATATGCATTTTGATAACAATCGAACCAACTACTATTAATCACATTTTAAGTCTATATAGGTATATTATATTATATTGAACTGTCTAAATTACTTTTCCATTTTTTTGAAATCACACAAGATGCTACACAAATTATTAACCCATGAATCCAATTGATTATTATGAATTACTGTGTTTGATTGAATTAAAGTGAAGATTACAATTTACTTTCAACTACTCAATTAAGTTATAATACTAGTTAGATGGACACGTTTACATGTAGTTGAATGATCAACCTTCATCCTTTGTAATAACCAACCAAATACACTTTTTTCTTTCTTTCTTGTTATCCGTCAATATCACCTCTCACTTCACTTTACTTGATAATCGATATTCTATATTATATAATACATATATATTATCCATCTATTTACTACATCAATATATACATATATAAAAATGTAACACAAACACACACTAATTCTTTCTTGGATACCTTTCTTTTTCTCAATTACTTTTCACTACTCACTATCAAACAATCACACCACTATATGATTTCTAAATTACATCACACCACTACATGATTTCTAAATCACAATTGATGGCTTTCCTATTCTAATATTGAATTATTTTTTTTCAACCTATCCATTATCTAATTCATACTATAAATTATCTCTATCTATATCTACATATACACCTTAACCCCCATTTACTTGTTTTCTAATGTTGATCAACCAAACCAAATAAACCACCATCACGAACATCACCCTATATGTGTATACATATTTTCTTCTTCGTTTTCTGTTTCAATCCGACAACCAAGGAAAACATAGCCATCCACCATGATCAAGAACACCACCACCACCGAATACCTCCTACAGCGTCAGTTTACTTTAACTGTTTCAAATACAAAGTCACTTTCTCAGCCATCACCTATGAATAAATTCAACCTGTTAAACCACCATTATTTTCTACTGAACCTACAGCCTACACACACACAAAAAACCCATCTTGATGATGATCTAAAACCCAATGAAAAACCTGTTTGGAATTTAACAAGTTTGATAAGTCTTAAAACCTTTTAAGAATCATTATAAACGGAAGCGTGTAATTACCAAATTTTACTTGTTATCTTTAAACCAATTGAAGTTAAATCCCACAAGGATCAAGTTGTTAAATATATGCTTACAATTAACAAGAGAAGGAAGAGTGTTTTATATAACAAGTTTGATAAGTCTTAAAACCTTTTAAGAATCATTATAAACGAAAGCGTGTAATTACCAAATTTTACTTGTTATCTTTAAACCAATTGAAGTTAAATCCCACAAGGATCAAGTTGTTAAATATATGCTTACAATTAACAAGAGAAGGAAGAGTGTTTTATACCTCCTTAAACTAAGTTTAAGGGCTGTTTTGATGCAAGAAGATGATGAAGAAATAATGCTTCAACACACCCTTGAGTTGGTTGAACCTTTAAGCCTTTATAACCTTGCTATTCAAGCTTGAAACCACTTCTTTTGCACTTGAATAAACCAATCAGCAGCAACACTGATTTGAGCAGAAAGTTGATGAACTTATTGATGAACTTAGCCTCTAACTTGAAACCTCAAGTGTTGCATACCACAAGCTATAACCCCAACACCTATGCCTTTTGTTAGGATTTTGTTTGACACTAGTTATGAGCTTGAAAAACAAATTTAGAACTCCTTTTGAACCCAAAGAAGGTCACGGCAGCAGCTCCAGCAAAAACAGGATGTGCAGTTTTTTTTCAATCTCTTAGTTGTAATTACCCTTGAGAGAATTAGTCTATCCTTGGTCTAAGAGTTCCTTATGCATGTATAGACTTGTGTGTTCTTAAAAGTAACAATAACAATGCATGCTTATGAGTCTTGGAGACCCAAAATCTGCCACTATGTATTTAATATTACAATGTATTTGCATATATATAAACTTGATATATATATATATATATAAGACATGTATATTTTTATGTTACTTTCATATTTTATAAACCTTTTATAAAATATAACACAATATAATTATTTAAACCTATAAATAATTATATATAAATTATCCAAATAATTTATCTCAAGTGATAATGTTTCAGAAAACCGATTTTCTGAAATTCAAGTGTCGCGTATTTTTTTGACAAACCAATTGTTAAGATTAAATACGAATAAGGTGTCGGTAAGCTTGTTATTGGGTATGACCCGACTTGGATCATAATATATTAGCCACATTAATTTAATACGTCTCTCGGGCATACGAAATACTATCAATCTCCCACTTGCACGAGAAACGTAAGAAATTAATGCAAGTGACGGATACCACCTAACGACCGTCCATCACCCCCAATATGTTATGACTTTGTGCCATTCAATAACATCATCCTTTTCGAGTTCCCGTCTCGAACGTGAATAGGTGAATCTTTCATTGTTTCCTTTCATCCTAGATGTCATGTTAAATCCAAGAGATACAGAGTGATCACTCTCTTATAGATTTAACTTTATCAGGCCTTAGACATCTGACTCTCAACGAATAAGAGGGACAAATTCCATCTTGACTACATACGTCCTAGATATACACTTTATATTATACCTGAGTTCTTCCTTATGTACTACCATGTTTCAGAATAGCGAAGGAAAGAATCAAGGCACAATACTTGGTGAATATCCGAACCCAATATGTATCTCAGGTCAGAGGATACAATGATATTCGCCTTTACTCAAGATTACATGTGATCAACCACAAAGGCTCTATACAGTAAATCTTGAGAGCGGGTCTTCCAATATTTGTATCCCACAAATATCTATGAACCTTGGTTGCAACCTTGCCCCACATTCAATCCTGAATGTATACCAATCCAAGTTCATAATAGTCTAAACCTCACACTTGTTCCCACAAATGTGATCGACTACGGAATTTAGAATAATAGCTTATTCATGGATAAAATATGCAAAATAGGAACTTAACTCAAAATAAATTAAACCATAATTATATTAATGAGTTTGAGCCACTTCGTTCCGTTACAATACTTAAAACAGATCATGACCAATCACTAGAATATCGAAGCCCTAATGCACAAACATGTCCTTCATGTTTTGCTCCATATAAGAGTTTCGTGAGTGGATCCGCTATGTTATGATCTGTGTGAACCTTGCGAATACATATCTTTCCTTTTTCAACTACATCCCTTATGTAGTTGAATCTCCGCTCAATGTGACGGGTCTTTTGATGAGCACGAGGTTCCTTGATTTGAGCAATCGCACCCTCGTTGCCACAAAAGATCTCAAGAGGGTCCTGAATGGAAGGGACTACTCCTAAGTCGTCGATGAATTTCTTCATCCATGCAGCTTCCTGAGCTGCCAATGATGCGGCGATGTACTCTGACTCTGTAGTGGATAGAGCAACAACATCCTGTTTTGAACTCTTCCAAGAGACCGCACCTCCATTTAATGTGAAGACATAACCGGATTGTGATCGAGAATCATCACGATCAGTTTGGAAACTCGCGTCCACGTAACCTTTTACAGCGAGTTCCTCCTCACCAGACCCGTATATAAGAAACATATCCTTAGTCATCCTAAGGTATTTCAATATACTTTTAACAGCAATCCAATGACTGTTTCCTGGGTTATTCTGGTATCTACTTGTCAGGCTAAGAGCGCATGACACATCCGGTCTAGTGCATATCATTGCATACATGATTGACCCAATGGCAGAAGCATATGGGACTTTCTTCATTCTCTCCTGTTCATCTTTTGTGGTGGGGCACTGAGATGAACTGAGAAGTGTTCCCTTTTGAATAGGTACCAAACCTTTCTTAGAGTTCTCCATCTTGAACCTTTTCAAGATCTTTTCAATGTATGCACTTTGATTTAAACCTATCAGTTTCTTGGATCTATTCCTGTAGATCCCAATCCCCAAAACGTATTGTGCTTCTCCAAGATCCTTAATGGAGAAACATTTACTTAGCCAAGTTTTAACTCCTTGCATTGCCGGAATATCATTTCCAAACAACAATATATAATCCACATATAGTACAAGGAACATGATAGTGCTCCCACTAGCTTTCTTGTATACACAAGCTTTATCACCATTTTTAATGAAGCCAAATTTCTTGGCCTCCTCATTAAAACGATGATTCCACATTCTAGATGCTTGTTTCAATCCGTAGATTGACTTCTTTAACTTGCATACCTTCTTAGGATATTTCGGATCAACAAAACCTTCAGGCTGAACCATGTAGACATCTTCCTCAAGATGTCCATTTAGGAAAGCGGTCTTGACATCCATTTGCCATATTTCATAATCACAATGAGCAGCAATGGCAAATAATATCCTAATAGACTTTAGCATTTCCACAGGCGAAAAAGTTTCATCATAGTCAACCCCTTGAGTTTGAGTGAAACCTTTTGCTACAAGTCTAGCTTTATATGTATCCAAGTTTCCATGTATGTCGGTTTTCATTTTGAAAAGCCATTTACAATCAACTAGCCTAGAGCCAGGAGGTTGCGTAACAAGTTCCCAAACTTGGTTGTCATACATGGATTGCATCTCAGCATTCATGGCTTCCTGCCATTTATCTTTATCAATCCTTGATAAAGCATCTTGGTAGTTTATTGGTTCATCCAAATCAACCACATAGCAACCATCCATGAGAAACCCATATCTCTCAGGAGGATTACTAATCCTACCAGATCTGCGAACGTCTTGTGTATTTTGATCATCCATCTGATCACTCTCAACATTTTCATGTTGAGTGCTAGTGTCAGCCAATTGTGTATCATCTACTTGATCTTGAACCTCTTCAAGATCTATCTTCCTTTCACTTTTGCCTTCCATTAGGAACTTAGTTTCAAGGAATTCAGCCTTCCGAGCAACAAATACATTCTGCTCGGATGGATCATAGAAATAATATCCCATATCATTCTTGGGATATCCTATGAAGATACACTTAGTGGATCGAGCATTCAACTTATTAGGGACGTAACGCTTAGGGTAAGCTTCACATCTCCATACCTTTAAGTATGATAGAGATGGAGGTTTTCCAAACCACATCTCATGAGGTGTTCATTCCACTTTCTTGGTTGGGGCCATATTTAAAATACGAGCCGCGGAGCATAGACAATAACCCCAAAATGATAGAGGTAACGAGCTTCTAGCCATCATAGATCGAACCATATCCATTAGGGTTCGGTTCCTCCTTTCGGAAACTCCATTCAGTTGGGGTGTTCCAGGAGGAGTGAGTTGTGAGATAATCCCACAATTTCTAAGATGATCTTGGAAGGCATCGCTTAGGTATTCACCTCCTCTATCGGTACGCAGTACCTTGATTGTCTTGTTGAGTTGATTTTGTACTTCGTTTTGATATTCTTTGAATGCTTCAAAAGTTTCATCCTTATGCCTTAACAAGTAGACATATCCGAAACGACTGAAGTCATCAATGAATGTAACAAAGTATCTTTCACCATTCCTAGTCATGGGCTTAAAGGGACCACACACATCTGAATGTATTAATCCCAATAAGTCTTTAGCCCTTTCATAGGTCCCTTTGAAAGGTGCTTTAGTCATTTTGCCTTGTAAACAAGATTCACATACATCAAACGAGTCCATCTCATTTGATTTTAAAAGTCCATTCTTTTGAAGTGTATGCATTCGGTTCTTGTTTATGTGACCAAGGCGACAATGCCATAAGTAGGAATCACTCAAATCCCTTTTGAGTTTCTTGGTGCTTGTATGGTACATTGAGCTACTAGATGATGTGTCATCATGAACCAATTCATAAATTCCATTTGAAGGCGAAGCCTTGAAATAGAATACATTATCTAAACAAACATGGATATCATCATTAATAAAATTAACATTAAAACCATATTGTTTCAAACGGGAAACAGAAATAATGTTTCGACACAAGTCGGGTGCATACAAAACATCATTCAAAATAAGATCCATGCCACTTGGAAGTTTTAACACAAAGTCTCCTTGAGCTTTCACTTGCACTTTAGCTCCATTCCCCATGAAGAGACTTGATGTTCCCGTTTGCTTGTTACTTCTTTTGAACCCCTGCAAAGAATTACAAATGTGAGTTCCAATCCAGTGTCTAATACCCATGTATTAGAATAAGTAATACTAAGCTCTATATATACCATATATATATTACCTGAGGATTGCCCCGCATCCCTCTTTTCCTTCAACTCCTTAAGGTAGACCGGACAGTTTCGTTTCCAATGACCCATCTCACCGCAACCGAAACATGGGTCTTCCTTGGGGTTTGCCTTTTCCGCAACCTTTTGCCTTTTGTTCTTGTTCTTGGTTGGGGTAACCATCTTCACCTTTCCCTTTCCTTGATAGGCGGGTCCTTTTCTCTTAGCCACCTTAGGCTTAGAGGTGTTGTTACCTTTTGACCCGCCATCATTGATCATTAGTACGGGTGAAGCCCTTTTACCCATGCTTGTTTCGGCCGTCCTTAACATGCCATGAAGCTCACCGATGGTCTTATCCATCCCATTCATATTGTAATTAATTACAAATTGGTCAAACCTCTTTGACAAGGAGTTTAGGATAAGATCGGTGGCTAGCTCATTGGAAATGTTGAGGTTAAGACGGTTTGCGCGATCAATGAGGCTTTTCATTTTGAGGACATAGGAGGAGACGGATTGGGTGTCATCCATACGACATGAATGTAGCGCTCGAACCGTTTCGAAGCGCTCGACACGTGCTTGTTGAAGGAACATCTCCTTCAATTGTGTTATCATGTCATATGCACTATGATGTTCGAAATCCTTTTGGAGTTCGGGTATCATAGTCCCAAGCATTAGGCAACCAACTTGCACCGAATCGGCGCAATACTTATCCCAATAAGCCATGCCTTCCGTATCATCCATGTCGGGTTGATCGGGAATGGGGTCCTCCAACACATACGCTTTATCCTCGAGTTTGAGGACAATCCTAAGATTACGGAACCAATCCATAAAGTTCGTATGGTTGAGTTTGTCTTTCTCGAGGAGAGAGCTTAACGATAGGTTGTTTAGGTTAAGTGGTGCGTTTTGCATGTTGTTGTTGTTATTAGCGGCCATCTACAAAATTAACAAAGTTCATTTAAGTATTGATTTCTAATTTAATAAACAATACCCTTTTATATTATAATTGTCTTATTAAATATTAGAATCCAACGGTAAATCAAATTTCGGTTAGGTGACCTTTATCCCGTTATTGGATTTAGCTAGGTAGTCATTTATATGACAATTGCAATCCTTTTGCAACTTCTAAATTATGGGATCATGCAATCCTTTTGCATGGCATATTTATCCTATCAACGCCTATTTGTTCCTCATGCTTCGGTGACCCTAAGTTCATGATTCCCAAATCAAGTCGTCCTACTTGTGTAAACGTGTAAACTTAACGTACAAGTGGTTAGGTGACCTTTATCCCACCAGCATGTCAAATTCACCTTAACCACATTAGTTTGTTCATGACGGTTAGGTGACCTTTATCCCATCATGAGTTCCCTAATATGTTTAAGTGTCGCACAAAAGGATGGCGTTAAACTTGTTTACCTTGTTTGTAAAAGGGATTTTAAGTTTTCATTAATTCTAGTTTGAGAAAACTTTTATGCCATACACCAACATGCATTTAGTGTATGGTACTTATGAAAAAAAACAATTTCATGTCTTGTAATTGAGCCAATTACTTGATATAAACCATTTTATATGCGTTATTCTTTTCTTGTTCTTAATAACCATTTATTAAGGTTTTTGGTTGCTATTTTAATTTAACCATTTAAATTGCCGTTTTGCATGTACTTAGTACGTCTAATTTAACCAATTAAATTGACGTTTTGTTTGTTGTTATCTTGTGATTAATTGTATCAACCAAACATACAAAACAATAATCATACAAACAACCACACATGCAAAATAAGTGTGTTCACAATCTAGCCATTTTGGTGGACATTTGTTTAGCCGAAAACAAATGCCACCGGTTAAGGGGTTATAACACAAAGCAAGAGATTTCCAATCTCCCACTTAACCTTGCATCCAAATGCTCCTCGTGTTCTTCAAGTCTTCATCATCTTGTATCTTCATTTTTACAAAATATGTATCCTAATACATTTTTATCTAGAAAATGAAAATACAACCTATTCTATTTTACATACCAAATGTAAAACAAATTACATAGCCAAAATAATAATTAATACATGCCAAATGAATAATTATTACAAATCAATTGAATGAATTAACATTACATACAAATGAATATACCAATCATTCAACCAAACATGCAATCAACACAAGGTCTAGGCCAAGATTGTGAACATCAACATGTAACCAAATTTGACCAAATGAAAGAGTCCAAAACCCACTTTTGGACACCCTTAACATTCGGCACCTATGAAAAACCCTCCCAAACCCGACAATTTTTGCATTCTACTTTCATGCATGTACTTAGAATGCAAATATAGTGGGTTTAAAACAACAATCCGAAGCATATTTCAACAACTTCGGCTCTAGATACCATTGTTTGGAATTTAACAAGTTTGATAAGTCTTAAAACCTTTTAAGAATCATTATAAACGGAAGCGTGTAATTACCAAATTTTACTTGTTATCTTTAAACCAATTGAAGTTAAATCCCACAAGGATCAAGTTGTTAAATATATGCTTACAATTAACAAGAGAAGGAAGAGTGTTTTATATAACAAGTTTGATAAGTCTTAAAACCTTTTAAGAATCATTATAAACGGAAGCGTGTAATTACCAAATTTTACTTGTTATCTTTAAACCAATTGAAGTTAAATCCCACAAGGATCAAGTTGTTAAATATATGCTTACAATTAACAAGAGAAGGAAGAGTGTTTTATACCTCCTTAAACTAAGTTTAAGGGCTGTTTTGATGCAAGAAGATGATGAAGAAATAATGCTTCAACACACCCTTGAGTTGGTTGAACCTTTAAGCCTTTATAACCTTGCTATTCAAGCTTGAAACCACTTCTTTTGCACTTGAATAAACCAATCAGCAGCAACACTGATTTGAGCAGAAAGTTGATGAACTTATTGATGAACTTAGCCTCTAACTTGAAGCCTCAAGTGTTGCATACCCCAAGCTATAACCCCAACACCTATGCCTTTTGTTAGGATTTTGTTTGACACTAGTTATGAGATTGAAAAACAAATTTAGAACTCCTTTTGAACCCAAAGAAGGTCACGGCAGCAGCTCCAGCAAAAACAGGATGTGCAGTTTTTTTTCAATCTCTTAGTTGTAATTACCCTTGAGAGAATTAGTCTATCCTTGGTCTAAGAGTTCCTTATGCATGTATAGACTTGTGTGTTCTTAAAAGTAACAATAACAATGCATGCTTATGAGTCTTGGAGACCCAAAATCTGCCACTATGTATTTAATATTACAATGTATTTGCATATATATAAACTTGATATATATATATATATATATAAGACATGTATATTTTTATGTTACTTTCATATTTTATAAACCTTTTATATAATATAACACAATATAATTATTTAAACCTATAAATAATTATATATAAATTATCCAAATAATTTATCTCAAGTGATAATGTTTCAGAAAACCGATTTTCTGAAATTCAAGTGTCGCGTATTTATTTAACAAACCGATTGTTAAGATTAAATACGAATAAGGTGTCGGTAAGCTTGTTATTGGGTATGACCCGACTTGGATCATAATATATTAGCCACATTAATTTAATACGTCTCTCGGGCATACGAAATACTATCAAAACCTACCACCATTAACACCCATTTTTGTTGCTGCGTACTTTATTTTTTCTGTTCCGTTCGAAAACAATCACCCAACACCATTGCTTTTGCTGTTACGACTACTATGGTACTCTCTTTCGTTTACTGCTCCAGCTTGCTACTCGTTCCTTACTTCAGATACAATCACAAAGAAGTCGAAGTCCACCACAAACAACCACCATATTCCCCGTCGTGTACCACTGCTACCTTGTTTTTGTTTTCTGTTACAACAGGCCGATAAAAATGATGATATTAATGGTTATGATGCTATAGTGTAGATACAAGATGATGATAATGATTATGTTCCTTTTTATTTTCGTTGGAAATGATGATAGAGGAGAAAACTAGAATATCGATGTTAGTGTTTTTGTGGTTGGATTCCTGTGTCGGTTATATTATCAAACCATAAACCCTTTTGTTATTTAATACTACATGGGTTAATTGGGTTTGCAATAGATTGCAATATTAATTGGACTAATGAGTTACTAGTTGGGCTTGTAAAATCGATATTGGGCCAGAGATGTTGTAAGTGGGTTTTAAGAAAACAGAATTGATAACGGGTTATATATAATTGGAAGGGGGTTTATTCCAGAAAAACAGACACAGCTAAATGGTTATGGGACGAGGGGTGTAAGCTGCAGGTCGCGGGTTCGAGCCCTGGCGCTGAAACATATTTTTTTAAGCCTGTTTTGCTGAGGTAGAAACTCTATATTTTTTTTATTATTATTATTAGTAAATATGATTCTATCATTATTATTAATATTATTATTATTATCATTATTTTTATTACTAGTATTATCATTATTATAAGCATCATTATCATTATTTTCAACATCTTATTATTATCATTATTATTATTACTACAAATAAAATAACTAGTTTTATTATCAAAAATTAATACTTCATTATGAAACCTAAATATCATTATTATCAACACTGTTTTAGTATTATTAAAAATCATTATTTTAACAAACCAAAAGTTATTTATATAAAAAATATAACAAATACATATATAATAACTATATAAATATTACACTACTATTTTAAATAAGTAATATATAACTAATATATACAAACGTGTTTAATTATTATTACATGTTAATTATGTGTGTTAATATATATACAAATTATATAGGTTCGTGAATCCAAGATCAACCCTACACTTGTTCAATACCATCATATGTATTTTTACTACAAAATACAATAATGTGAGTTTCATTTGCTCCCTTTTTAAATGCTTTTGCAATATATATTTTTGGTACTGAGAATACATGCGCTGCTTTTATAAATGTTTTACGAAATAGACACAAGTAATCGAAACTACATTCTATGGTTGGATTATCGAATCGAATATGCCCCTTTTTAGCTTGGTAGCTTAAGAATTAGGGAAATGGCCCCTAATTGACGCGAATCCTAAAGATAGAACTATGGACCTTGACACATCCCATTCGGGTTACGAATGCTTTAGTAGTTCGATTATCATGTCCGATGAGAGTCCCGGAATGATGGGGATATTATATATGCATCCTGTTATTTCGGTTATCAAGCGTTCACCATATGAATGATTTTTATCTCTATGCAGTTTGCGAAATGCCTGATATGAGATTATGTTTATGAAAAACTGAAATATGAAATCTTGTGGTCTATTAAAATGATGGAAATGAATGTTTATGATAAACTAATGAACTCACCAACCTTTTGGTTGACACTTGAAAGCATGTTTATTCTCAGGTATGAAAGAAATCTTCCGCTGTGCATTTGCTTATATTAGAGATATTATTTGGAGTCATTCGTGACATATTTCAAAGGACGTTGCATTCGAGTCGTTGAGTTCATCAAGATTATTATTAAGTCAATTATAGTTGGATATACTATGAAATGGTATGCATGCCGTCAACTTTCGATGTAATGAAAGACTGTCTTTTCAAAAACGAATGCAATGTTTGTAAAATGTATCATATAGAGGTCAAGTATCTCACGATGTAACCAAATGTAATATATTCATCCTTATGGATTAGGACGGGTCATTACATCGGGCGTCCAGTCGAAAGCTCCATGTTTCGATGGATAAGGGACAGTAGTGATCTCTGAGAAGTGGAATAAGGAAGTGCCGATCCTACCAAAGCATTGAGTACTTTGGTGTAGATGATTTTATATTCTCTGTAAAACCTTGTCTCGTGCATAGTACGAACTACTAAATTTTGCTCCCTTTCCCGTTCATCTCGGTAAATATGATCGTGGAGTGCGGTGATAAAGTCCTGAAGTCTTGCTTCCGATAATGCGGAATCATTATCGTTTCTCTACTCATATCGGGTATACTCATCTTTGATAGCTTCAATCTGCTCTGTTAAACTAGTCATCAAATCGATCGTCGAGTGTCGGATAGCTTCGAGAATGTTTTCAAAGAATTCGTTGTTATCATTGATGAATGAAATCATATCGGCATGGTTTGATATGATTAGAATTTCGGAATGCTCCGAAGAAGAGTCCGGCTCCTCTTGAGCTGAATTGTCGGGAGAGAGCGAGTGTCAACCAAAAAATCTAGGCATGGCTGATCATCCTCATCGTCTGAAACTGAGTCGTATGATGGGATCTCAACTGAAGTGGCAGGTGATTGAGGTATGTCTGTGTTCTGGTGTCTTCCTTCTCTGCTGATAGGATCAATCTTTATATCTTTGACATCGGTTGGCTCTTTATTTGTTTTACAGAAACGAATCACCAATACTTTGCTAAGATCTTCCGTCTCAAGCTGCATAATCTCTTCATGGTGCTCTTGACTAGCTGCTGAGCTGAGCGGGGCTATATCAGTTTCTTCCTCCGTTTCTTCCATCTCCTCCTCAATTACTTCAACTTCCATTTCCTTCTCGGATTCTTCCTCTTCCTCAATTTCTTCTTCGGGATCCTCCTCTTCCATTTCTAGATCTTCAACAGACCGTGTCTCAGGTGGCGTAATGCTCATCTCTGTGTCGGTGGCTGATGGTGGAGATTCGTCATCAGAAGTGATCTGGCTGCTGGAAATAGTAAACATCTCTTCCTGTTCAATTAAATAGGTAGATTGGTCAATTTTGAACGTAACGCAGTCCCCATGTAATCATAAGACCAAGGTTTGATTGTAACATCGATGACGGTCCTAGCCGTATTCATGAACGGTCGTCCTAAAACGATAGGAGTATTAAGGTCTTCCTTGTCCATCACTACGAAATTCGTAGGATACAGGAATCGGTCGACTTTACCATGACGTTCTCAACTATGCCTTTGGGATAATGAATTGTATGATCAGCAAGTTGGATTGTCACTTTCGTTGGTAACAAGTCTCCTAGCTCTAATCTCTTAAAAAGAGAGTAAGGCATAATATTAATGCTTGCTCCTAAGTCAGCCATAGCATGAATGGTTCCAGATTGGTAGATAGAACACGGGAGTGTGAATCTCCCCGTATCTCCTAGTTTTATGGGTAGAGAGTCTTTGAAAAATGTCGTGCATTCTTCACTTAGTTGAATTTTGTTGGAATCCGGCATCCGTTTCTTTGTCGAGAGAAGTCTTCAAATGTTTCTATTCTGGTTAGGAACTATGGACATAGAATCCAAGAATTTTCCGTCAAGCTTGAAGGTGCCAAGCTTTTCAGGCTTCTCCTTTAGTCTTCCAGGATATGGTACACGAACTGAATTCGTCTTGGGCAGCTGCTGTGTGTTGACATTCTTATTATTTAGCCTTGCTGACCACCTCCGAGGTGCATGTACTTCCTTCGATAAGATAGAATCCATTTGTTTAGCTTCCTCTATGTGGGGGTTTTGGATGGTATTACTAGACAATTTTCCTTGTGGCCGAGTTTCAAGTTGTTGTGATAACTGTCCGAGCTGCAAATCTAGACTTTTCAGTAGCGCGAATTAATTTTTCATGAGTGCCTCCGTCTGATCTTATCTATATGCAGTTCTCTAATTCAGCTGGTGCTATCCTTGAATGAACTGTTTCAACTAATCTTCAGTACTTAGGTTAGTTGCTTTCATAATCTAGTTGGCAGGAAGGTTTTCTTCGGGTGCTGGTCCAGTGAGAGGTAAAGGTTGATCGTATGTTAACTGCTGTTGAAGGTAAGGTGGTTGTCGGAAATGAGTTTGGAATGGTTGGTTGTTCCTTTAAAACTGGTTATTCCTGGTTTGGTTATATCCAGAATTTTGCGGACGGGCAGGGTATTGGACGTAATAGACTGATCCGTCAGGGTTATCATACTCAACGTGGTAATCTTCAATAGGTTGCGGGTTGGTACAGTTTGTACAGGCCTGAGCCTGATTAACCTGCTGCGGTTTAATTATTATTACATGTTAATTACGTGTGTTAATATATATACAAATTATATAGGTTCGTGAATCCAAGATCAACCCTACACTTGTTCAATACCATCATATATATTTTTACTACAAAATACAATAATGTGAGTTTCATTTGCTCCCTTTTTAAATGCTTTTGCAATATATATTTTTGGTACTGAGAATACATGCGCTGCTTTTATAAATGTTTTATGAAATAGACACAAGTAATCGAAACTACATTCTATGGTTGGATAATCGAATCGAATATGCCCCTTTTTAGCTTGGTAGCCTAAGAATTAGGGAAATGGCCCCTAATTGACGCGAATCCTAAAGATAGAACTATGGACCTTGACACATCCCATTCGGGTTACGAATGCTTTAGTAGTTCAATTATCATGTCCGATGAGAGTCCTGAAATGATGGGGATATTCTATATGCATCCTGTTAGTTCGGTTATCAAGCGTTCACCATATGAATGATTTTTATCTCTATGCAGTTTGCGAAATGCCTGATATGAGATTATGTTTATGAAAAACTGAAATATGAAATCTTGTGGTCTATTAAAATGATGGAAATGAATGTTTATGATAAACTAATGAACTCACCAACTTTTTGGTTGACACTCGAAAGCATGTTTATTCTCAGGTATGAAAGAAATCTTCCGTTGTGCATTTGCTTATATTAGAGATATTATTTAGAGTCATTCGTGACATATTTCAAAGGACGTTGCATTCGAGTCGTTGAGTTCATCAAGATTATTATTAAGTCAATTATAGTTGGATATACTATGAAATGGTATGCATGCCGTCAACTTTCGATGTAATGAAAGACTGTCTTTTCAAAAACGAATGTAATGTTTGTAAAATGTATCATATAGAGGTCAAGTATCTCACGATGTAACCAAATGTAATGTATTCGTCCTTATGGATTAGGACGGGTCATTATATCGGGCGTCCAGTCGAAAGCTCCATGTTTCGACGGATAAGGGACAGTAGTGATCTCTGAGAAGTGGAATAAGGAAGTGCCGATCCTACCAAAGCATTGAGTACTTTGGTGTAGATGATTTTATATTCTCTGTAAAACCTTGTCTCGTACATAGTACGAACTACTAAATTTTGCTCCCTTTCCCGTTCCTCTCGGTAAATATGATCGTGGAGTGCGGTGATAAAGTCCTGAAGTCTTGCTTCCGATAATGCGGTATCATTATCGTTTCTCTGCTCATATCAGGTATACTCATCTTTGATAGCTTCAATCTGCTCTGTTAAACTAGTCATCAAATCGATCGTCGAGTGTCGGATAGCTTCGAGAATGTTTTCAAAGAATTCGTTGTTATCATTGATGAATGAAATCATATCGGCATGGTTTGATATGATCAGAATTTCGGAATGCTCCGAAGAAGAGTCCGGCTCCTCTTAAGCTGAATTGTCGGGAGAGAGCGAGTGTCGACCAAAAAATCTAGGCATGGCTGATCATCCTCATCGTCTGAAACTGAGTCGTATGATGGGATCTCAACTGAAGTGGCAGGTGATTGAGGTGTGTCTGTGTTCTGGTGTCTTCCTTCTCTGCTGATAGGATCAATCTTTATATCTTTGACATCGGTTGGCTCTTCATTTGTTTTACAGAAACTAATCACCAATACTTTGCTAAGATCTTCCGTCTCAAGCTGCATAATCTCTTCATGGTGCTCTTGACTAGCTGCTGAGCTGAGCGGGGCTATATCAGTTTCTTCCTCCGTTTCTTCCATCTCCTCCTCAATTACTTTAACTTCCATTTCCGTCTCGGATTCTTCCTCTTCCTCAATTTCTTCTTCGGGATCCTCCTCTTCCATTTCGAGATCTTCAACAGACCGTGTCTCAGGAGGCGTAATGCTCATCTCTGTGTCGGTGGCTGATGGTGGAGATTCATCATCAGAAGTGATCTGGCTGCTGGAAATAGTAAACATCTCTTCCTGTTCAATTAAATAGGTAGGTTGGTCAATTTTGAACGTAACGCACTCCCCATGTAATCATAAGACCAAGGTTTGATTGTAACATCGATGACGGTCCTAGCCGTATTCATGATCGATCGTCCTAAAACGATAGGAGTATTAAGGTCTTCCTTGTCCATCACTACGAAATTGATAGGATACAGGAATCGGTTGACTTTACCATGACGTTCTCTACTATGCCTTTGGGATAACGAATTGTATGATCAGCAAGTTGGATTGTCACTTTCATTGGTAACAAGTCTCCTAGCTATAATCTCTTAAAAAGAGAGTAAGGCATAATATTAATGCTTGCTCCTAAGTCAGCCATAGCATGAATGGTTCCAGATTGGTAGATAGAACACGGGAGTGTGAATCTCCCTGTATCTCCTAGTTTCATGGGTAGAGAGTCTTTGAACAATGTCGTGCATTCTTCACTTAGTTGAATTTTGTTGGAATCCGGCATCCGTTTCTTTGTCGAGAGAAGTCTTCGAATGTTTCTATTCTGGTTAGGAACTATGGACATAGAGTCCAAGAATTTTCCGCAAGCTTGAAGGTGCCAAGCTTTTCAGGCTTCTCCTTTAGTCTTCCAGGATATGGTACACGAACTGAATTCGTCTTGGGCAGCTGCTGTGTGTTGACATTCTTATTATTTAGCCTTGCTGACCACCTTTGAGGTGCATGTACTTCCTTCGATAAGATAGAATCCATTTGTTTAGATTCCTCTATGTGGGGGTTTTGGATGGTATTACTAGCCAATTTTCCTTGTGGTCGAGTTTCAAAATGTTGTGATAACTGTCCGAGCTGCAAATCTAGACTTTTCAGTAGCGCGAATTGATTTTTCATGAGTGCCTCCGTCTGATCTTGTCTATATGCAGTTCTCTAATTCAGCTGGTGCTATCCTTGAATGAACTAGTTCAACTGATCTTAAGTACTTAGGTTAGTTGCTTTCATAATCTAGTTGGCAGGAAGGTTTTCTTCGGGTGCTGGTCCAGTGAGAGGTAAAGGTTGATCGTATGTTAACTGCTGTTGAAGGTAAGGTGGTTGTCGGAAATGAGTTTGGAATGGTTGGTTGTTCCTTTAAAACTGGTTATTCCTGGTTTGGTTATATCCAGAATTTTGCGGACGGGCAGGGTATTGGACGTAATAGACTGATCCGTCAGGGTTATCATACTCAACGTGGTAATCTTCAATAGGTTGCGGGTTAGTACAGTTTGTACAGGCCTGAGCCTGATTAACCTACTGCGGTTGCGTCTTCAATTCTCCGAGTTGTTTGGCTAGAGATTCCATCTTATCCGTGAGGGATTTAATGGACTCCGTTTGATTGTTGAGTGCGGAGAGAGGTGCAGATGATGAACGGCTTTCACCACTGTTCCAGTCATGATGATGCATTGTCATACTTTCGAGCAATTCCCATGCTTCGTCGGCTTGTTATTTCATCAGATTTCTTTGAGCTGCTGCATCGATCGTCGTCTTATGATTTACCGTAAGACCATTGTAGAAAGTACAGATTTGGGCTGACTTCTCCGATTGGTGTTTTGGACAATTCTTCAGTAAGGTTTTGAATAGCTCCCATGCGGTGTACAGAGATTCATCATAATTTTGACAAAAATTAATGATGTCATTTTTAAGCTTGGTTTGCTTGGATAGAGAGAAATATTTGGTTAGGAATTTAGTGGCCATTTCCGTCCATGTGGTGATGGAATCGTTCTCCAGTCCTTCAAACCATGTCTGCGCATGATGAGTGAGAGAGTAGGGAACAAGTATAGCCAAACTATATCTTTACCCACTCCTTCCTGTTTGTAGGAGTTCGAAAGAGAGATGAACTTGTCAAGGTGAGAGTTAGGATCATCGGTCGGTAATCCATGAAATTGACAGCTATTTTGAATAAGCTGCACAATGTGATGTTTTAACTCGAACGAGTGACCTTGGATCTCTGGATATCTGATTGGCCCTCCTCGACCTTCAATCGAGGGTTTGGTATTTTCCGCAAGGGTGACTCATAGCGCCATTTGATTAAGCTCTCTAAGTCTTCTTTCCTTACATGCAGTAGATAAAATAGATTTCGGATCAGGTGTATATAGCAACGTTCCTGGTCTGGATCGAGTGTGGGTTATACACTAGGTATGCCTAAAATTTTAGATAGGGAATCCAAAAAGAAGGATTCTAAAAAGGTCCAATTTATCTAAGCAAAGCTAGTCCCAACGTAATTCTAAAGCAAGTCCTAAAGTTAGTCTAAGGTAATCTAATCTAAGCTACAATTAGTTGTAAGGTAATCTAAGGCAATCTAAACTAAGGTTAATTATTTTTGGTGGGTTTTATTTTTGGTTCTTGCTGCAGATTCCCCTGTTACTTCGACAACAGAGCTCCTCACAAATTATTCAACAAACCTTGTGGCCAGGCCGACTACGGAGAGGTAGGATCCTTTTGGTTCCAATATAATTAGAGACTGTTCAGAAAATCCAACAATCAAGTCCGTGTATAATTGTCTTTCTTAGACACCACCAAATGCTTGTGAATAGGTTCGATAGAAGCAGTATTGCCTGATACCAGTGGTCCCCGGCAGCGGCGCCAAAAACTAGGTTCCCTACTGATATGGGCAAAACGGGCGGTTATATTTTAGTGTGCAGTGTCGTCGAGCCACACACCGTCAGTCGAGGTATCCCAGCGGGGATATACCTGTGTTTTAAATTTATAAGGCGAGGCCTAAATCTACGACTCCTTATGGTGAGTAAGGGAAGTATGGCCTAAGGTTGTTTATTTAGGAAGTCTACAGAATCGAACCTAAAACCTGAAAAAAAATAACTAATAAGGAGTAGTTGTGTTTACGTTTTGGGGTTTTATAAATTTCTTAAGGATAAAGTAAATACAGATAGGTAAAATTTGTATTTCAGATAAGGTTAAAGATGCACATGCTATGATTTCGTTGGTTACATTGTTGAGTTGTGTAATGATGGATTATGGATAGTTGATATCTCTTTACCCGTTATATTGGTCCTACCGCCCCTGTCAGAGAACTGACATGTCACTTGGCATGATGTATGCGGTAGGCTTGAAGATTCTGAATGAGCAACAACGCCTCTTCCCTCGACGCTAGAGTAACACAGCTACTTGTTAACACTAGACGGATCTTTTATTATGAGCGACCCGATAAGGCAGCATATTAATCTATCCACTTGGCCCAAAATTTCTTAAACATAAGCTAAAGTAGCGGGTATCCCTTATCCGAGAGACATGATATATTTTCGATGCTTTCGTTAACGATTGGTCTATAAAGATCAGTTAGGTCCTTATTTAAAAGAAATCAACCATAAAGGAGCGTCATGGCCAAACAGTAGTCTCCTAGTAAATGTTCAGTTATCCTAACGATTCCAATCCTTTATGGGTATAAACAAACAGTTCCTATTACTAAAGAATCCCTCAGACGGAGTGCAATATGAAATGTCCCGTTCATATTGATTATAAACGTTCCATATTAATTGATTTCGTCGCGAGGTTTTGACCTCTATATGAGACGTTTTTCAAAGACTGCATTCATTTTTAAAACAACCATAACCTTTATTTTATCGATAAAGGTTAAAAAAAAAACATTACGTGGATTATCAAATAATGATAATCTAAAATATACCGTTTACACACGACCATTACATAATGGTTTACAATAAGAATATATTACATCAAAAATAAGTTTCTTGAATGCAGTTTTTACATAATATCATAAAAGCATGGACTCCAAAGCTTGTCATTATTTTAGTATGAAACAACGGAAGCTCTTAATAATCACCTGAGAATAAACATGCTTAAAACGTCAACAAAAATGTTGGTGAGTTATAGGTTTAACCTATATATTATCAAATCATAATAATAGACCACAAGATTTCATATTTCAATACATCCCATACATAGAGATAAAAATCATTCATACGGTGAACACCTGGTAACCGACATTAACAAGATGCATATAGAATATCCCCATCATTCCAGGACACCCATCGGACATGATAAAATCGAAGTAGTAAAGCATTCCAAATTCCAGAATGGGGCTTATTGGGCCCGATAGATCTATCTTTAGGATTCGCGTCAATTTGGGGGTCTGTTCCCAAATTCTTAGGCTACCAAGCTAAAAAGGGGCATATTTGGCTTCGATCATTTACCCATATAAAGTAGTTTCATTTACTAGTGTTATTTCGTAAAATATTTATAAAATTTCATGTATTCTCATCCCAAAATATTAGATTTTAAAAGTGGGGCTATAACTCACTTTCACAGATTTTTTTTTACTTCGTCGGGAAGTAAGACTTAGCCACTGGTCGATTCACGAACCTATAACAAATATGTACATATATATCAAAGTATGTTCAAAATATATTTACAACATTTTTAATACGTTTTAATGTTTTAAGTTTATTAAGTCAGTTGTCCTCGTTAGTAACCTACGACTAGTTGTTCATAGTTAGATGTACAAAAAATAAATTGATATATATTATCTTGACCCAATCCACAACCCAGTATACATACGTCTCAGGCTAGATCACAACTCAAAGTATATATATTTTTGGAATCAACCTCAACCATGTATAGCTAACTCCAATATTACTGCATATAGAGTGTCTATGGTTGTTCTAAATAATATATATAGATGGGTCGATATGATATTTCAAAATATTTGTATACGTGTCTATGGTATCCCAAGATTACATAATATATTAGAATATATGTATTATACAATATAAGTTAGCTAGGATACGATTAATATAGATTTTTTACTAATTTTCACGTAGCTACAACAAGTAAAAATATCCAATCTTGTTTTTACATATGTAGTTCATTGTTAATATACTTAATGATATGTTTACTTATCATAATACCATGTTAATTATATATATATATCCATATATATGACATCATATAGTTTTTACAAGTTTTAACGTTCGTGAATCACCGGTCAACTTGGGTGGTCAATTGTCTATATAAAACCTATTTCAATTAATCAAGTCTTAACAAGTTTGATTGTTTAACATGTTGGAAATACTTAATCATATAAATATCAATTTCATTTAATATATATATAAACATGGAAAAGTTCGGGTCACTACAGTACCTACCCGTTAAATAAATTTCGTCCCGAAATTTTAAGCAGTTGGAGGTGTTGACGTATCTTCTGGAAATAAGTGCGGGTACTTCCTCTTCATCTGATCTTTTCGTTACCATGTGAACTCGGGTCCTCTTCGAGCATTCCATCGAACTTTAACAATTGGTATCTAGTTTTGCTTAAGTCTTTTAACCTCATGGTCCATTATTTCGACGGGTTCTTCGATGAATTGAAGTTTTTCGTTGATTTGGATTTCGTTTAACGGAATAGTGAGATCTTCTTTAGTAAAATATTTCTTCAAATTTGAGACGTTGAAAGTGTTATGTACAGCCGCGAGTTGTTGTGGTAATTCAAGTCGGTAAGCAACTGGTCCGACACGATCAATAATCTTGAATGGTCCAATATACCTTGGATTTAATTTCCCCCATTTACCAAATCGAACAACGCCTTTCAAAGGTTCAACTTTAAGCATGACCATCTCTCCAATTTCAAATTCTATATCTTTTCTTTTAATGTCCGCGTAGCTCTATTGTCGACTTTGGGCAGTTTTCAACCGTTGTTGAATTTGGATGATCTTCTAGGTAGTTTCTTGTATTATCTCCGGACACGTAATCTGTCTATCCCCCACTTCACTCCAACAAATCAGAGACCTGCACTTTCTACCATAAAGTGCTTCAAACGGTGCCATCTCAATGCTTGAATGGTAGCTGTTGTTGTAGGAAAATTCTGCTAATTGTAGATGTCGATCCCAACTGTTTCCGAAATTAATAACACATGCTCGTAGCATGTCTTCAAGCGTTTGTATCGTCCTTTCACTCTGCCCATCAGTTTATGGATGATAGGTAGCACTCATGTCTAGACGAGTTCCTAATGCTTGCTGTAATGTCTGCCAGAATCTTGAAATAAATCTGCCATCCCTATCAGAGATAATAGAGATTGGTATTCCATGCCTGGAGACAACTTCCTTCAAATACAGTCGTGCTAACTTCTCCATCTTGTCATCTTCTCTTATTGGCAGGAAGTGTGCTGATTTGGTGAGACGATTAACTATTACCCAAATAGTATCAAAACCACTTGCAGTCCTTGGCAATTTAGTGATGAAATCTATGGTAATGTTTACCCACTTCCATTCCGGGATTTCGGGATGTTGAAGTAAACATGATGGTTTCTGATGCTCAGCTTTGACCTTAGAACACGTCAAACATTCCCCTACGTATTTAGCAACATCGGCTTTCATACCTAGCCACCAAAAATGTTTCTTAAGATCTTTGTACATCTTCCCCGTTCTAGGATGTATTGAGTATCTGATTTTATGAGCTTCTCTAAGTACCATTTCTCTCATATCTCCAAATTTTGGTACCCAAATTCTTTCAGCCCTATACCGGGTTCCATCTTCCAGAATATTAAGATGCTTCTCTGATCCTTTGGGTATTTCATCCCTTAAGTTTCCCTCTTTTAAAACTCCTTGTTGCGCCTCCTTTATTTGAGTAGTAAGGTTAGTGTGAATCATTATATTCATAGCTTTTACTCGAATAGGTTCTCTGTCCTTTCTGCTCAAGGCGTCGGCTACCACATTTGCCTTCCCCGGGTGGTAACGAATCTAAAAGTCGTAATCATTCAGCAATTCAATCCACCTGCGCTGCCTCATGTTCAGTTGTTTCTGATTAAATATGTGTTGAAGACTTTTGTGGTCGGTATATATAATACTTTTGACCCCATATAAGTAGTGCCTCCAAGTCTTTAATGCAAAAACAATCGCGCCTAATTCCAAATCATGCGTCGTATAATTCTACTCGTGAATCTTCGTTGCATTAATACTCAACCGAGACCTTGCTTTGAGGCGTCACAATATATCACAAAATCATCATTCCCTTCAGGTAATGACAATATAGGTGACGTAGTTAACTTTTTCTTCAACAATTGAAACGCTTTTTCTTGTTCATCCTTCCATTCAAATTTCTTCCCTTTATGCGTTAATGCAGTCAAGGGTTTTGCTATTTTGGAAAAATCTTGGATGAACCTTCTGTAGTAACCAGCTAGTCCTAAAAATTGGCGTATGTGTTTCGGAGTTTTTGGGGTTTCCCACCTTTCAACGGTTTCAATCTTTGCTGGATCCACCTGAATACCTTCTTTATTCACTATATGACCGAGGAATTGAACTTCTTCTAACCAAAATGCACACTTTGAAAACTTAGCGTACAGTTTTTCTTTTCTTAGCAACTCTAGCACTTTTTTCAAATGTTCTTCGTGCTCTTGATCATTCTTCGAGTAAATAAGTATGTCACCGATGAAGACAATGACAAACTTGTCAAGATATGGCCCACACACTCTGTTCATAAGGTCCATGAACACAGCTGGTGCGTTAGTCAATCCAAACGGCATAACCATAAACTCGTAATGACCGTAACGCGTCCTAAAAGCAGTCTTCGGAATGTCATCCTCCTTCACCCGAATTTGGTGATACCCAGAACGTAAATCAATCTTCGAATAAACCAACGAGCCTTGTAGTTGATCAAATAAATCGTCGATTCTCGATAATGGGTAACGGTTCTTGATGGTAAGTTTTTTCAACTCTCGGTAGTCGATACACAACCTGAATGTACCATCTTTCTTCTTGACAAACAGAACAGGAGCTCCCCGTGGTGATGTACTTGGTCGAATGAAACCACACTCTAAAAGTTCCTGTAATTGACTTTGTAATTATTTGATTTCGCTGGGTGTGAGTCTGTATGGAGCACGAGCTATTGGTGCAGCTCCTGGTACAAGGTCTATTTGAAATTCAACGGATCGATGTGGGGGTAATCCCGGTAATTCTTTCGGAAATACATCGGGAAATTCTTTTGCGACGGGAACATCACTGATGTTCTTTTCTTCAGGTTTTACTTCCTTGACGTGTGTTAGAATGACGTAAAAACCTTTTCTTATTAGTTTCTGCACCTTCAAACTACTAATAAGATTTAATTTTGCGTTGTTCTTTTCTCCGTACACCATTAAAGGTTTTCCTTTTTCACGCACAATGCGAATCGCATTTTTGTAACAAACGACCTCTGCTCTCACCTTTTTCAACCAGTCCATACCAATTATTACATCAAAACTCTCTAACTCGACTGGTATTAAATCAATTTTAAACGTTTCATCCCCTAGTTTAATTTCTCTATCCCGACATATATTATCTGCTGAAATTAATTTACCGTTTGCTAATTCGAGTAAAAATTTACTATCCAAAGGCATCAATGGGCAACTTAATTTAGCACAAAAATCTATACTCATATAGCTTCTATCCGCACCCGAATCAAATAAAACATAAACAGATTTATTATCAATAAGAAACGTACCCGTAACAAGCTCCGGGTCTTCCTGCGCTTTTGTCGTATTAATATTGAAAACTCTTCCGCAGCCCTGCCCATTAGTATTCCCCTGATTCGGGCAATTACTTCTAATGTGGCTCAGTTTTCCACATCCATAACAAACAAAGACGGCATTACTTGTTTCGCCACTATTTGTTCCTTTAGTTCTGTTAAAATTTGGTCCGTAGACCTCGTACTTTTTTGCACCATGGCCAGTTCTTTTACACTTGGTGCAAAATGTCGTGCAGAACCCATTCTGGTGGTACTTTTCACACCTTTGGCATTTTTGGTTTTTGTTGCCGTTGTTTTTATTGAGGTTGTTGTTGAGATTGTTATTGTTGTTGGAACGGTTGTTGTAGTTGTTGTTGTTATTGGGACGTTTGTTGTAGTTATTGTTAGGATTGCGGTTATTGTTGCGATTGTTGTTACGGTTGTGGTTGTAATTGTTGTTGTTGTTGTTGTTGTATTAGTGACCCTTGTCACTGGTTTCTTCCCACTTTCTCTTGAGTTGTTTCGTGTTGGCTTCTTCAGCCGCCTGCTCTTTAATTCTTCCCTCAATCTGATTTATGAGTTTATGAGCCATTCTACTTGCCTTTTGTATGGAAGCGGGCTCGTGTGAACACACATCTTCTTGAATCCTTACTGGTAACCCTTTTACAAACGCGTCGATCTTCTCTTCTTTATCTTCGAACGCTCCCGGACACAATAGGCACAACTCTGTGAATCGTCGTTCATATATGGTAATGTCGAACCCTTGTGTTCGTAACTCCCTAAGTTCTACCTTGAGTTTATTGACTTCGTTTCTAAGACGGTACTGCTCGTTCATCAATTGCTTGAATGCCGACCACGGTAGTACGTAAGCAGCATTTTGTCCTACTTGTTCAAGATAGGTGTTCCACCACTTTAACGCAGTACCTGTGAAGGTATGCGTAGCGTACTTAACTTTGTCCTCTTCAGTACACTTACTTATGGCAAACACCGATTCGACTTTCTCGGTCCACCGTTTCAATCCAATTGGTCCTTCAGTTCCATCAAATTCTAAAGGTTTGCAGGCAGTGAATTCTTTGTAGGAGCATCTTACACGATTTCTTGTGGAATTAATTCCACTACTAGATCCAGAGTTATTGTTATTTTGCATCTCAGCCTGTACTGCGGCTATGTTTGCTGCAAGGAAAACACGGAAGTCTTCCTCGCTCATGTTCAAATTCTGACGAGTCGCCGGTGCCATTTCCTTCAAAAATAGCCAAAAGAATTGAGTTAATCATATAGAATTTAAGAGTAGTCAATAGTATCTCGTAGCATTATATGAACTTATTTATAAAAGCTTTTTCTTCATATTAGCATTTTATAGTTTATATTCGGGTAGTACCTACCCGTTAAGTTCATACTTACTAGCTACTATACAATTCCACTACTACGTTTCTATATGAAAAACTTATTACAATAATATTTCGCGTTTAAACTTTATACAAAATATTTTACAAACTTACAATACTGCTATAATACATATAGGATGAAATATAGCACATAATAACTTTACTACTTGGCAGCTATAAAGGCAATTCTAATTAATACGCAAGTTGCTATGCAAAAGAAATAAAGACACGTAATTCATAAGTCCAGAAACAAGTCATGCATTCTGGTTTTACTAAGACGACTTCCCATCCTTGATCTTGTGGAAAGTATCCGTTATGACCATTGGCTAGGCAGCATGTTGTCATGTCGTCAAAAGGATGAGGGTTTCGTAATGCCCAACAGCCTTGTAGCAATCTAAAAACCTTGTTTCTTACCCCAACTACTGAGTCCGTCACTTGTGAAAATGTTTTATTTAAAAGTTTCAGCCCAATGTTCTTTTTCTCAATTTGATGAGATGCGAACATTATTAACCCGTAAGCATAACATGCTTCTTTATGTTGCATGTTAGAAGCTCTTTCTAAAGAATGGAGTCCTATGTTGGGATATCTTGAGTCAAAATAGGTTCGTAACCCATAGCGTAAAATTGCATCTGGGTTTCCCTTACTAAATGCCTTAAAGAAAACTTGGCGTAACTTAAAGACTCCCCAATGTGATATACCCCATCTTTCAAAGGAAAGCCTTTTATATACTAAGGCATGCCTGGAATGTCTTTCAAATGTTTGACAAACTAATTTTGCCGTAACTAATTGTGCTGATGAATTATGCCCGACTCTAGACAAGATTTCCTCAACATATCCTCTGGTAGGTCTTCTAAAATATTCGGTTGTCTACCCTTAACGTCCATTTTGTTTTTATACTGTAAAATAGACAAGAATTAGATTCGTAAAAGATAATTAACAAAAAATACAAGCAATTTTTACATAAAAAAATAAAAGTACAAGCACACTACAATACATATAATACACACATGATTACAACCCTCTAATCTGAATCACTGGTTTCTTCTAATACGAGCCGTTTTCCTAATTTTCTAGAGATATATGGTGCTCCTCTAATATCGAGCCGTTGTTTTCCACAATGGTTTAGAAAAACCTGGTGGTTTAGAGGTTCCCGGGTTATTGTTACAATTTAGGAAATACGGCCGTTGCCGATACATATAAAGTTCATCGGAGTTGAAATCAGGTTTCTCTATTTTTTTACCTTTTCCCTTATTATTTTCTTTTGCTATATTAAATTGGGTCGAGGTAATTTCTATAACATCACCAGAATCCTCATCGGGATCCGATTCATCGAAAAATTGATAATTTTCCCAATATTTTGTTTCCTCGGTGGAAACACCATTGACCATTTTTAACTTTGGTCCGTTGGTTGAGGATTTTCTTTTATTTAATCGATTTACTGTAGGTATCAATATTTCTTCCTCCGGAACCTCTTCTTCTTCCGGTTCCTCCTCTTCCGGTTCCTCCTCTTCTAATTCCTCTTCTTCCGGTTCCTCTTCTTCCAATTCCTCTTCTTCCGGTTCCTCTTCTTCAGGTTCCTCTTTGGGAATTTATGAATCTTCCTAAATTATATTCAACTCTTCATTATTATTAGGTGAGTCGATGGGATTTGTACTAGAGGTAGACATCTATCACACAATATCAAACACATTAAGTGGTTAATATATCACATAATATTTACATGTTAATAATATATAGTTTCCAACAAAAGTGTTAAGCAATCGTTTTTAAAGAAAACACGGTCGAAGTCCATACTCACTAATGTATCCTAATAAACTCGATAAGACACACTAATGCAAATTTCTGGTTCTCTAAGACCAACGCTTGGATACCAACTGAAATGTCCCATTCATATTGATTATAAATGTTCCATATTAATTGATTTCGTCGCGAGGTTTTGACCTCTATATGAGATGTTTTTCAAAGACTGCATTCATTTTTAAAACAACCATAACCTTTATTTTATCGATAAAGGTTTAAAAAAAAACATTACGTGGATTATCAAATAATGATAATCTAAAATATACCGTTTACACACGACAATTACATAATGGTTTACAATAAGAATATATTACATCAAAAGTAAGTTTCTTGAATGCAGTTTTTACATAATATCATACAAGCATGGACTCCAAATCTTGTCATTATTTTAGTATGCAATAGCGGAAGCTCTTAATAATCACCTGAGAATAAACATGCTTAAAACGTCAACAAAAATGTTGGTGAGTTATAGGTTTAACCTATATATTATTAATTCATAATAATAGACCACAAGATTTCATATTTCAATACATTCCATACATAGAGATAAAAATCATTCATACGGTAAACACCTGGTAACCGACATTAACAAGATGCATATAGAATATCCCCATCATTTCGGGACACCCATCGGACATGATAAAATCGAAGTACTAAAGCATTCCAAATTCCAGAATGGGGCTTGTTGGGCCCAATAGATCTATCTTAAGGATTCGCGTCAATTTGGGGGTCTGTTCCCAAATTCTTAGGCTACCAAGCTAAAAAGGGGCATATTCGGGTTCGATCATTCACCCATATAAAGTAGTTTCATTTACTTGTGTCTATTTCGTAAAATATTTATAAAATTTCATGTATTCTCATCCCAAATTATTAGATTTTAAAAGTGGGACTATAACTCACTTTCACAGATTTTTTTTTACTTCGTCGGGAAGTAAGACTTGGCCACTGGTCGATTCACGAACCTATAACAAAAATGTACATATATATCAAAGTATGTTCAAAATATATTTACAACATTTTTAATACGTTTTAATGTTTTAAGTTTATTAAGTCAGCTGTCCTCGTTAGTAACCTATAACTAGTTGTCCATAGTTAGATGTACAGAAAATAAATTGATATATATTATCTTGACCCAATCCACGACCCAGTGTATACACGTCTCAGGCTAGATCACAACTCAAAGTATATATATTTTTGGAATCAACCTCAACCATGTATAGCTAACTCCAACATTACTGCATATAGAGTGTCTATGGTTGTTCCAAATAATGTATATATATGGGTGGATATGATATGTCAAGACATTTGCATACGTGTCTATGGTATCCCAAGATTACATAATATATTAGAATATATGTATTATACAATATAAGTTAGCTAGGATATGATTAATATAGATTTGTTACCAATTTTCACGTAGCTACAACAAGTAAAAATATCCAATCTTGTTTTTACATATGTAGTTCATTGTTAATATACTTAATGATATGTTTACTTATCATAATACCATGTTAACTATATATATATCCATATATATGACATCATATAGTTTTTACAAGTTTTAACGTTCGTGAATCACCGATCAACTTGGGTGGTCAATTGTCTATATAAAACATATTTCAATTAATCAAGTCTTAACAAGTTTAATTGCTTAACATGTTGGAAACACTTAATCATATAAATATCAATTTCATTTAATATATATAAACATGGAAAAGTTCGGGTCACTACACAATGTCTGAGATCGCGTTATGGTGCAATGTACTCTTCAACAGTGAGGTCGTTTCCATGGCCATACATAGCAGAGGTATAGAGTACTACAACCATTGAGCCTCCTTGATATACATGCTATGTTTACATGCGTAGTAACTACTCCAGCATAGCCTGAGGCTGGCCTTGTACTCTTAGTATCAATTAGGGTTTCCATTACGAAAGAACCTCTGTTGGAATCCGTAGGGTAGATTGCCTTAGTATAACCATTGTGCCTCTGACAAATACCCTATGTATCTGGCAGAAGTGTCTTACCAAGGGGTGATACAGATAGTGTACTCTGAATCAGAGTTCGCGACTTCCCAATCGCAGCCGATAACCACGTTCTATTAGTCAGAAAAGCAATTGAGTTTAATCATAATCGTAAAGCATCTCAACAATATCTCATTACACAATTTGTATATTCAGACAGCGTAACAAATACATCATAGCATGCACAAAATATAACTACTCGCTACTCATGGCAATAATATCATGTATCAAAGTAATAATAAAAGACATTATAACAAGATAGAGTTAAGATAAAAGTACCCGTATATTAATTGACTTCCAAAAGTACAAAAGTGACAACTCCGACTCTAGACAGCTTCTTAGTTCAATCTTCGGTGTTCGCCTCCGGGTACTTAATTTCCCGCTCGGAGGTGAGAAGACCTCGAAAGACTATTCTCGAACTAGACTAGAAAACTAACTAAATTTGAGAGTAAATTGAATACAAATAAGCCTATTTATACTTAAATCTGGCCTGGCAGGCCGTCCAAAATCATGGCAGGCCATCCAATTGGTGGCAGGCCGTCCAGGTTGCCCGTCCAGTTGTGACGACCCAGAAATTTCCGATCAAATTTAAACCTAAATCTTAATATAATATCGCCACGATAAGCAAAGTCTGTAATATTGAGTCTCAAAAATTTTGGAACTATTTCATGATACCATTTGATCTTTGACTATTTCCCGACGATTAACGAACCATTGTATGTAAATAAATATGTAAATAAATAAATATAGATATATATATATAAATATAAATGTAAGTGTGTACATAATATGTTGAGTTAATAAAATACACTTTAAATTACTTGAATTATAATGTAAAATAATATACAGAATAATTATGTTTTATCAAAATAAGTAAATATATATATGATTCTTTTTAATAATTAGGATTGTATGGTAATATATATATTGTATAAATAATAAATATTCTACATATATTATCATATGATATATTTAACAATAATAATTAAATGTAACTACAAGTTAAAAAAAATATTTGTTATAATATTTTTACTATTACTTTATTATTACTATTATCAATATCAGTATTATTAATATTTTTATGGAAACCTGTAGCTTGTTATTACTAGTATTATTATTAAGGATTATCATTAAAAGTAATACAATTTATTAATACTACCACTAGTAATATTATTATTAACATTATTATTAACAATTATTATTATCAATGTAATATTATTATGATAATTATTATTAACATTAACTGTATTATTGTTTTAATATTACTATTAATATTATAGCATTATTATTAATTAATGTATTTATATTTATTAGTTAATAAAATTATTATTATTATTATTAACAATATTATTATTAATATATTTATATTTATTAATTATTAATAGAAAATATAAATTATAAAAACAGATATATTATTGAATCTATTAACCGTGGCAATCTGATCCAATTATTCTTCATCTCCAGTTGAAGAATTCGTTCCTGTCCACTGATCTATTATATGTCTAAATCCATTCATAATATAACAAAATTGGTTAGCTTTCATTATATCCAAATTGTACGAATTTTGTCATCTGCCTTATTTTATTTTTATTTTCATCTCAGCTTCTGCTTTTGACTTGATTCTGTAGACCAGTTGTAGACAACAAAACAAACCGTGATTAACTAGTGCATCTACTTCAATTATCAGTTCATTCTATCTAATATATCATCTGCAAATTGGTTTTGGAAAAACAAAAAAACTTAAACAAAACCTCCCCACCAACACGATGTCGACCAAGATCATAAAACTCAAAACCGATATCCTGCTACAACCAACACTTTTAATCCTTTTCTTCCTCATACCATCCTCCACCACCGAGACACTTAACCACCACCTTGCTTCATTTATGTGTTATTCGATCACCAGGTACAATCACTTCACTAATGATTCTGTGTAGTTCTGTACAAACAAGAACAAGTGAAACTCACCTGCATAACCTGTTACTACTACTCGTTTTTGCTAAGTGTTTCTATTTTTGACGAAACCCATCACTACCATAAAACACCATCGATCACCTTCAATTAAACCTTTTACTGCATGTTATCTGCTCGCAACAACAACGCAAACCCATTATCTATCATCATCACAAACACCAATCAACAACCACCATGAGCAGTTGCCACCCTCTATAAATCACCACTCGCCACCTTAACCCTAACCATCATGAACCACCACACAAAATCTCTCTAATATTTCTTCATAAATGATTCCTCTCACATTTTGTTTCCTTCTTCCTTCTTCTACCTCACAACCATCGTCGCCATAATAAACCGTCACCACTAGCTCGTTATCTCACCATGTCGATAACCACTCACACCTCGGGATCCGCCACCATTAATCAATTCAACCGCCACTTTAAATAACCCTTTAAACTCACCAGAAATTTGCTATTTCGTTATATGGTACTGCAGCTAATAGATAACCACAACTGCTACGCATATATATATATATATATATATATATATATATATATATATATATATATATATATATATATATATATATATATATATATATATATATACTTCTTTTTCATGATCAATTATAAATAAATATTTTGATAGTGGATTAGGAAAATGATTGATCTTTTTTTGACGTATTTCTTTTGTACTAATTGGCCGACAATTTTAACCAAACAACCCCACTTGATTAGTATAAGCACATGAATTGTTTTCGTGCAAGTTGTTTTGGTTGGGTCCGCCATAATTTCTTTTGCACCATGAACATATTTTTTTTCTTCGGGACTGTGAATTTGTTGGTTCGGTTGGGCTTGAGGTGTAACGATTGATGTTGAGGAGTAAGAACTATAGCGAAAATTTGATGATGATAATCAATAGTTGATGATGATGCGAATATGATGTAATATTGATGGTACGATAGAGGATGATAAATGAAATCCTCAGATTTATGGAGATAATATACGGGCTACTATTACTAATTTGTTCCCTGTTGGACTAATTTGTTGACGGGGTTTCAATTTGTCATTGGGCCTTATGTTACATCTTGTTTTGGGCTGAGGAATTAAATGAAGAGATGATGAGGTTAGATTTGCGTACGATGATGATGAATAAAGAAAAAGAAACCGATAGATATATAGTAGATATATTTATTCTGTGGTATAAAAAAAAGAGGAATAGAGAAGCAGAGGGATGGTTCACTGTATTTTGGTTTGAACGAGAGGGTTGCGGGTTCGACCCTGGGAGCTGCAAAATTTATTTTATTTTTTTTAGATGATGAAGAAGAAGGATAGAGTCAGACAGGGGTTAAATGAATTTAATCCGAGAAATAAATTAGAAAGAAGCAGATGGTGGTATGGTTAAAGGTGTTGTCTGGGAGCGAGAGGTCGTGGGTTCAAGTCTGGGCTGTGGCAATTCTTTTTAGGAACCTTTAATTTTGAGGTATTATTATTATTATTATTATTATTATTATTATTATTATTATTATTATTATTATTATTATTATTATTATTATTATTATTATTATTATTATTATTATTATAATAATAATAATAATAATAATAATAATAATAATTATTATTATTATTATTATTATTATTATTATTATTATTATTATTATTATTACTATTATTATCATTAATATTAGTATTATAATTATAAGTATTATTAATACTATTATCATTATTATTATTAACATGATTATCATAATTAGAATTGTTATTATTATTACAACTATATTAATGTTATAAATTTTTACTATTAGTATAATTATTGTTGTTATACCAAATTATTATTTAAAAGAATCATTAATAGAATAACTAACATTTTATTAAAAACATCCTTTTTAGTAAAATTATCATAAGAACTATTATTATTATTATTATAAAAGGAAACAACTTTTTATTTATTATTATCAATATTATTTTATCATATAAATATTAGCTACTTAAAATTATATTTAATACACATAACATAACTATATTAAAATTTTTATAAATAAATATTAATTATTTATTTAAAAGTGTATATAAAATAAACATATTTAATTAATTAATAAAACCTATAAACTATTAAATATAACACGCATATCACCAATAAAAAAATATGTAAACTTATTCGATTAGAATTCTATGTGTTAATAAATATATGAATAATATAGGTTCGTGAATCCGAGGCCAACCCTGCATTATTCAGTATTGTCGTATGAATATTTTTACTACAAAATATTGAACGGTGAGTTTCATTTGCCTTTTTACCCTTTATATTTTTGGGCTGAAAATACATGCACAATTTTTATAAATGTTTTACGAAATAGACACAAGTAATTGAAACTACATTATATGGTTGAATGATTGAAGCCGAATATGCCCCTTTTTCTTGGTAACCTAAGAATTAGTAAACCGATCTACTTATTGACGCGAATCCTAAAGATAGATCTATTGGGCCTAACGAACCCCATCCAAAGTACTGGATGCTTTAGGACTTCGATATTGATTTTATCATGTCCGAAGGATTTCCCGGAATGATAGGGGATACTCTTATATGCATCTTGTTAATGTCGGTTACCAGGTGTTCACCATATGAATAGTTTTTGTCTCTATGCATTGGACGTATATTTATGAGAACTGAAAATGAAATTCTTGTGGTCTATTAAAATGATGAAAATGATTGATTATGATAAACTAATGAACTCACCAACCTTTTGGTTGACACTTTAAAGCATATTTATTCTCAGGTATGAAAGAAATCTTCCGCTGTGCATTTGCTCATTTTAGAGATATTACTTGGAGTCCTTCATGACATATTTCAAAAGAAGTTGCATTCGAGTCGTTGAGTTCATCAAGATTATTATTAAGTCAATTATAGTTGGATATATTATGAAATGGTATGCATACCGTCAACTTTTGATGTAATGAACGTTGTCTTTTAAAAAAGAATGCAATGTTTGTAAAATGTATCATATAGAGGTCAAATACCTCGCGATGTAATCAACTATTGTGAATCGTTTATAATGTATATGAACGGGTCCTTTCAGTTGGCATCAGAGCTGGTATAATGCCGTCCATGTGTAGTGGGTTAGTCGTAAAGGAGGTTCTCACAGTGTTACCTATGACAAAGCATTAGCTCTTACTCCTTGCGATCCCTTACGAGGGTTGGCAATTGCCGAGAGGCAGGCCCTAAAATCAGTATCTGAGGTACACTCAGTGGTCACCAGGCGGTTAGCTGGGAAGGCACTGGGTGGGATGGTGGTTGTCCCCAACTGTCTTTCAGTTGGTATTAGAGCGGTGGTCTTAGCGAACCAGGTCTTGCATTAGTGTGTCTAACTGATAGTTGTTAAGATGCATTAGTGAGTCTGGACTTCGATCGTGTCTGCATGTCAAAAGTTTTACTTATCATTTTGTGTCAAAAATTACCTGCTTATCATTCTTAGTCTAGACACATCTTACTGCTTTGATTGCATGAATAGTGTATAGACAAAATTCATATCTTAGCGTATCTGATAATTCATATCTTATCGCATCTGTTACTGTAGACTTTGCCTAACATATTCCACAAATTCCTCTGTAATCTACAAAATCTTTTAGAATATCATCTGGTATCTGAAAATCATTTCATATCGAAAAATCTTTTACTCAATCGTACGAAATGGAACCTGTCACTAGTTCAAGTTCTACAAAACCCGACAACTATTCTGACATGGATGTTCACCTAAGCTTCGGAAGCAGCGTCACCAGAATGAATCAACCAATCATCCATCCCCAATTCATCTAATGGGTTCGTAGTCGACTTAATCAATGGAGACGCGAAGAAGGCGATCCTTTTCACCAACCGAATTTACCCCTTGGCGATGAACCTGAAGCACTTATCAGCGAACCAGTCCGAAACACCATTTTCAACCTCATTTCCTGAATACCTCACCACGATTATATTCTATCTAAAATTCTAAACTTCATTCATTTGCTCGTTCCTACCGACAATCATCCCGGAGTAATACAAGAAGTCAACGAACTTCGCGCTCGAGTAATCAATGTGGAAAGTATGGTGGAAAACTTTCCAGCTTCAGCAACATCACCGGCATCAACAGTACCACCAACAACACAAGTTTCAACATCACATGCCCCAATATTTCATTCTGTACCATGAGCATAATCATCGTTCTACGAATCATTCTACATCATTTATCTTCGTTCGACATGGCGATTATGTAATCTCTAATATTTTAGAGATTATATACTCTTGTTCTAACGGTAAACCAAATGAGACTTACATTATATTAACTCATTAAATCCATGATTACATCTGAAGAAAATATATATGTATATATATTTTTTTCATAAAGATTGTAATTAAAAATTCTTTTGTACAAACTGTTAATGATGAAAATATTTTAACGGGTAGGTAATACCCCAGGAATATTTAGATTTCACCTTAATAAGTTACACTGTACATTCTTCGAAGCTGATTCAACAGTCATTTACTATCCTACTTACATCTACAGATATACGAATCCGTTCACCACAGAATAACCATTTCTATTTAATCTCATATTTGGATTTTGACTTATCAGAATTCAACAAGTGGCATAATGAAGAAAATATTGGACAAAATAAAAATTGTTAGAAACAAACAAATTAACTATGAAAAAATTTTTATTAAGAATCCACGCTAACTGTTCCTAGCTAACTGATTACATTTTATTTATCGCAATTTATTTATCGCAATTTATATTCTCGCAATTTTATTTATCGTCATTTAATTTTTGTTATTGATTTTACGCACTTTAAATATCGGGACACGTATACAAGGTTTTGACATATCATATCGACGCATCTATATATATTATTTGGAATAACCATAGACACTCTATATGCAGTAATGATCGAGTTAGGTATACAGGGTTGAGGTTGATTCTATAATAATATATATACTTTGAGTTGTGATCGAGTCTGAGACATGTACACGGGTCACGATACATATTAATTAATCCGAATATTATATATGAATTTATTGGACTGTTAACTGTGGACTATCGACTGTGGACTAATAATGTTGGACAATTAAAATGAATTAAAATATTGATTATAACATATGAAACTAAAAATTTCTTCAAGTTTGCCACTTGATTTCATCTTAACCCTCATTTGAATCTTGATGATTCCAATCCGTGTTCAGATCTTTCATGATTCTTGAAAACACCTCAATCGAGAGGATGAACCAACCGCACTTCATCTACGGAAGAAAAGACTTATGCATATAGTTATACACCTGAAAACACTCAGAATTTGAGTAAACGTTTAAACACGTATCTGTGCTAGATCTTTAGGCATTGTTGTTACCGAAAATAACATGGTAAATCTTTTTCAAATTAGCCAATTTTGTCACAGCTCCAGCAAATCAACTTCGACTTTTCGTTCGAAACAACCTTATTATAACCTTGATATATATGCGTGCTCTTTTATTGTTACCGGGGAACCTTTTATATTCCACCATACTAGCATCAGCATTTAATCATCTAAAAATATAATACTCTTGAAACCACCTCGGATTAATTACCGATGATTCAGATATGGCTGCATTAAATGCAGAAGAAACAGTAAAATTGTAGATGGCCTAAATGGCCAAGAGTTGATGATAAAGAATGGAGTGTTGGGAACGCTCGATAGAAAATTTGGTACTGAAAAATGGATTGAGCGAACCATGAAGGAGACCAAGGACAGAAACAAGGACCAAACCCTATATTCAAAGAATTCAGGTAATTCTGAATCCGATGAAATCTTTAGAGAATATCTTGCTCCGAATTCATGTTAAAATTTTGCGGAAAATCTTTCTTCATCAACCATCGAACTTAGAAATTCCAAAATATCATCATAAATATCTTCGATATTTCTGAAGATATTTTCATAAATATTCTGGTCCGAAATTATTTACCTCTTCGTGTTATCTGTATTACGTTATAAAGGAAACTATTTTAATTTCTAAATATCTTTAAAATTCGAGTTTAAAATATGAATGGTTTCTGGAGTAGTGTTGGGAATTGAAGCATGGGTTAGTATAATATAATGACGCCCGGCCAACGTGATTATATTACAGTAAGTCATGATGAGTTTCTAATGGAACGTGATGATTCACAGATCATAACATCATCATGTGCCATGTTACACGATTTTTGAATTCTACTTAACCTCTGAACATACCAAGAAAATATATTATTGATAGTTCCATCCTCAGGGATTCTGGTAATTTGACAAATCACATCGTGCTAATACATTCCTTTTTACTTAGAATGCTATAATCATTCAAAACTCCATACCTACGAATGCTGAACCATCACTCGCTTTACTAGAGGTCGAGAAGAGAATAAAAAGGCAAAGAGCTCCGAAACATAAGGGAAGATATAAAACTCGACAACAACACTGAAATCACAAACCGCGTATATCAATGTGGATAGCAACATAAATACACTGGAGAATGAAAAACACAATAACCCCAAGGTAATAGTAGAAGTGAATAGATTCCTTCAGTGGTAGATGGAAAAGAAGAATGACAGATACGATAGTCAGGATAAGTACAAGGATCAGAACTGGATTAAGCATTCTCAAACTCTTTGGAAATGTGAATTAAGAAAGAAATTATTGAAGTGGTGAAAATTAATGAAACGGAAAAGGTAAATTTATAGTGAAAATATCAAACAAAGAAATCGAGGCAGATGATCGCATTTAATTAAAGAGATCCTAATTTCCTTATTCACTGAAGAATCAAATCTTATAGATTTCGAAGATTTCTTTTAAATCCCTTGAATTTCGGAATTCAACCTTGACTAGTCAAAAGTTATGATGAAACTTGACTTTCTTATTTTGCTATTTTGTGATAGCTTCACTCGTACTCTTCGCATAAACAATTTGTTTTATCCATATCACTCACTGATGATAAAACTCTAAATTCCAGCTCATATGAGTCATGAAAACATACTTAATGCCAACCATGACCATTCCGATCAAATTTCGGGACGAAATTTCTATAACGGGTAGGTACTGTGACGACCCAGAAATTTTCGATCAAATTTAAGCCTAAATCTTAATATAATATCGCCACGATAAGCAAAGTCTGTAATATTGAGTCTCGAAAATTTTGGAACTATTTCATGATACCATTTAATCTTTGACTATTTCCCGACGATTCACGAACCATTGTGTGTAAATATATATATAAATATGTAAATAAATAAATATAGATATATATATATAAATATAAATGTAAGTGTGTATATAATACGTTGAGTTAATAAAATACACTTTAAATTACTTGAATTATAATGTAAAATAATATACAGAATAATTATGTATTATCAAAATAAGTAAATATATATATGATTCTTTTGGATTGTATGGTAATATATATATTGTATATAAATAATAAATATTCCACATATATTATCATATGATATACAAAACAAAAATAATTAAATGTAACTACAAGTTAAAAAAAAAATATTTGTTATAATATTATTACTATTACTTTATTATTACTATTATCAATATCAGTATTATTAATATTTTTATGGAAACCTGTAGCTTGTTATTACTAGTATTATTATTAAGGATTATCATTAAAAGTAATATAATTTATTAATACTACCATTAGTAATATTATTATTAACAATTATTATTATCATTGTAATATTATTATGATAATTATTATTAACATTAACTGTATTATTGTTTTAATATTACTATTAATATTACAACATTATTATTAATTAATGATTTATATTTATTAGTTAATAAAATTATTATTATTATTATTATTATTAACAATATTATTATCTAATATATCATCTGCAAATTGGTTTTGGAAAAACATAAAAACTTAAACAAAACCTCCCCACCAACACGATGTCGACCAAGATCATAAAACTCAAAACCGATATCCTGCTACAACCAACACTTTTAATCCTTTTCTTCCTCATACCATCCACCACCACCACGACACTTAACCACCACCTTGCTTCATTTATGTGTTATTCGATCACCAGGTACAATCACTTCACTAATGATTCTGTGTAGTTTTGTACAAACAAGAACAAGTGAAACTCACTTGCATAACCTGTTACTACTACTTGTTTTTGCTAAGTGTTTCTGTTTTTGACGAAACCCATCACTACCATAAAACACCATCGATCACCTTCAATTAAACCTTTTACTGCATGTTATCTGCTCGCAACAACAACACAAACCCATTATCTATCATCATCACAAACACCAATCAACAACCACCATGAGCAGTCGCCACCCTCTATAAATCACCACTCGCCACCTTAACCCTAACCATCATGAACCACCACACAAAATCTCTCTAATATTTCTTCATAAATGATTCCTCTCACATTTTGTTTCCTTCTTCCTTCTTCTACCTCACAACCATCGTCGCCATAATAAACCGTCACCACTAGCTCGTTATCTCACCATGTCGACAACCACTCACACCTCTGGATCCGCCACCATTAATCACTTCAACCGCCACTTTAAATAACCCTTTAAACTCACCATAAATTTTCTATTTCGTTATATGGTACTGCAGCTAATAGATAACCACTACTGCTACGCACATACATATATATATATATATATATATATATATATATATATATATATATATATATATATATATATATATATATATATATATATATATATATATACACTTCTTTTTCATGATCAATAATAAATAAATCTTTTGATAGTGGATTAGGAAAATGATTGATCTTGCTTTTGACGTATTTCTTTTGTACTAATTGGCCGACCATTTTAACCAAGCAACCCCACTTGATTAGTATAAGCACATGAATTGTTTTCGTGCAAGTTGTTTTGGTTGGAGCCGCCATTATTTCTTTTGCACCGTCAACATATTTTTTTTCTTAGGGACTGTGAATTTGTTAGTTCGGTTGGGCTTGAGGTGTAACTATTGATGCTGAGGAGTAAGAACTATAGCAAAAATTTGATGATGATAATCAATAGTTGATGATGATGGCGAATATGATGTAATATTGATGGTACGATAGCGGATGATACATGAAATCCTCAGATTTATGGAGATAATATATGGGCTACTATTACAAATTCGTTCCCTGTTGGACTAATTTGTTGTGGGCTTTCAATTTGTCGTTGGGCCTTATGTTACATCTTGTTTTGGGCTGAGGAATTAAATGAAGAGATGATGAGGTTAGATTTGCGTACGATGATGATGAACAAAGAAAAAGAAACCGATAGATATATAGTAGATATATTTATTCTGTGGTATAAAAAAAAGAGGAATAGAGAAGCAGAGGGATGGTTCACTGTGTTTTGGTTTGAACGAGAGGGTTGCGGGTGTCAACCTGGGGAGCTGCAAAATTTAATTTTTTTTTTTAGATGATGAAGAAGAAGGATACAGTCAGACAGGGGTTAAAAGAATTTAATCCGAGAAATAAATTAGAAAGAAGTAGATCGTGGTATGGTTAAGGGTGTTGTCTGGGAGCGAGAGGTCGTGGGTTCAAGTCTGGGCTGTGGCAGTTCTTTTTAGGAACCTTATTTTTGAGGTAGAATTATTATTATTATTATTATTATTATTATTATTATTATTATTATTATTATTATTATTATTATTATTATTATTATTATTATCATTATTATTATCATTATTATTATCATTAATATTAGTATTATAATTATAAGTATTATTAATAATATTATCATTATTATTATTAACATGATTATCATAATTAGAATTGTTATTATTATTACAACTATATTAATGCTATAAATTTTTACTACTAGTATTATTATTGTTGTTACAACAAATTATTATTTAAAAGAATCATCAATAGAAAAACTAACATTTTATTAAAAACATCCTTTTTAGTAAAATTATCATAATAACTATTATTATTATTATTATAAAAGGAAACAACTTTTTATTTATTATTATCAATATTATTTTATCATATAAATATTAGCTACTTAAAATTATATTTAATACACATAACATAACTATATTAAAATTTTTATAAATAAATATTAATTATTTATTTAAAAGTGTATATAAAATAAACATATTTAATTAATTAATAAAACCTATAAATTATTAAATATAACAAGTATATCACCAATAAAAAAATATGTAAACTTATTCGATTACAATTCTATGTGTTAATAAATATATGAATAATATAGGTTCGTGAATCCGAGGCCAACCCTGCATTATTCAGTATTGTCGTATGAATATTTTTACTACAAAATATTGAACGGTGAGTTTCATTTGCCTTTTTACCCTTTATATTTTTAGGCTGAGAATACATGCACAATTTTTATAAATGTTTTACGAAATAGACACAAGTAATTGAAACTACATTATATGGGTGAATGATCGAAGCCGAATATGCCCCTTTTGCTTGGTAACCTAAGAATTAGTAAACCGATCTACTAATTGACGCGAATCCTAAAGATAGATCTATTGGGCCTAACGAACCCCATCCAAAGTACCGGATGCTTTAGTACTTCGATGTTGTTTTTATCATGTCCGAAGGATTTCCCAGAATGATAGGGGAAATTCTTATATGCATCTTGTTAATGTCGGTTACCAGGTGTTCACCATATGAATGATTTTTGTCTCTATGCATGAGACGTATATTTATGAGAACTGAAAATGAAATTCTTGTGGTCTATTAAAATGATGAAAATGATTGATTATGATAAACTAATGAACTCACCAACCTTTTGGTTGACACTTTATAGCATTTTTATTCTCAGGTATGAAAGAAATCTTCCGCTATGCATTTGCTCATTTTAGAGATATTACTTGTAGTCCTTCATGACATATTTCAAAAGACGTTGAATTCGAGTCTTTGAGTTCATCAAGATTATTATTAAGTCAATTATAGTTGGATATATTATGAAATGGTATGCATGCCGTCAACTTTCGATGTAATGAAAGTTGTCTTAAAAAAACGAATGCAATGTTTGTAAATTGTATCATATACAGGGTCAAATACCTCGCGATGTAATCAACTATTGTGAATCGTTTATAATGTATATGAACGGGTCCTTTCACCAGTTTGGTATTAAGCCGTCTGATTTGGTGGTGGCCCATTTAATTAGCCTGTTTGAATGGAAGGCCTTTTATTTATTGGCAGGCCATACACATAGTGTGGCAGGCCGTTTTGGCAGGGCGTTTTTAGGGTTTTCTAGGTTTTTATCATTTTCGTTCTAAATTCTTCGTTTTAAGTCTGTTTTCGCTGATTCTTTTTGCATTACCTTCGTAATTACCAAATGTACCAATCTAAGCAAATAGATTCATATTTTGGCAATAAAGTAGACTACTTTGTTATATATGGGTCGGATATCGGGGTAAAACTTTTTAGCCATTATCAATATTGTATCTATATATATCTATTGGTGCGGTTTCCTAGAGATGAATCTATTGGAGAGAATTGGTTATTTGGTATTTCGAGTGATCAAGTCCATCGTAAGGACTTTGATCATTCGGGTGAACTAGGAGCTTTTGCGTGTTTTGTTTTGTGTGAATGTTGCATTAGTTCGGGTAAAGTACTTTATATGGACATGTGGAAGTGGTAAGGTACTCAATTGTATTAATGCTTAATCACCATTATTACAACCGAGTATCTTGGCACCAAGCATGACATGTCGAGTACCAAACAGACGAATGTGGCATGGCTGGGGTAGTTTCGGGACGATTTAGGAATAATGTACTGGTTCCTAGGTTATAGTGGTCTCGGGTGATGTGTTTATCGTCACATCGGGTTTATTGATGGTTGAAAAGTGTAAGGTGGGTAGGTGAACTCACGGGATTGACGTGTGCATGGTCACTCTAAGTAGTGGGGGTACTGCTGATATATAGTGATTTATCGTAGCTAGGATGTTGGACGTGAGTCTCTGGCGGAGACTTGAATCCCGTACTGGGATGTAATAGGTCTCTTGGGTGAATTTTGTGTTGGTACTCAGGTGAGTACGGCGTAGTGAATCCGGTAGTGTTTCTGGGTGTAGGCCGTTTGCGACGACGATGTATCAGAGTGTGCTTGGATCGCTAAAATTGCGGGACTGAGACCCTTCATGTTGATGCTTTGTGTTGGTTGATTGTGGAATTAGGGTAAGATCTTTATGTAATCTTCCCCGTATTAATGGTGGTATTGGGGTATGGTGGAGGGTAAGCCTTGGTGTATCCAAGCAAATCCCTAGTGCATTGTGAATTGTTTAGCTAGCCTATGTTGCTTAGCCTAGGAGAGTTCGCTGCGACGTGTTTCGCTAGGATGATTGGTGGACATTATGAACCGTAAGGTTCATCGAGTAGGTATGACCTCGGGTCATTTAGTTGCGCATGGGGTGACATCAGGCGTTTGGAACTCAATAACTGAGTTACTAAACCTCGGGTGATGGTATTATCGAGAGACACTTTGGTGCAATGGTGATAGCCATAGGAATTGTCTGGCGATCGCAATTCGATAATTGCAAAAGTCGATGTTAGAGAGATAGTTGTGGTACATGCTTCACATGAAGTGAAGTAGGGCAAATGAACACTGTGGTCATTTGCTATGTACAACTCGAGGGCGGTGATGAGTTGCATGTGTTAATGGGCTCTCGAGATGGGTGAATCCCGTTGATCATAAGACCTCGGTGGTTTGTGGTTAATGGAAAGGCAACTACAGACATATCTGTCTACTAGGTTGCGATTGATGATGAAATGTTGTATAGTATGGGCAACCGTTTTTGTTGTGTTGGATTGTTTACTCTTCCTCATGAGAGTAAGCAAGGGCCCGATAGTGATAAACTGATGATTGAGTGGAAGGTTGAGTGAGCTCGACTAATTGGTAGGACTGACGAAGTGCGATGGCGTATGTCTAGGCTCGGAGAGGTGCGTAGGAATTTTGTGAGAATCTACCATGAGGAAACGGGTACGAATCGCGTTGGTAAAGGTGTGATGTCATTGTAAGTATGACATTGAGGATGATTACATTTGATGACTTCATGGGTCTGAAGTTGATTGTAAGGAATTCGGTGTCTATATGATCAGGGATGATGATGGTCATGTATGTTGATGAACGATAAGTTCGCAGGATTTTACCATCTTTGCGACTTGGGTGGAGCTGAATCCTAAGTGGTGGAGTTTTATTATTTCCCGAGGGAGATTTGATAGTGTGGTATGTTCTGAATGGTCGGGGAGCAACGTTATAGACCTCAATATGAATTCCAAAGGAGGTAGAGTGACGTGCTTCTAACATTGGACTCAAGGTCGGGCGTTACGACCGTCGAGTCACGAGTTGAAGAGATTGTGTTTAAGATCTATTGTGATGATGGTTGTATGGGGCTTAGGTCCTCATGAGAAAGGGGATCGGGAATCACCGAACGGTGGTATGAGGCCTAATGTGATCCTTAGAAACCTGAAGTAGAGGTACGGATATACCCTAAAGGGTGTATTCGTAGCGTAAATCTAAGAAGTTGTAAATCTCGGATGGTGCTGGTGAGAGAATTTCGAGTTTCGTATCGGGGAGTTTGCTCAGTGGTCCCTATTTAGGGAGTATGTTTGTGGGAAACGCTAGTAGATTATTCCGCTTTGCAAGTGATCGTGGGGTATATTGTTCCATTTCTAAGTGCTTCACTTAGAAGTGCACGGTTGCGACTTGATATTTGAGGTTGTGTCACCTTGAGTTGTGAGAATTTGGTGTGTTGTGATGCTAAGACCATCCTTAACGGACGGCCAATGCGAGAGGCTCATCCGGCGTGGGTGAGCATATTGCGGGTTGTGCGATGGTTCACGGGGTGAGAACTTGTTGGTGATGGATTTCTGGTACACAAGTAGTATCTATACTAGTGCTAGAAAGCCGTTTGGACATTGGAATTTGATGGGGATCGAGAAGGAACCCTGTGTAATGAGGTGGTAAACTATTGAGTGTATTGCTTAGTGACATTGTCCTCATATGATTTGAGGACGAGCTATTTATTGTGAGCAGATTTAAGGGACTGTTAGTGCCCTGAGAACGAGTACGTATGGAATGTTTTACCGCGGAACGGATTAGTTCGAGTGTTTCCGAAGTAGACAAACTTTTGCGTAAGGCGCATGTAAGGTTGGTTGAATTTGCGGATGTGAGTCGTTGTATGATCGAGGCATAAGTCCTTCTCGATTTGGGAATAATACAAGGCTTGGTACTCAATTTAGTGGACTTTGATAGTTCACGATTGACGATGTAGTTGAGAAAGGTAACTTGTTGAGAGAAGTTGCATGAGAGTAAACGTAGGAATACATGGTTTCTTTCTTTTTTCCTAAATGAAAAATTGGTCGTTGGAAGTACGTTGTGCTGAAACTCTTGGTGAGGTGTGTCAATGAGTTCGAGCGAGTGGCGAAATTTCTAATCGACAAGCAAGTGAAGTTTCGACTTCGGAGTTTCGTGCTTTTGGCGGGTAGCCGTGGTAGCATTGGTGTAGATACCCTGCAGTCGTGGTACGGATCACGGGGATGTGATCCATTCTAAGTGGGGGAGAGTTGTAACACCCCAGTTTTTCTGTCCAAGAAATGACGTTCCAAAGTGTATGAACGACGTTCAATATGAAGGAACGACGTTCCAAAACCAAGAACGACGTTGTGATTAAGGGAAATGGGTACTAGGTAAACAGAACGAGTTTGAGGCCGTTTGAGGAACGATGTTCTTTTTAAAGGGAACGACGTTCTTGTTACGTGCAAATAGAACGACATTCCATTTTCAGGAACGACGTTCCTTTGCTGGTGGCCGCGTGTGAATTCTTTCAAGGCAAGGGGCGGCTGAAATGTCCCGTTCTTATTGATTAAAAACGTTCCATATTAATTGATTTCGTTGCGAGGTTTTGACCTCTATATGAGACGTTTTTCAAAGACTGCATTCATTTTTAAAACAAACCATAACCTTTATTTCATAAATAAAGGTTTAAAAAGCTTTACGTAGATTATCAAATAATGATAATCTAAAATATCCTGTTTACACACGACCATTACATAATGGTTTACAATACAAATATGTTACATCGAAATCAGTTTCTTGAATGCAGTTTTTATACAATATCATACAAACATGGACTCCAAATCTTGTCCTTATTTTAGTATGCAACAGCGGAAGCTCTTAGTATTCACCTGAGAATAAACATGCTTTAAACGTCAACAAAAATGTTGGTGCGTTATAGGTTTAACCTATATATATCAAATCGTAACAATAGACCACAAGATTTCATATTTCAATACACATCCCATACATAGAGATAAAAATCATTCATATGGTGAACACCTGGTAACCGACATTAACAAGATGCATATATATATAAGAATATCCCCATCATTCCGGGACACCCTTCGGATATGATATAAATTTCGAAGTACTAAAGCATCCGGTACTTTGGATGGGGTTTGTTAGGCCCAATAGATCTATCTTTAGGATTCGCGTCAATTAGGGTGTATGTTCCCTAATTCTTAGATTACCAGACTTAATAAAAAGGGGCATATTCGATTTCAATAATTCAACCATAGAATGTAGTTTCACGTACTTGTGTCTATTTTGTAAATCATTTATAAAACCTGCATTTATTCTCATCCCAAAAATATTAGATTTTAAAAGTGGGACTATAACTCACTTTCACAGATTTTTACTTCGTCGGGAAGTAAGACTTGGCCACTGGTTGATTCACGAACCTATAACAATATATACATATATATCAAAGTATGTTTAAAATATATTTACAACACTTTTAATATATTTTGATGTTTTAAGTTTATTAAGTCAGCTGTCCTCGTTAGTAACCTACAACTAGTTGTCCACAGTTAGATGTACAGAAATAAATCGATAAATATTATCTTGAATCAATCCACGACCCAGTGTATACGTATCTCAGTATTGATCACAACTCAAACTATATATATTTTGGAATCAACCTCAACCCTGTATAGCTAACTCCAACATTCACATATAGAGTGTCTATGGTTGTTCCGAAATATATATAGATGTGTCGACATGATAGGTCGAAACATTTTATACGTGTCTATGGTATCTCAAGATTACATAATATACAATACAAGTTGATTAAGTTATGGTTGGAATAGATTTGTTACCAATTTTCACGTAGCTAAAATGAGAAAAATTATCCAATCTTGTTTTACCCATAACTTCTTCATTTTAAATCCGTTTTGAGTGAATCAAATTGCTATGGTTTCATATTGAACTCTATTTTATGAATCTAAACAGAAAAAGTATAGGTTTATAGTCGGAAAAATAAGTTACAAGTCATTTTTGTAAAGGTAGTCATTTCAGTCGAAAGAACGACGTCTAGATGACCATTTTAGAAAACATACTTCCACTTTGAGTTTAACCATAATTTTTGGATATAGTTTCATGTTCATAATAAAAATCATTTTCTCAGAATAACAACTTTTAAATCAAAGTTTATCATAGTTTTTAATTAACTAACCCAAAACAGCCCGCGGTGTTACTACGACGGCTTAAATCTGGTTTTACGGTGTTTTTCGTGTTTTCAGGTTTTAAATCATTAAGTTAGCATATCATATAGATATAGAACATATGTGTAGTTAATTTTAAAAGTCAAGTTAGAAGGATTAACTTTTGTTTGCGAACAAGTTTAGAATTAACTAAACTATGTTCTAATGATTACGAGTTTAAACCTTCGAATAAGATAGTTTTATATATATGAATCGAATGATGTTATGAACATCATTACTACCTCAAGTTTAGTAGGTAAACCTACTGGAAGTGACAAGAAATGATCTAGCTTCAAAGGATCTTGGATGGCTTGAAAGTTCTTGAAGTAGGATCATGACACAAAAACAAGTTCAAGTAAGATTTTTACTCGAATTAAGATAGTTTATAGTTATAGAAATTGAATCAAAGTTTGAATATGAATATTACCTTGAATAAGAAAGATAACCTACTGTATATAACAAAGGTTTCTTGATCTTAGATGATTACTTGGAATGGATTAGAAAGCTTGGAAGTAAATTAGTAAACTTGAAGGGATTTTTAAAGTGTTCTTGAAGTGTTCTTCCTATGATGATTATAGCTTGATTCTTGAAGTGATTTTTGATGAAGATGATGATTAACTACTGGAAAAATACGTTCATAATAGTGTGTGTGTGTTGAGAAAGAATTAGAAAGAGAATTGGAAGTGAAATGGAGTGAATGATGAGTGGTAATTGGTGAGTGGTGAGTGGGGTTAAAAGGAGTTCTAGTTAGTTGACTAGCTCATGGTAGAAGTTAAAATTGATTAGTCATACATGACATAATCAAGAGTGGAATCCCATGCTAGTTCCTATTGGTATATACTCATAGTAAGTACGTTTTGAAGCTGTGTATAATACGGGTAAGAATACGACTAGAATTCTTGATGAAAGAAAAGAATGGAAAAGTAACTGTAACCATTTTCGTTAAGTATGAGTGTTTTGATATATGTCTTGAAGTCTTCCAAAAGTATTTTAATACATCTAAATACACTACATGTATATGCATTTTAACTGAGTCGTTAAGTCATCGTTAGTCGTTACATGTAAGTGTTGTTTTGAAACCTTTAAGTTAACGATCTCAATTAATGTTATTAACCCATTGTTTATTATATCTAATGAGATGTTAAATTATTATATTATCATGATATTATGATATATTAATATATCTTAATATGATATATATACATTTAAATGTCGTTACAACGATAATCATTACATATATGTCTCGTTTCGAAATCCTTAAGTTAGTAGTCTTGTTTATATGTATATAACTCATTGTTAATATACTTATGGAGATACTTACTTATCATAATCTCATGTTAACCATATGTATATCCATATATATAGCATCATGTCGTTTTTACAAGTTTTAACGTTCGTGAATCGCCGGTCAACTTGGGTGGTCAATTGTCTATATGAAACATATTTCAATTAATCAAGTCTTAACAAGTTTGATTGCTTAACATGTTGGAAACATTTAATCATGTAAATATCAATCTCAATTAATATATATAAACATGGAAAAGTTCGGGTCACTACAGTACCTACCCGTTAAATAAATTTCGTCCCGAAATTTTAAGCTGTTGAAGGTGTTGACGAATCTTCTGGAAATAGATGTGGGTATTTCTTCTTCATCTGATCTTCATGCTCCCAGGTGAACTCGGGTCCTCTACGAGCATTCCATCAAACCTTAACAATTGGTATCTTGTTTTGCTTAAGTCTTTTAACCTCACAATCCATTATTTCGACGGGTTCTTCGATGAATTGGAGTTTTTCGTTGATTTGGATTTCATCTAACGGAATAGTGAGATCTTCTTTAGCAAAACATTTCTTCAAATTCGAGACATGGAAAGTGTTTTGTACAGCCGCGAGTTATTGAGGTAACTCAAGTCGGTAAGCTACTGGTCCGACACGATCAATAATCTTGAATGGTCCAATATACCTTGGATTTAATTGCCCTCGTTTACCAAATCGAACAACGCCTTTCCAAGGTGCAACTTTAAGCATGACCATCTCTCCAATTTCAAATTCTATATCTTTTCTTTTAATGTCAGCGTAGCTCTTTTGTCGACTTTGGGCGATTTTCAACCGTTGTTGAATTTGGATGATCTTCTCGGTAGTTTCTTGTATAATCTCCGGACCCGTATTCTGTCTATCCCCCACTTCACTCCAAAAAATCGGAGACCTGCACTTTCTACCATAAAGTGTTTCAAACGGCGCCATCTCAATGCTTGAATGGTAGCTGTTGTTGTAGGAAAATTCTGCTAATGGTAGATGTCGATCCCAACTGTTTCCGAAATCAATAACACATGCTCGTAGCATGTCTTCAAGCGTTTGTATCGTCCTTTCGCTCTGCCCATCAGTTTGTGGATGATAGGCAGTACTCATGTCTAGACGAGTTCCTAATGCTTGCTGTAATGTCTGCCAGAATCTTGAAATAAATCTGCCATCCCTATCAGAGATAATAGAGATTGGTATTCCATGTCTGAAGACGACTTCCTTCAAATACATTCGTGCTAACTTCTCCATCTTGTCATCTTCTCTTATTGGCAGGAAATGTGCTGATTTGGTGAGACGATCAACTATTACCCAAATAGTATCAAAACCATTTGCAGTCCTTGGCAATTTAGTGATGAAATCCATGGTAATGTTTTCCCATTTCCATTCCGGGATTTTGGGTTGTTGAAGTAGACCTGATGTTTTCTGATGCTCAGCTTTGACCTTAGAACACGTCAAACATTCTCCTACGTATTTAGCAACATCGGCTTTCATAACCGGCCACCAAAAATATTTCCTGAGATCCTTGTACATCTTCCCCGTTCCAGGATGTATTGAGTATCTGTTTTATGAGCTTCTCTAAGTACCATTTCTCTCATATCTCCAAATTTTGGTACCCAAATCCTTTCAGCCCTATACCGGGTTCCGTCTTCCCGAATATTAAGATGTTTCTCCGATCCTTTGGGTATTTCATCCTTTAAATTTCCCTCTTTTAAAACACCTTGTTGCGCCTCCTTTATTTGAGTAGTAAGGTTATTATGAATCATTATATTCATAGATTTTACTCGAATGGGTTCTCTGTCCTTCCTGCTCAAGGCATCGGCTACCACATTTGCCTTCCCTGGGTGGTAACGAATCTCAAAGTCGTAATCATTCAATAATTCAATCCACCTACGCTGCCTCATATTCAGTTGTTTCTGATTAAATATGTGTTGAAGACTTTTGTGGTCGGTATATATAATACTTTTGACCCTATATAAGTAGTGCCTCCAAGTCTTTAATGCAAAAACAACCGCGCCTAATTCCAAATCATGCGTCGTATAATTTTGTTCGTGAATCTTCAATTGTCTAGACGCATAAGCAATCACCTTCGTTCGTTGCATTAATACACAACCGAGACCTTGCTTTGATGCGTCACAATAAATCACAAAATCATTATTCCCTTCAGGAAATGACAATATAGGTGCCGTAGTTAGCTTTTTCTTCAATAACTGAAACGCTTTCTCTTGTTCATCATTCCATTCAAATTTCTTCCCTTTATGCGTTAATGCAGTCAAGGGTTTTGCTATTCTGGAAAAGTCTTGGATTAACCTTCTATAGTAACCAGCTAGTCCTAAAAACTGGCGTATGTGTTTCGGAGTTTTCGGGGTTTCCCACTTTTCAACAGTTTCTATCTTTGCCGGATCCACCTTAATACCTTCTTTGTTCACTATGTGACCGAGGAATTGAACTTCTTCCAACCAAAATGCACACTTTGAAAACTTAGCGTACAATTCTTCCTTCCTCAATACTTCTAACACCTTTCTCAAATGTTCACCATGTTCTTGGTCATTCTTTGAGTAAATAAGTATGTCATCAATGAAAACAATGACAAACTTGTCAAGGTATGGTCCACACACTCGGTTCATAAGGTCCATGAACACAGCTGGTGCATTAGTTAAACCAAACGGCATGACCATAAACTCGCAATGACCGTAACGTGTTCTGAAAGCAGTCTTTGGAATATCATCTTCATTCACCCGCATTTGATGATACCCGGAACGTAAGTCAATCTTTGAATAAACAGACGAGCCTTGTAGTTGATCAAATAAGTCGTCGATTCTCGGTAGTGGGTAGCGGTTCTTGATGATAAGTTTGTTTAACTCTCGGTAGTCGATACACAACCTGAATGTACCATCTTTCTTCTTGACAAACAAAACAGGAGCTCCCCACGGTGATGTGCTTGGTCGAATGAAACCACGCTCTAAAAGTTCTTGTAATTGGCTTTGCAGTTCTTTCATCTCGCTGGGTGCGAGTCTGTAAGGAGCACGAGCTATTGGTGTAGCTCCTGGTACAAGATCTATTTGAAATTCAACGGATCGCTGTGGGGGTAATCCCGGTAATTCTTTCGGAAATACATCGGGAAATTCTTTTGCAATGGGAACATCATTGATGCTCTTTTCTTCAGTTTGTACTTTCTCGACGTGTGCTAGAATAGCATAGCAACCTTTTCTTATTAGTTTTTGTGCCTTCAAATTATTAATAATATGTAGCTTCGTGTTGCCCTTTTCTCTGTACACCATTAAGGGTTTTCCTTTTTCTCGTATAATGCGAATTGCATTTTTGTAACAAACGATCTCTGCTTTCACTTCTTTCAACCAGTCCATACCGATTATCACATCAAAACTCCCTAACTCTACTGGTATCAAATCAATCTTAAATGTTTCGCTAACCAGTTTAATTTCTCGATTCCGACATATATTATCTGCTGAAATTAATTTACCATTTGCTAATTCGAGTAAAAATTTACTATCCAAAGGCGTCAATGGACAACTTAATTTAGCACAAAAATCTCTACTCATATAGCTTCTATCCGCACCCGAATCAAATAAAACGTAAGCAGATTTATTGTCAATAAGAAACGTACCCGTAACAAGCTCCGGGTCTTCCTGTGTCTCTGCCGCATTAATATTGAAAACTCTTCCGCGGCCTTGTCCATTCGTGTTCTCCTGGTTCGGGCAATTTCTAATAATGTGGCCCGGTTTTCCACATTTATAACAAACTACATTGGCATAACTTGCTCCGACACTACTTGCTCCGCCATTACTCGTTCCGACACCATTTGTTCCTTTCGTTCTATTAACCCCTGGTCCGTAGACCTCACACTTCGCCGCGCTATGACCATTTCTTTTACACTTGTTGCAAAATTTGGTGCAGAACCCCGAGTGATACTTTTCACACCTTTGGCATAGCTGCTTCTGATTGTTGTTGTTGTTGCGGTTATTATTGTTGTTGGGATGATTGTTGTAGTTGCTGTTATTGTTGTTGTTGTTGTTGTTGTTGGGACGTTTGTTGTAGTTGCGATTGATGTTGCGATTGTTGGGATAATTGTTGCGATTATTGTTGTAATTGCTGTTGTTGTTTTATTGGTGATTCTTATCACCGTTTTCCTCCCACTTTCTTTTGACTTGCTTCACATTGGCCTCTTCAGCAGTCTGTTCTTTAATTCTTTCTTCAATCTGGTTCACTAGTTTGTGAGCCATTCTACATGCCTGTTGTATGGAGGCGGGCTCGTGTGAACTTATATCTTCTTGGATTCTTTCCGGTAATCCTTTCACAAACGTGTCGATTTTCTCTTCCTCATCTTCGAATGCTCCCGAACACAATAGGCACAATTCTGTGAATCGTCTTTCGTACGTGGTAATATCAAATCCTTGGGTTCGTAACCCTCTAAGTTCTGTCTTGAGCTTATTGACCTCGATTCTGGGACGGTACTTCTCGTTCATCAAGTGCTTGAATGCTGACCACGGTAGTGCGTACGCATCATCTTGTCCCACTTGCTCTAGATAGATATTCCACCATGTTAACGCAGAACCTGTGAAGGTATGCGTAGCGTACTTCACTTTGTCCTCTTCAGTACACTTACTTATGGCAAACACCGATTCGACCTTCTCGGTCCACCGTTTCAATCCGATCGGTCCTTCGGTTCCATCAAATTCCAAAGGTTTGCAGGCAGTGAATTATTTGTAGGTGCATCCTACACGATTTCCTGTACTGCCAGATCCAAGGTTATTGTTGGTATGTAGCGCAGCCTGTACTGCGGCTATGTTTGAAGTTAGAAAAGTACGGAATTCCTCTTCATTCATATTCACGGTGTGTCGAGTAGTCGGTGCCATTTCCTTCAAAATAGTCAAATGGAACAAGTTAATCATACAGAATATTAAGAGTAGTTAATAGTATTTCGTAGCATAATATGAACTCATTTATAAAAGCTTTTTCTTCATATTAGCGTTTTATAAGTTTAAATTCGGGTAGTACCTACCCGTTAAGTTCATACTTAGTAGCTAATATACAATTCAACTACTACAATTCTATATGAAAAACTGATTGTAATAATATTTCGCGTTCAAACTTTTATACAATATTTTACAAACTTACAATACCGCTTATTTTACATAAAGCATGAAATATAGCACACAATAACTTTGATACAAGATAGTTGTGAAGATAATTCTAGCTAGTACACAAGTCGTTCAGCAAAGGCAATAAAGACACGTAATTCATACGTCCAGAAACAAGTCATGCATTCTGGTTTTACTAGGACTACTTCCCATCCTTGGTCTTGTGGAACATAACCGTTATGGCGGTTGATAAGATAGCGTGGTGTAACGTCGTCATAGGGACGAGGGTTACGTAATGACCAACAGTCTCGTAATAACCTAAAAACCTCATTTCTTACCCCAATTACCGACTCCGTCACTTGTGGGAACATTTTGTTTAATAGTTGTAGCCCGATGTTCTTGTTCACACTTTGGTGAGAAGCGAACATTACTAACCCGTAAGCATAACATGCTTCTTTATGTTGCATGTTAGCCGCTTTTTCTAAATCACGAAGTCCTATATTCGGATATACTGAGTCAAAATAATTTCTTAACCCGTTGCGTAAAATAGCATTTGGGTTCCCCGCAATATATGCGTCAAAGTAAACACATCGTAACTTATGGATTTCCCAATGTGATATCCCCCATCTTTCGAACGAAAGCCTTTTATAAACCAAGGCATTCTTGGAACGTTCTTCGAATGTCTTACAAACTGATCTCGCCTTAAATAGTTGTGCCGAGGAATTCTGACCGACTCTAGACAAGATTCCATCAATCATGTCTCCGGGTAGGTCTCTTAAAATATTGGGTTGTCTATCCATTTTGTGTTTTTATACTGTAAAATAGACAAGAGTTAGATTCATAAAAAAAATACTTATTAATACAAGCAATTTTTACATATATCATAAAGCATAAGCACACTATATTACATATATTACACCACACGAATACAACTATCTTATTCCGACTCGCTCGTTTCTTCTTGTTCGGTTTTGGTTCGTTTTGCCAAGTTTCTAGGGATATACGATGTTCCCCTAATACGAGCCGTCGTTGTCCACATTGGTTTAGAAAAACCTGGTGGTTTAGAGGTTCCCGGGTCATTGTTACAACTTAAGGACTTCGGGGGTTGACGATACATATAAAGTTCATCGGGGTTGGAATTAGATTTCTCTATTTTTATGCCCTTTCCCTTATTATTTTCTTTTGCCTTTTTAAATTCAGTTGGGGTAATTTCTATAACATCATCGGAATTTTCGTCGGAATCCGATTCATCGGAGAATTGGTAATCCTCCCAATATTTTGCTTCCTTGGCGGAAACACCATTGACCATAATTAACCTTGGTCGGTTGGTTGAGGATTCTCTTTTACTTAACCGTTTTATTATTTCCCCCACCGGTTCTATTTCTTCTTCCGGTTCCGATTCTTCTTCCGGTTCCGATTCTTCTTCCGGTTCCGACTCTTCTTTCGGTTCCTCTTCGGGAACTTGTGAATCAGTCCACGAATCATTCCAATTTACATTTGACTCTTCATTATTATTAGGTGAGTCAATGGGACTTGTTCTAGAGGTAGACATCTATCACATAATATCAAGCACGTTAAGAGATTAATATATCACATAATATTCATATGTTAAAAATATATAGTTTCCAACAAAAATGTTAAGCAATCATTTTTAAAGAAAACACGGTCGAAGTCCAGACTCACTAATGCATCCTAACAAACTCGATAAGACACACTAATGCAAATTTTTTGGTTCTCTAAGACAAACGCTCGGATACCAACTGAAATGTCCCGTTGTTATTGATTAAAAACGTTCCATATTAATTGATTTCGTTGCGAGGTTTTGACCTCTATATGAGACGTTTTTCAAAGACTGCATTCATTTTTAAAACAAACCATAACCTTTATTTCATAAATAAAGGTTTAAAAAGCTTTACGTAGATTATCAAATAATGATAATCTAAAATATCCTGTTTACACACAACCATTACATAATGGTTTACAATACAAATATGTTACATCGAAATCAGTTTCTTGAATGCAGTTTTTACACAATATCATACAAACATGGACTCCAAATGTCACACCCCCAGTTAGGGCCTGGGTGAAATGTGACTTAATATCAAATCAACCAACATATTATAATATACGAGAACAATACTAAATGATAAAACAAACTTTATTGAGCACGCAGCGGAAAATGAAACGTAGTTACAATGATAGGAATAACAATAATGGAAATGTTCACATGCAGAAGTAATAAATGCGATATCTCTTGATCCTATGTCCAAGTAGCATCACATAAGCAGTAAGTATAAGAGCTTGAATCAAACAGCACCTGAGACAAAACATGCTAAAGTGTCAACCAAAAGGTTGAGTGAAGTTCATAGGTTTAACAAATAAGTTTGACCGTTTGTTTTAGACCACAAGATTTAATTTGTAAGGTTGATCTCCCGCAGGATCAAAAAGTTATGCCAGTGCGTGATATTTAGACTAAACGTTCAAGTTTGCCCCATGACAAGTTAGTTCTACTTGTCGGTTTAATTTCATTATCAAACAATACAACGATAACATCAAATGTATCGGGGACGTTACTCCCGATAGGCCTACCCCCAATAACTAAGCATGCCGCAGCACCTAAAAATATCACTGTAGGGACTTAGTCGGACATAGCCGGGTATAGCATAGTTTTAGTTGGTACTTGTGTCTAAATTGTAAATAGTAAAAGCAGCATGTGTCTCACCCCAGTAAGTATAAAAAGTGCTATAGCAATAAGAGTGGGGCTATGAAAGTCACCTTAGTAAGTAGAGAGAGAGTTATTCCTCGGAATAAAGAGTTGAACGAGTGAGCAGGAAAGTCAACCTATTGACATTTAAGAGTAGTTAAGTGTTTTGCCCATGTTTAAGTTTAAGTATGTGTTTAAGTATAGTTTATTTTACTAAGTTTCTATTCCTAGTAAGTTACTATTTTTATAATGTTTCCATTTTTAGAAAGTTTCTTATTTTACTAAGTTTCTATGACTATAGAGTTTCTACTTTTATGAGTGTTTTTCATTTTAGGATACTTGCCGTATTAGATAAGCTTCCAATCACCCCTTTCCCTTCGAATGGCTAATTTAGATCTAGGGGCTTGAGCCATAGGACCCTTTAAATCGGAAATCCAAACCCTCTGCCTAGAATCTCGTAGAAACCATTCGTCAAGAAAGTTCGAAGATCTATACATCTCTAATACATATCCCAAAATATTTTTGTGCTACAATATAAGTAGTAGGTTATAGGTGCTAGTAATAGTAATAGTGTATACATGTTAAGTACTAGTATAAGTAGTATTAGGGTTTAAGGTTTTAATATGTATATGTATATATAATTCGTATATATACATAAAAATATTTTTTTTTTTTTACATGTATATATGTATATATAAATCTAGGAGTGTTTATGTATATACTTATGAATAACAAGTTTATAATATGAATATGAATTAACAAAGATTAAAGTTTATGTAAATAGTTTAGGGTTTATGTTATACCTTTGAAGATTCAAGATAATTAACAAAGAAAAGATGAACACGATGAAGATGGAAGATCAAAGCCTTAAAAATCTTGAAGAACTCCTTGAAGATTCTTGAAGAACACGAAGAACAAGCTTGAAGATCCGAATACCACAAGAGAGGGAGAGGGAGAGATTGTTTTTGAGAGAGGATTTTGGTGTGATTTGTGAATGAGAAACTAGGAGTTTATATAGTGCAAGTATTAGAGTGTTAGTCAACATAAGGATGTTCTAATTAATGATTTTATTTTATTTTATAATTTTTAGTCAACAATAGGTGGTACTAGTTTATATATATATTATTTTAATTTTTAGTCAACATAAGGATGTAATTGTTTAAGATTCTTTAGTCTCATTATTATTACTATTATTACTATTATTATTTTTTACATTTACTACATGATAAGTATTATTTTCTTTTTACTAATTCATGACTTGTATATATTTAGTTCTCAATTGTTTTATTATTTATATAAATGTAAATTTTTATTTATTACTTATAGGTTATCAGTTATAATATTACATAAATGCATAAATTTTAATTAGCAGTGAGTGTCGACTAACAGTTTATTATTTTCATCTTTTATTAACTTGTCAATTATTGCACAAAGTTAATTAATATGTTTTCTAACTCTTAATACTTAACAATTGTTGATTAAAGTTTAATCATTAAGTTTTGATTATATTGTTTGGGCATTTAATATTGGAAAAATATAGAATGGAAAAATGAGGGTCGTTATAGTACCTCCCCGTTATTGAAAACTTCGTCCCGAAGTTTTTAGGTAGTTTTCTCGTTTGCATCAGCAGTTGAGAAGAGATGGGGATATTTCCGTTTCATATGGTCTTTGCGTTCCCAGGTATATTCGGGGCCTCTACGCGAATTCCACCGGACTTTAACGATAGGTATATTGCTTTTACGCATTTGTTTGACCTCTCCTTCCATGATTTCTATAGGTTCTTCAACGAAGTGCATTTGCTCATCAATGCGGACATCATCCAGAGGAATAACGAGTGTGTCATCGGCAAGACACCGTTTAAGATTTGAGACATGAAACACATCATGTACTTGACTAAGTTCGGTTGGCAGTTCTAATCGGTATGCCACGGGACCGACTCTTTCAGTGATTGTGAATGGTCCAACATATCGTGGACTGAGTTTACTTCGCTTACCGAAGCGGACAACACCTTTCCAAGGGGATACTTTCAACATGACTTTATCTCCAACTTGGTATTCGATGTCTTTTCGTTTCTTATTGGCATAGCTTTTCTGTCGGCTACGGGCAGTTTCTAAACGTTGCTTGATTTGAACGATCTTTTCGGTAGTTTCGTGAATAATTTCAGGACCAGTTAAATGTCTGTCCTCAAGTTCATCCCAACACAAAGGGGATCTACACTTCCGTCCATATAAAGCTTCAAAAGGTGCAGCCTTAATGCTGGAGTGATAACTGTTATTATAAGAAAATTCAACCAAAGGTAGATGTCTATCCCATCCTTTGCCGAAATCGATTGCACAAGCACGTAGCATATCCTCCATAGTTTGAATGGTTCGTTCACTTTGACCATCGGTTTGCGGATGATAAGCTGTACTCATGTCGAGTTGAGTTCCAAGAGCAGATTGTAAAGTTTTCCAAAATCTAGAAACAAATCGACTATCGCGATCAGAAATGATCGAGATAGGAACACCATGACGTGAGACGATTTCTTTAATATAAAGCTGTGCTAATCTCTCCATCTTGTCGGTTTCCTTGATTGGTATGAAATGTGCAGATTTAGTAAGACGATCAACTACGACCCAAATAGTATCATTACCGTTCGAAGTCTTAGGTAACTTAGTAACGAAGTCCATAGTGATACCTTCCCACTTCCACTGCGGAATGTCGGGTTGTGTCAACAGACCAGAAGGCTTTTGATGTTCGGCCTTGACTTTCAAACAAGTGAGACACTTACTAACATAAGTAGCAATATCGGCTTTCATGTTAGGCCACCAGTAGAATTCCTTCACATCGTGATACATCTTACTGGAACCGGGATGGATAGAATATCTAGTCTTATGTGCTTCATCCAAGACTAGTTCGTGAAGATTACCAAAACGAGGAACCCATATTCTATTGCCAAAGTACCGTGTACCATTAGCTTTCACTTGAAGTTGGTTCTCAAAACCAATAGGTCCTTCACCTTCGATAAGTGTCGGTCTAATAGCTTCCAATTGAGCTTCACAGATTCGTGAAATAAGATTCGATTTGATTTTTAGGTTTAAAGCACGAACACGTTTAATATCGTCTTTTCGACTAAGGGCATCGGCAACTACATTCGCCTTGCCAGGATGATATTTCAGCTCACAATAATAATCGTTCAATGTCTCGAGCCATCGACTTTGCCTCATATTCAGCTGTTTTTGATCAAAGATGTGTCGAAGACTTTTATGGTCAGTGTACACCGTAAAGTGATTACCATAGAGATAATGTCTCCATATCTTTAATGCAAATACCACGGCACCTAACTCTAGGTCATGTGTGGTATAGTTTACTTCATGTTTCTTCAACTGTCTAGATGCATAGGCGATAACCTTCTCTCGTTGCATTAAAACACAACCAAAGCCATGCTTTGAGGCATCGCAGTAAACAACAAAGTCGTCGGTACCTTCAGGTAAAGAAAGAATCGGGGCTGTGGTCAACTTCTCCTTCAGAATCTTGAAAGCAGATTCCTGTTCTTCGGACCACTCAAATTTCTTCCCTTTTTGAGTCAGCTTTGTAAGAGGTTTGGCAATGAGAGAAAAATCTTTTATAAACCTTCGATAGTAACCGGCAAGTCCCAAAAATTGACGAATATGCTTTGCAGTCTTTGGTATCTCCCAGTTCTGAATAGCAGTAATCTTAGCTGGATCGACATGTATTCCGTTTCTATCAACAACATGTCCGAGAAATTGTACGGTTTTGAGCCAAAACTCGCACTTAGAAAATTTAGCATAAAGTTGTTCCTTTCGTAAGAGTTCAAGAATCATGCGCAAATGTTGCTCATGCTCTTTCTCATTCTTCGAATAGATCAAGATGTCGTCAATGAATACGATGACAAATTTGTCAAGATACGGTTTACAAACACGATTCATGAGGTCCATGAACACGGCAGGAGCATTAGTTAAACCAAAAGGCATGACACAGAATTCATAGTGCCCATAACGAGTGCGAAAAGCAGTCTTAGGAATATCGGATTCCTTGACCTTGAGTTGGTGATAACCGGATCTTAAATCAATCTTTGAATAAACACTTGACCCTTGAAGTTGGTCAAATAGATCATCAATACGTGGCAACGGATAACGGTTCTTGATAGTAAGCTTGTTAAGTTCGCGGTAATCAATGCACATCCTTAATGTACCATCCTTCTTTTTAACAAACAGAATAGGAGCTCCCCAAGGGGACGAGCTTGGACGAATGAAACCTTTATCCAATAGTTCTTGGAGTTGGTTGGATAATTCCTTCATTTCGGAAGGTGCTAAACGGTATGGTGCTTTAGCAACAGGAGCAGCACTAGGAGTTAAATCAATTTGGAATTCAACTTGTCGAGGAGGTGGAATACCCGGAAGATCTTCGGGAAACACATCGGGAAAGTCTTTAACTACTGGTACATCTTCAATTCGCTTCTCTTTCGATTCAATCAGATTAACGTGGGCTAGAATAGCTGGATAACCTTTCATAAGGTATTTGCGGGTTTTAATACAGGAGATAATATTGAGATTGGAACCACTCTTTTCACCTTGGATAATAAGAGTCTCTCCATTTCCTAATGGAACATGAACGGTTTTATCGTAACACATGATCGCAGCTCTTAATGGACGTAACCAATCCATTCTAACTACGACATCGAAACTTCCTAGCTCGACCGGCAAAAGGTCTATCTTAAATTCTTTGCTGGCTAAGATTAGGTTGCAGTTTTTATAAATTTTATCAACTTTCATGATCTTTCCATTGGCTACTTCTACTAATCGTTTAGTTTCTAAGGGTTGAGGCTTTTCAGTAAATAGGGTACAAAATTCATTAGATACGTAACTTCGGTCGGCACCAGTATCGAATAAAATAGTTGCGTAGCAATTATTGACGAGATACGTACCCGTGATGACCTCATCTTCATCTCGGGCTTCAGCAGCAGTAATAACAAATGCACGACCCTTTGCAGCAGTAGTATTGGCTCCAGTAGCAGGATTATCTCTCTTCTTAGGGCAATTTGGACTAATGTGTCCCTTTTCCCCACAAGTATAACAAGTAGGAGGAGCTTTGGCAGGAACAATAGATTTATTCTTTGGAGGAGTCCTACACGTCTTAGCTACGTGTCCCACTTTCTTACACAACGAACAAGTGGCAGTGCACTGCCCCGGGTGATGCCTTTCACAACGAACACAAAAAGGATAAGTGCCCTTATAATTCGTCCTTGTACTATCCATAAGCTTTTTACTAACATTCTGAGTTGAACCTTGAGACGGCTCAAACTTCCTCTTACCATCATTACCCTTGGTTTCAACTTGCTTATTGGCCGACGCCCTTCTTCTCTTGGCCAACATGAGATTTTGTGCCATGAGAATCACAGCATCCAAAGTAACCTTCTCAGCAGCAATAACATTCCCTTGAACATCCTCGGGAAGACCTTCAATATACCGCTCAATTCTTCTAGCTTCAGTAGGAAACATTTCAGGACATAGAGTAGAAAGCTCCAGATAACGATTGGTATAATTCTCAATGTCAGTACCCTTGACCCTGAGTTCCCAGAACTCAGCTTCAAGCTTCTGAACTTGACTCCTTGGGCAGAATTTGTTGACCATCATACTTTTGAGTTCGTCCCATGGAATTGCATTAGCATTATCAATTCCTACGGACTTGGCATAAGCAGTCCACCAAGTTAAAGCATTACCACCCAACGAGCTAGTGGCATACTTTACTCGATCATCATCACCACAGTTGCAAATACGGAAAATAGATTCCATCTTTTCGAACCAACGAACTAGTTCGACAGCTTCTTCGTTTCCCTTAAAAGCAGGAGGGTGACAGTTTGTAAAGTCCTTGTAGGAACAAGGTTTTGGTTGAGTATTAGCATGATTAGCTTGGGCGTTGCCTTGGGCAGCAGCGAGTAACTGTTGGAATTGCTCAGTAGTTAACACAACGTTGTTAACGGTAGGTGCAGCTGAACGAACCATGATGTCACTACATAAAAGTGAACATATGTTTGATAAGTTTAACAAGTTATAAGTTTGAGTAATCACAAGTATGAATAAACTAAAGTATTGATATCGCATGATATTAATAAAACACTTTATATTATTAGAACGAGGCATTAAATAAGCCTTTATTACACGATTCGGAAATAGAAATTGTTTAAGGCACAGCCTTTACATAGATGGAAAAGAGGAAAAATAACTAGGAAATATTAAGATTGAAGTAGTCTTCATATTTCGTCTCCAACCTTCTTCATAAACTCCTCAACTTTCTCATTTTTCGACTTTTGTTTCTCATAGAGATACTCGAAGTTGTCATAAAGGTTGGTAACACGACTGTTTACGGCATTAGTGTTGTACTCTCTTATGGCAAGTTGTTCGTCGACTCGACCTTTCTCCATTTTCATTCGGACATCAACATCCTCCTTGAGGTAAGCAAGTGATTGCTTTCCCCAGCGAGTGTTGCGTTCTTCCTCGCACTTTAGCATCAGCAACTCCTTTCTTAGCTCGACGTTTTCTTTCATAAGCTTCTTCATTCGACGATCCACTCTTTCCATGTGGCGAAGTAGACCTCCAATGTTTCTCTCGGTATCGTTTCGTAATCTCATGATTTCATACTTAGGACCATCATAAAAAGGAGATCGGGCTCTCTTCCTTGATGGACCAACTTCTTCATGCCGTTTTCCCTTATCTTGGGTTCTCGGAGTTGGGTAGTATTGAGGAGACCCATGTGAATCTAAAATAGTATTCGGGCTATAATTCAGCGGTGGTGAAGCAGGATTATAAAGAGGACTTCGAACTGGTCTCGAAGTTGAAGAGTGTCCAGCACCTACTTCGGTGGTAGGGTTGTGAGTTGCTTTGTTGGGCTTGTTAACGCTTGAGCTTGACATCCTATCATTAGGAAAGAGACCTTGATTAGAATCTTTGAGTCAAGTTTATTAAAGCATAATTGTTAAGATTATACGACAATCCTAAGTGCTTTAAGTCCAAGGCAGGAAAGGTTATAGTTTCCTAGATTGCTAAGGCACCCTAGCTAACAAGTAAGGCACACATAAAAATGCAATCCTGGTTCTCTATAACAGCCTGGTTTGCTCTGATACCAATCTGTCACACCCCCAGTTAGGGCCTGGGTGAAATGTGACTTAATATCAAATCAACCAACATATTATAATATACGAGAACAATATTAAATGATAAAACAAACTTTATTGAGCACGCAGCGGAAAATGAAACGTAGTTACAATGATAGGAATAACAATAATGGAAATGTTCACATGCAGAAGTAATAAATGCGATATCTCTTGATCCTATGTCCAAGTAGCATCACATAAGCAGTAAGTATAAGAGCTTGAATCAAACAGCACCTGAGACAAAACATGCTAAAGTGTCAACCAAAAGGTTGAGTGAAGTTCATAGGTTTAACAAATAAGTTTGACCGTTTGTTTTAGACCACAAGATTTAATTTGTAAGGTTGATCTCCCGCAGGATCAAAAAGTTATGCCAGTGCGTGATATTTAGACTAAACGTTCAAGTTTGCCCCATGACAAGTTAGTTCTACTTGTCGGTTTAATTTCATTATCAAGCAATACAACGATAACATCAAATGTATCGGGGACGTTACTCCCGATAGGCCTACCCCCAATAACTAAGCATGCCGCAGCACCTAAAAATATCACTGTAGGGACTTAGTCGGACATAGCCGGGTATAGCATAGTTTTAGTTGGTACTTGTGTCTAAATTGTAAATAGTAAAAGCAGCATGTGTCTCACCCCAGTAAGTATAAAAAGTGCTATAGCAATAAGAGTGGGGCTATGAAAGTCACCTTAGTAAGTAGAGAGAGAGTTATTCCTCGGAATAAAGAGTTGAACGAGTGAGCAGGAAAGTCAACCTATTGACATTTAAGAGTAGTTAAGTGTTTTGCCCATGTTTAAGTTTAAGTATGTGTTTAAGTATAGTTTATTTTACTAAGTTTCTATTCCTAGTAAGTTACTATTTTTATAATGTTTCCATTTTTAGAAAGTTTCTTATTTTACTAAGTTTCTATGACTATAGAGTTTCTACTTTTATGAGTGTTTTTCATTTTAGGATACTTGCCGTATTAGATAAGCTTCCAATCACCCCTTTCCCTTCGAATGGCTAATTTAGATCTAGGGGCTTGAGCCATAGGACCCTTTAAATCGGAAATCCAAACCCTCTGCCTAGAATCTCGTAGAAACCATTCGTCAAGAAAGTTCGAAGATCTATACATCTCTAATACATATCCCAAAATATTTTTGTGCTACAATATAAGTAGTAGGTTATAGGTGCTAGTAATAGTAATAGTGTATACATGTTAAGTACTAGTATAAGTAGTATTAGGGTTTAAGGTTTTAATATGTATATGTATATATAATTCGTATATATACATAAAAATATTTTTTTTTTTACATGTATATATGTATATATAAATCTAGGAGTGTTTATGTATATACTTATGAATAACAAGTTTATAATATGAATATGAATTAACAAAGATTAAAGTTTATGTAAATAGTTTAGGGTTTATGTTATACCTTTGAAGATTCAAGATAATTAACAAAGAAAAGATGAACACGATGAAGATGGAAGATCAAAGCCTTAAAAATCTTGAAGAACTCCTTGAAGATTCTTGAAGAACACGAAGAACAAGCTTGAAGATCCGAATACCACAAGAGAGGGAGAGGGAGAGATTGTTTTTGAGAGAGGATTTTGGTGTGATTTGTGAATGAGAAACTAGGAGTTTATATAGTGCAAGTATTAGAGTGTTAATCAACATAAGGATGTTCTAATTAATGATTTTATTTTATTTTATAATTTTTAGTCAACAATAGGTGGTACTAGTTTATATATATATTATTTTAATTTTTAGTCAACATAAGGATGTAATTGTTTAAGATTCTTTAGTCTCATTATTATTACTATTATTACTATTATTATTTTTTACATTTACTACATGATAAGTATTATTTTCTTTTTACTAATTCATGACTTGTATATATTTAGTTCTCAATTGTTTTATTATTTATATAAATGTAAATTTTTATTTATTACTTATAGGTTATCAGTTATAATATTACATAAATGCATAAATTTTAATTAGCAGTGAGTGTCGACTAACAGTTTATTATTTTCATCTTTTATTAACTTGTCAATTATTGCACAAAGTTAATTAATATGTTTTCTAACTCTTAATACTTAACAATTGTTGATTAAAGTTTAATCATTAAGTTTTGATTATATTGTTTGGGCATTTAATATTGGAAAAATATAGAATGGAAAAATGAGGGTCGTTATACCAAATCTTGTCCTTATTTTAGTATGCAACAGCGGAAGCTCTTAGTATTCACCTGAGAATAAACATGCTTTAAACGTCAACAAAAATGTTGGTGAGTTATAGGTTTAACCTATATATATCAAATCGTAACAATAGACCACAAGATTTCATATTTCAATACACATCCCATACATAGAGATAAAAATCATTCTTATGGTGAACACCTGGTAACCGACATTAACAAGATGCATATATATATAAGAATATCCCCATCATTCCGGGACACCCTTCGGATATGATATAAATTTCGAAGTACTAAAGCATCCGGTACTTTGGATGGGGTTTGTTAGGCCCAATAGATCTATCTTTAGAATTCGCGTCAATTAGGGTGTCTGTTCCCTAATTTTTAGATTACCAGACTTAATAAAAAGGGGCATATTCGATTTCGATAATTCAACCATAGAATGTAGTTTCACGTACTTGTGTCTATTTTGTAAATCATTTATAAAACCTGCATGTATTCTCATCCCAAAAATATTAGATTTTAAAAGTGGGACTATAACTCACTTTCACAGATTTTTACTTCGTCGGGAAGTAAGACTTGGCCACTGGTTGATTCACGAACCTATAACAATATATACATATATATCAAAGTATGTTTAAAATATATTTACAACACTTTTAATACATTTTGATGTTTTAAGTTTATTAAGTCAGCTGTCCTCGTTAGTAACCTACAACTAGTTGTCCACAGTTAGATGTACAGAAATAAATCGATAAATATTATCTTGAATCAATCCACGACCCAGTGTATACGTATCTCAGTATTGATCACAACTCAAACTATATATATTTTGTAATCAAGCTCAACCCTGTATAGCTAACTCCAACATTCACATACAGAGTGTCTATGGTTGTTCCGAAATATATATAGATGTGTCGACATGATAGGTCGAAACATTGTATACGTGTCTATGGTATCTCAATATTACATAATATACAATACAAGTTGATTAAGTTATGGTTGGAATAGATTTGTTACCAATTTTCACGTAGCTAAAATGAGAAAAATTATCCAATCTTGTTTTACCCATAACTTCTTCATTTTAAATCCGTTTTGAGTGAATCAAATTGCTATGGTTTCATATTGAACTATATTTTATGAATCTAAACAGAAAAAGTATAGGTTTATAGTCGTAAAAATAAGTTACAAGTCGTTTTTGTAAAGGTAGTCATTTCAGTCGAAAGAACGACGTCTAGATGACCATTTTAGAAAACATACTTCCACTTTGAGTTTAACCATAATTTTTGGATATAGTTTCATGTTCATAATAAAAATCATTTTCTCAGAATAACAACTTTTAAATCAAAGTTTATCATAGTTTTTAATTAACTAACCCAAAACAGCCCGCGGTGTTACTACGACGGCGTAAATCCAGTTTTACGGTGTTTTTCGTGTTTCCAGGTTTTAAATCATTAAGTTAGCATATCATATAGATATAGAACATGTGTGTAGTTAATTTTAAAAGTCAAGTTAGAAGGATTAACTTTTGTTTGCGAACAAGTTTAAAATTAACTAAACTATGTTCTAATGATTACGAGTTTAAACCTTCGAATAAGATAGTTTTATATATATGAATCGAATGATGTTATGAACATCATTACTACCTCAAGTTTAGTAGGTAAACCTACTGGAAGTGAAAAGAAATGATCTAGCTTCAAAGGATCTTGGATGGCTTGAAAGTTCTTGAAGTAGGATCATGACACAAAAACAAGTTCAAGTAAGATTTTTACTCGAATTAAGATAGTTTATAGTTATAGAAATTGAATCAAAGTTTGAATATGAATATTACCTTGAATAAGAAAGATAACCTACTGTATATAACAAAGGTTTCTTGATCTTAGATGATTACTTGGAATGGATTAGAAAGCTTGGAAGTAAATTAGTAAACTTGAAGGGATTTTTGAAGTGTTCTTGAAGTGTTCTTCCTATGATGATTATAGCTTGATTCTTGAAGTGATTTTTGATGAAGATGATGATTAACTACTGGAAAAATACGTTCATAATAGTGTGTGTGTGTGTGTGTTGAGAGAGAATTAGAAAGAGAATTGGAAGTGAAATGGAGTGAATGATGAGTGGTAATTGGTGAGTGGTGAGTGGGGTTAAAAGGAGTTCTAGTTAGTTGACTAGCTCATGGTAGAAGTTAAAATTGATTAGTCATACATGACATAATCAATAGTGGAATCCCATGCTAGTTCCTATTGGTATATACTCATAGTAAGTACGTTTTGAAGCTGTGTATAATACGGGTAACAATACGACTAGAATTCTTGATGAAAGAAAAGAATGGAAAAGTAACTGTAACCATTTTCGTTAAGTATGAGTGTTTTGATATATGTCTTGAAGTCTTCCAAAAGTATTTTAATACATCTAAATACACTACATGTATATGCATTTTAACTGAGTCGTTAAGTCATCGTTAGTCGTTACATGTAAGTGTTGTTTTGAAACCTTTAAGTTAACGATCTCAATTAATGTTGTTAACCCATTGTTTATTATATCTAATGAGATGTTAAATTATTATATTATCATGATATTATGATATATTAATATATCTTAATATGATATATATACATTTAAATGTCGTTACAACGATAATCGTTACATATATGTCTCGTTTCGAAATCCTTAAGTTAGTAGTCTTGTTTATATGTATATAACTCATTGTTAATATACTTATGGAGATACTTACTTATCATAATCTCATGTTAACCATATGTATATCCATATATATATCGTCATGTCATTTTTACTAGTTTTAACGTTCGTGAATCGCCGGTCAACTTGGGTGGTCAATTGTCTATATGAAACATATTTCAATTAATCAAGTCTTAACAAGTTTGATTGGTTAACATGTTGGAAACATTTAATCATGTAAATATCAATCTCAATTAATATATATAAACATGGAAAAGTTCGGGTCACTACAGCGGCCTGATTCGACATTGTTGTTTACTCTGATCCGGTCGAGGTGGTTTTCAGCAGCACGTAGGTGGTCTAAGTTCCTATGACCGAGTCTTTCGGGCCCCTGTGAACATCTTTTCTTAATTTATTAAAGAGGTCCTCTCTAACCGAGGTGGGTGTCCACTAACGGCCGTTCCTGAGGATCGTTTTGTAAATTAAAAATAAGAAGAGGGACCAAGGTGAAATTATGCATGGACGTTTTGGGGGCTAAAACCACTGATTTAGAACAGCCATGTTCCTCATTTCATCTTCATTTTCATTCTCACGACACCTATCTAGAGTGAGAAAGCTTTCTAGATAAGAAAGCTGAAAATTAGTGAAGGAGATGAAGATGCATGCCCAATTTTAAGCTCATCTTGGATGTGGCTGATGTCTAGTATCATGTTGATTCTAAGGTAAAACCCTATTTCGAATTCCTAGTGTTTAATCTTGCTCTTGTGTTAGGGTTTGGGTCATTGATTGTTGTAAACCCCATTTCACTTGCATATTTGGGGTTAATGGTGTCCATTGAAGTATGTAAACATCTTTGAATATAGGTTTGAGTTGGATGATGAAGTATGTGAGTTAGTCAAGCTAATTTGGGTGTTACTAACTAGATAAATTGTGTTTTGGTGAATTGGTTGGTCATAAGAACATGTATGAGGCTGTTAGATGGTCAAAAATGAGTCATGCACACCAAGTTTTTGATAAAATGCCTCAACCAAAATCTTGTGTTGTTGATGATGATTTTTATTGTTAAAATGAGTCATTTGAAGGTGTATAAACTAATTTTGTGAAATGTCCCGTTCATATTGATTATAAACGTTCCATATTAATTGATTTCGTTGCGAGGTTTTGACCTCTATATGAGACGTTTTTCAAAGACTGCATTCATTTTTAAAACAAACCATAACCTTTATTTTATCGACAAGTTTAAAAAGACACCACCTAGATTATCCAGAAATGATAATCTAAAAATATCACACTTACACACTACCAATACATATTGGTTTACCATATTAATATGTTACAACAAAGTAAATCTCGAATGCAGTTTTAAACAATATTATACCAGCATGCTGACACTAAATGAAAGGACCCGTTCATATACATTATAAACGATTCACAATAGTTGATTACATCGCGAGGTATTTGACCTCTATATGATACGTTTTACAAACATTGCATTCGTTTTTAAAAGACAAACTTTCTTTACATCAGAAATTGACGGCATGCATACCATTTCATATTACATCCAACTATAATTGACTTAATATTAATCTTGATGAACTCAACGACTCGAATGCAACGTCTTTCAAAGTATGTCTTGAATGACTCCAAGTAATATTCTTAAAATGAGCTAATGCACAGCGGAAGATTTCTTTAATACCTGAGAATAAACATGCTTTAAAGTGTCAACCAAAAGGTTGGTGAGTTCATTAGTTTATCATAATCCATCATTTCCGTAATAGTAATAGACCACAAGATTTCAGTTTATAAATATCCGTACACTCGCAAGTGTATAAAAGTATTCTATAAGTAGTAGGCACTCGGTAACAAGCCTTAACGTTCATGTTTTACCCTCTGAAGTACACCAGATCGGGTGTGTTTAAAATAACCTCGAAGTACTAAAGCATCCCATAGTCAGGATGGGGTTTGTCAGACCCAATAGATCTATCTTTAGGATTCGCGCCTACCGTACATAGACAAGTAGTTTAATGTTACCAAGCTAAGGGTATATTTCTGGTTTAAACCCACATAGAATTAGTTTTAGTACTTGTGCCTATTTCGTAAAACATTTATAAATCAGCGCATGTATTCTCAGCCCAAAAATATATATAAAAAGGGAGCAAATGAAACTCACAATACTGTATTTCGTAGCAATTATGTATATGACGGCACTGAACAAGTGCAGGGTTTGTCTCGGATTCACAAACCTATATTAAGTATATATATTTATATGTTGGTCAATATCTGTGTAACAATTTAGGTCAAGTCGTAGTGTATCACAATCCTAATGCTCGAGACCGACATGCAAAAGTCAACAAAAGTCAACTTGAACCAAAATGACTTCCAAAACCTATACATGTTTATTATATAACTTATATATAGTAGTTTTATATATTTAAATATATTTATCAGATCTTATTATACTAAATAATACAAGTCATTTATTAATAAATAAAAATTTATATTAAAATTCATATATGATAAAAATATACTTTTATATATCTCAAGTAATAAAATTTATAAAATTCACTTAATATCATAAAAATATAGTGGTATGTATTATTAATGTAATTACATTACGTGTGGTAAAAATATCTTTGTACGCATATTTATTTAATAAAATAATATTGATAATAATGATAATGATAAAAATAATAAAATGATAGTTTCAATAAAAATATTAATTTTTAGTAATAAAGATAATTTTAGCAATAACATCAACTGATAACAGTTATAATAATCGTTTTAATAATAATATTAAAATTAATGATAATTCAGTTGACCATATCTTTTAATCCGTTCATCGAAACCACACGATTTCTAAATGAAAAGTTATTAATTTTTTTCTTCAGCTTTTCAACGACATGCATATCATATAACTTATCTCAGTAGCATATGTATCAAATTCGTGATTTATCATAAACTATTTAACGACGAAACTAAGCATACAAACATGCATAATCATACATACTCGAGCACTAGTTAGGGATACACTATTAATATATAAAAGATAAGATATGAATGCTCACGTATCAATATTGTGATTCAATATTGCAGGAAAGTACGTAGACGCAACAAAAATGATAAACGTTAGGTTGACCTCACGAGCAATACCCTCGATCAATACCCATAACCTTCATAGCTATAACCCATAATTTCCTTAGCTCTATCCCATTTGAAAACTTATTTTGAAATCGTCTGAATATAACTCCGTCGTAGTATTTTATGTATACTAATAATATCTTGAAATAATACTAAGTAAATATATATATATATATATATATATATGTAATTCGATTGAGAGAGTTTAGAGAAATATATTTTCAAGTTTCTATAAAATAATGAAACGTATTGAATTCTATTTATAATAGATTTTTGAATTATTAAAGTGAATTATTAAAGTATGAATTATTAAAGTGAATTATTAAAGTATGAATTATTAAAGTGAATTATTAAAGTATGAATTATTAAAGTGAATTATTAAAGTATGAATTATTAAAGTGAATTATTAAAGTATGAATTATTAAAGTGAATTATTAAAGTATGAATTATTAAAGTGAATTATTAAAGTATGAATTATTAAAGTGAATTATTAAAGTATGAATTATTAAAGTGAATTATTAAATTATGAATTATTAAAGTTAAAGTAAAGTAAAAGTAAAGTAAAGGTAAAGTTAAAGTATAGTAAAAGTATAAAACTATGTACGTATAATACGCGTATAAAAAAAATATATATAATATTAATTTAAATCGTTTTATATATTTAATAAAATAAAATATAAATATCGTTATCTTTATCATACTGGTTAAGTATTGAGTTGTCAAAAAGAATAGATTTCTTAAATCACAGTGGACCTCATAACATAGGCCCGTAATCATATCATAATGTATCTGATAATTCAATTATTTGATATTATCTCTTAATTCTATCGATAAATATATCGAAACAAATATGTTCATGTAAAGTATCATATATCTAATACTTTGTTAATGTTTTCAGTTAATATTATATATTATATATACATATCTATATACACATAATTGTTCGTGAATCGTCGAACACGGTCAAAGGGTAATTGATTACATGAATGTAGTTCCAAAGTTTTTGAGATTCAACATTACAAATTCTGCTTATCGTGTCAGAAACATATAAAGGTTAAGTTTAAATTTGGTCGGAAATTTCCGGGTCGTCACAGTACCTACCCGTTAAAGAAATTTCGTCCCGAAATTTGATCGAGGTCGTCATGGCTAACTATAAAAATGTTTTCATGACGAATATGAGTTGATAAATAGAGTTTTATCATCATTGAGTAATATAGATAAAACAATTTGATTATGCAAAAAGTATAAGTGAAGCTATCGCAAGAGAGTGAAATGAGTAAACGTATATTCGTTTTAACCGATGACGTAGTTATGATTGATTTTCGGAATTCATGGGATTTAAAGAAAATCTTTGCAATAAGATTTGGTTCTTCGGCGATTAAGGAAATCAGGATCTTCTTTGATTAAATGCGATAATCTGTCTCGATTTCTCTGTCTGATATTTTACTATAATTCCACCCCCTTCGTTTCTTTATTTCCACAGCTCACACCTTCTAGTCTTTCTCCCCAATTCATACTTTAAAGCATTCGTTAATATGCTTCATCCAGTATTGATTCTTGATATACTCTTAACTTTCATATCTGTCATTCTTCTTTTTCATCTACCACCGGAGGAAGTTATTTTCTTCTACCATTACCTTGGGGTTATTGTGTTTTTTATTCTCCCGTGTCTTTATAATGCTATACGCATTGATATACACGGTTTGTAATTTCGGAATTGTTATCGGGCTTTATATTCTCCATTATATTTCGGAGCTTCATGCTTTCGTTTTCTCTTCCCTGAAATGTCCCATTCTTATTGATTAAAAACGTTCCATATTAATTGATTTCGTTGCGAGGTTTTAACCTCTATATGAGACATTTTTCAAAGACTGCATTCATTTTTAAAACAAACCGTAACCTTTATTTCATAAATAAAGGTTTAAAAAGCTTTACGCAGATTATCAAATAATGATAATCTAAAATATCCTGTTTACACACGACCATTACATAATGGTTTACAATACAAATATGTTACATCGAAATCAGTTTCTTGAATGCAGTTTTTACACAATATCATACAAACATGGACTCCAAATCTTGTCCTTATTTTAGTATGCAACAGCGGAAGCTCTTAATATTCACCTGAGAATAAACATGCTTTAAACGTCAACAAAAATGTTGGTGAGTTATAGGTTTAACCTATATATATATATATATATATATCAAATCGTAACAATAGACCACAAGATTTCATATTTCAATACACATCCCATACATAGAGATAAAAATCATTCATATGGTGAACACCTGGTAACCGACATTAACAAGATGCATATATAAGAATATCCCCATCATTCCGGGACACCCTTCGGATATGATATAAATTTCGAAGTACTAAAGCATCCGGTACTTTGGATGGGGTTTGTTAGGCCCAATAGATCTATCTTTAGGATTCGCGTCAATTAGGGTGTCTGTTCTCTAATTCTTAGATTACCAGACTTAATAAAAAGGGGCATATTCGATTTCGATAATTCAACCATAGAATGTAGTTTCACATACTTGTGTCTATTTTGTAAATCATTTATAAAACCTGCATGTATTCTCATCTCAAAAATATTAGATTTTAAAAGTGGGACTATAACTCACTTTCACAGATTTTTACTTCGTCGGGAAGTAAGACTTGGCCACTGGTTGATTCACGAACCTATAACAATATATACATATATATCAAAGTATGTTCAAAATATATTTACAACACTTTTAATATATTTTGATGTTTTAAGTTTATTAAGTCAGCTGTCCTCGTTAGTAACCTACAACTAGTTGTCCACAGTTAGATATACAGAAATAAATCGATAAATATTATCTTGAATCAATCCACGACCCAGTGTATACGTATCTCAGTATTGATCACAACTCAAACTATATATATTTTGGAATCAACCTCAACCCTGTATAGCTAACTCCAACATTCACATATAGAGTGTCTATGGTTGTTTCGAAATATATATAGATGTGTCGACATGATAGGTCGAAACATTGTATACGTGTCTATGGTATCTCAAGATTATATAATATACAATACAAGTTGATTAAGTTATGGTTGGAATAGATTTGTTACCAATTTTCACGTAGCTAAAATGAGAAAAATTATCCAATCTTGTTTTACCCATAACTTCTTCATTTTAAATCCGTTTTGAGTGAATCAAATTGCTATGGTTTCATATTGAACTCTATTTTATGAATCTAAACAGAAAAGTATAGGTTTATAGTCGGAAAAATAAGTTACAAGTCGTTTTTGTAAAGGTAGTCATTTCAGTCGAAAGAACGACGTCTAGATGACCATTTTAGAAAACATACTTCCACTTTGAGTTTAACCATAATTTTTGGATATAGTTTCATGTTCATAATAAAAATAATTTTCTCAGAATAACAACTTTTAAATCAAAGTTTATCATAGTTTTTAATTAACTAACCCAAAACAGCCCGCGGTGTTACTACGACGGCGTAAATCCGTTTTACGGTGTTTTTCGTGTTTCCAGGTTTTAAATCATTAAGTTAGCATATAATATAGATATAGAACATGTGTTTAGTTGATTTTAAAAGTCAAGTTAGAAGGATTAACTTTTGTTTGCGAACAAGTTTAGAATTAACTAAACTATGTTCTAGTGATTACAAGTTTAAACCTTTGAATAAGATAGCTTTATATGTATGAATCGAATGATGTTATGAACATCATTACTACCTTAAGTTCCTTGGATAAACCTACTGGAAAAGAGAAAAATGGATCTAGCTTCAACGGATCCTTGGATGGCTCGAAGTTCTTGAAGCAGAATCATGACACGAAAACAAGTTCAAGTAAGATCATCACTTGAAATAAGATTGTTATAGTTATAGAAATTGAACCTAAGTTTGAATATGATTATTACCTTGTATTAGAATGATAACCTACTGTAAGAAACAAAGATTTCTTGAGGTTGGATGATCACCTTACAAGATTGGAAGTGAGCTAGCAAACTTGAAAGTATTCTTGATTTTATGTAACTAGAACTTGTAAAATATATGAAGAACACTTAGAACTTGAAGATAGAACTTGAGAGAGATCAATTAGATGAAGAAAATTGAAGAATTAAAGTGTTTGTAGGTGTTTTTGGTCGTTGGTGTATGGATTAGATATAAAGGATATGTAATTTTGTTTTCATGTAAATAAGTCATGAATGATTACTCATATTTTTGTAATTTTATGAGATATTTCATGCTAGTTGCCAAATTATGGTTCCCACATGTGTTAGGTGACTCACATGGGCTGCTAAGAGCTAATCATTGGAGTGTATATACCAATAGTACATACATCTAAAAGCTGTGTACTGTACGAGTACGAATACGGGTGCATACGAGTAGAATTGTTGATGAAACTGAACGAGGATGTAATTGTAAGCATTTTTGTTAAGTAGAAGTATTTTGATAAGTGTCTTGAAGTCTTTCAAAAGTGTATGAATACATATTAAAACACTACATGTATATACATTTTAACTGAGTCGTTAAGTCATCGTTAGTCGTTACATGTAAATGTTGTTTTGAAACCTTTAGGTTAACGATCTTGTTGAATGTTGTTAACCCATTGTTTAGTATAACAAATGAGATGTTAAATTATTATATTATCATGATATTATGATATATAATATATCTTAGTATGATGTATATAAAGTTAAATGTCGTTACAACGATAATCGTTACATATATGTCTCGTTTCGAAATCATTAAGTTAGTAGTCTTATTTTTACATATGTATTTCATTGTTAATACACTTAATAATATATTTACTTATCATTTAACATAATTAACCAAGTGTATCAATATCTTAATATGATTCATATGTACCTAGTAAGACGTTGTTATAACGATAATCGTTATATATATCGTTTTCGAGTTTCTTAAATTAATAGTCTCATTTTTATGTATATAACTCATTGTTAAAATACCTAATGAGATACATACTTATAATAAAAACATGTTAACTATATATATAACCATATATATGTCATCGTATAGTTTTTACAAGTTTTAACGTTCGTGAATCACCGGTCAACTTGGGTGGTCAATTGTCTATATGAAACATATTTCAATTAATCAAGTCTTAACAAGTTTGATTGCTTAACATGTTGGAAACATTTAATCATGTAAATATCAATCTCAATTAATATATATAAACATGGAAAAGTTCGGGTCACTACATTCCCGACCTTAAGTCAAGCGGATAATGGTCCAGAATTCATAGATATGAATTTTTGGATGAACATAGTTAATGTTCCAAGAAGAAAATCTTAATGGCACGATCTTGATTTGGCAAATTACCAGAATATCCGAAAATATAGAGCTATCAAGATGATATGTTCTTAATATGTTTGGAAATTGGGTAGAATGTAAGAGTCGTGTAAACAGTACATGATGACGGTATGTTCTGTGAATCATCACGTTCCATTAGAAACTCAGCATGACTTACTGTAATATAATCACGTTGATCAAGTGTCATTATATTATATTAACTCATGCTTCAATTCCCAATACTACTTCAAAAACATTCCTATTTTAAATTCAAAATTTTTTTTTTGAATTTAGAAACTAACAAAGTTTCTTTTTATGTTGTAACGCAGATATTGCGAAGAGATAAAAGATTTCGGATAAGAATAGTTGTGAAAATATCTTCAGGAATATCGAAGATATTATAATAAAAGATACGATAATATGGATGATGAAGAAGATTTGTCTGTGAAGGTTTAGAATAAGAAGTAAGTTGTTTGCTAACGATTTCAGTAGACACTAAATCATTTGGATCCATTGAATGCAGGTTTAGTCTTTGTGATTTGTCCACAGCCTCCTTCATGGTCTGCTCAATCCGTTTTCCAGTTTCAAACCTTCTCCTTTTCTCAGCTTTACCACCATACTATTCTTTATCATCAAACTTTTGATTGTTAAAGTCGTTTACAGTTTTTGCTGCTTCATCAACATTTTTCCAATTTCAGAGAACTAGTTCATAGTTTGGGATGTTTTTCAGAAAATTCACATTCGAAGTATGTAAGTCTAGGAGATAGACGTTATATGTATAACTTTTGACGTAAAATTGTCGCGAAATTCAAAATACTGATTGCTAATTCCCAGTAGTTGGTGTGACAATTATTGTTACAGGATGTAGGTGAGTACATGATGGGGTTTTAATGAATAAGTATAGTGGCTTTTCGGAGAGGCTTAAGTCGAAGGTTAATGAAGTTGTTGATAAGTTTACTACTAATGTGGCGAGATATGAAAGGTTCCCCGGTAACAATGATGAAGGGGTAATTGTTATAATAAGGTTTATTCGTATAAACAAATGAAGGTGATTTGTTGAAGCTATGACAAAACTGTCTATTTTGGAAAGAGATTGAAAAATTATATTTAGTAATAAATATCAAAGGATCTGACAAGGATACGTGTTAAACTATAACTTTAGTTTCGAGAGCTTTTCAGGTGCATGACAGTGGGTAATGTGTAGTTGGATCATCATCTCGCATGTCTTTAAGAATTTTGAAGTGTTTGAACACATATTGTAATTGTTAATATACATATGATGTTCTAAGATTTTGAATGATACAAATATTTTGTGAGTTCCATGAATAGAAATGAGGTTCTAGGACAGTTTTGAAGTCAAAGTATAGTTTTGAAAGATGTAGAAATCTAAGAGTGATGATTTAGGTTATATCTTGAATCGAATTCTGAGATTTCAAAATCAAAATATGTAATTAGATTTTGAATGAGTATGGTTGTTTTAATTTCTATTAAAGAATGTATATTGTTGTGAAAGAAGGGAGTATAATGGATGATTTGCTGAATCTGATTCGAAGAATGTAACATATTAATTGTGAATTTATATATCTCTCGGGTATTACCTACCTGTTAAAAATATTTCACAATTAATATTTTGTACAAAAGAATTTTATTACAGTCTTTATGGAAATATATATGTGTATATTTCTTCAGATGTAATATAGATTTAATGAGTTAATATTAAATTAAACTCATTTGATTTATGGTTAAGGCTAGGATAGATAATTTCTAAACTTTAGAAATTACATAATCGTCGTAGAATGTTTTCCCAATGAAGTTATGAATCAATACTTCATCGTTGTGGTATTCCTTGGTATCTACATGGCGTATGACGTCGATGCTCGTGGGACAGATTGTGAAGTTGAGGTTTATGATGCGGTTGTTGTTGGTGGTGGTAATGGCACTGTTGATGTTGTTGATGGTGGTACTTGTTATGCTGCTGGTGCTGCTGCTGGTGTTTGTAACCTTTGCACCATATTCTCCAAAGCCACTACCCGAGCGTGAAGCTCGTTGACTTCTTCTATTACACTGGGGTGATTGTCGGTTCGGACGAGCGAATAGATAAGATCTAGAATTTGGTGTAGTATATAATCATGACGAGATACTCTGGAAATGAGAGAGAAAATGGTGTTTCGGACAGGTTCGCCGGTAAGTGCTTCAGGTTCATTGCCAAGAGGGCAATGTGGTGGATGAAAGGGATCGCCTTCTTCTTGTCTCCAATGGTTAAGTAGATTACGAACCCATCCCCAATTCATCCAGAGTTAGATGATGGCTAATTGGTTGATCCATTCCGGTCACACTGCTTTCGGAGCTCATGTGGAAATCCATATCGGCATAGATGTCGAAATCCGAGGAACTCGAACTGGTTGAGGGATCCATCTTGTATGATCAGGGAAAGAATTTTTTTTTTGGTATGAAATAGATTGTAGAATTTAGATTTGGTATTCTTCAATACATAAATTACATATGTATATATAATACCAAAATCCCATAAATTACGGAGGAATCCTTTAAAGATGTCAGTCAAAGTTCACAGTAACAGATATTCTAAGATAAGAATTCGTCTATACACTATTATTCAATAAATGTAGGAAAACGCTTCTAGACTTAAGAATGATAAGCAGGTAATTTCCTAAGGATGGTAAGTAGATGATTTCCGACTAAAAATGATAAGCAAAACTTTTAACATGCAGACACGGTCGAAGTCCAGACTCACTAATGCATCTTAACAACTATCAGTTAGACACACTAATGCAAGACCTGGTTCGCTAAGACCACCGCTCTGATACCAACTGAAAGGACCCGTTCATATACATTATAAACGATTTACAATATTTTATTACATCGCGAGGTATTTGACCTCTATATGATACGTTTTACAAACATTGCATTCGTTTTTAAAAGACAAATTTTCTTTACATCAGAAATTGACGGCATGCATACCATTTCATATTACATCCAACTATAATTGACTTAATATTAATCTTAATGAACTCAACGACTCGAATGCAACGTCTTTCAAAGTATGTCTTGAATGACTCCAAGTAATATCCTTAAAATGAGCTAATGCACAGCGGAAGATTTCTTTAATACCTGAGAATAAACATGCTTTAAAGTGTCAACCAAAAGGTTGGTGAGTTCATTAGTTTATCATAATCCATCATTTCCGTAATAGTAATAGACCACAAGATTTCAGTTTATAAATATCCGTACACTCGCAAGTGTATAAAAGTATTCTATAAGTTGTAGGCACTCGGTAACAAGCCTTAACGTTCATGTTTTACCCTCTGAAGTACACCAGATCAGGTGTGTTTAAAATAACCACGAAGTACTAAAGCATCTCATAGTCAGGATGGGGTTTGTCAGACCCAATAGATCTATCTTTAGGATTCGTGCCTACCGTACATAGACAAGTAGTTTAATGTTACCAAGCTAAGGGTATATTTCTGGTTTAAACCCACATAGAATTAGTTTTAGTACTTGTGCCTATTTCGTAAAACATTTATAAATCAGCGCATGTATTCTCAGCCCAAAAATATATATAAAAAGGGAGCAAATGAAACTCACAATACTGTATTTCGTAGCAATTATGTATATGACGGCACTGAACAAGTGCAGGGTTTGTCTCGGATTCACAAACCTATATTAAGTATATATATTTATATGTTGGTCAATATCTGTGTAACAATTTAGGTCAAGTCGTAGTGTATCACAATCCTAATGCTCGAGACCGACATGCAAAAGTCAACAAAAGTCAACTTGACCCAAAATGACTTCCAAAATCTATACATGTTTATTATATAACTTATATATAGTAGTTTTATATATTTAAATATATTTATCAGATCTTATTATACTAAATAATACAAGTCATTTATTAATAAATAAAAATTTATATTAAAATTCATATATGATAAAAATATACTTTTATATATCTCAAGTAATAAAATTTATAAAATTCACTTAATATCATAAAAATATAGTGGTATGTATTATTAATGTAATTACATTACGTGTGGTAAAAATATCTTTGTACGCATATTTATTTGATAAAATAATATTGATAATAATGATAATGATAAAAATAATAAAATGATAGTTTCAATAAAAATATTAATTTAAATCGTATGAATTATTAAAGTGAATTATTAAAGTATGAATTATTAAAGTGAATTATTAAAGTATGAATTATTAAAGTGAATTATTAAAGTATGAATTATTAAAGTGAATTATTAAAGTATGAATTATTAAAGTGAATTATTAAAGTATGAATTATTAAAGTAAATTATTAAAGTATGAATTATTAAAGTTAAAGTAAAGTAAAGGTAAAGTTAAAGTATAGTAAAAGTATAAAACTATGTACGTATAATACGCGTATAAAAATATATATATATAATATTAATTTAAATCGTTTTATATATTTAATAAAATAAAATATAAATATCGTTATCTTTATCATACTGGTTAAGTATTGAGTTGTCAAAAAGAATAGATTTCTTAAATCACAGTGGACCTCATAACATAGGCCCGTAATCATATCATAATGTATCTGATAATTCAATTATTTGATATTATCTCTTAATTCTGTCGATAAATATATCGAAACAAATATGTTCATGTAAAGTATCATATATCTAATACTTTGTTAATGTTTTCAGTTAATATTATATATTATATATACATATCTATATACACATAATTGTTCGTGAATCGTCGAACACGGTCAAAGGGTAATTGATTACATGAATGTAGTTCCAAACTTTTTGAGATTCAACATTACAAATTCTGCTTATCGTGTCGGAAACATATAAAGGTTAAGTTTAAATTTGCTCGGAAATTTCCGGGTCGTCACACTAAATCTTGTCCATATTTTAGCATGCAACAGCGGATGCTCTTAATAATCACCTAAGAATAAACATGCTTTAAACGTTAACAAAAATGTTGGTGAGTTATAGGTTTAACCTATATATTTATCAAATCGTAATAATATACCACAAGATTTCATATTTCAATATACATCCCATACATAGAGATAAAAAATCATTCATATGGTGAACACCTGGTAACCGACATTAACAAGATGCATATAAGAATATCCCCTATCATTCCGGGAAATCCTTCGAACATGATAAAAACGAATTCGAAGTACTAAAGCATCCGGTACTTTGGATGGGGTTCGTTAGGCCCAATAGATATATCTTTAGGATTCGCGTCAATTAGTAGATCGGTTTACTAATTCTTAGATTACCAAGCAAAAAGGGGCATATTAGGCTTCGATCATTCACCCATATAATGTAGTTTAATTTACTTGTGTCTATTTCATAAAACATTTGTAAAACTGCATGTATTCTCATCTCAAAATATTAGATTTTAAAAGTGGGACTATAACTCACTTTCACAGATTTTTACTTCGTCAGGAAGTAATAGTTGGCCACTAGTCGATTCACGAACCTATAACAAATATGTACATATATATCAAAGTATGTTCGAAATATATTTACAACATTTTTAATATGTTTTAATGTTTTAAGTTTATTAAGTCAGCTGTCCTCGTTAGTAACCTACAACTAGTTGTCCACAGTTAGATGTGTAGTGACCGGGAAAATTTCGACTAATTTTAAATCAAACTCTCGATACGATTTCATAATTCTGACACGATAAGCAATGCCTGTAATGTTGAGTCTCAAAAATTTTGAACTATTTCCTATGTTCAATTGACCTTCGACCATTTCCGACGATTCACGAACAACTAATTGTAAGTAGATGCATACATATTTAAATATATATATATATATATATATATATATATATATATATATATATATATATATATATATATATATATATATATATATATATATATATATATATATATATATATATATATATATATATATGTATGTATATATATATGTATATATATATATAATAATAATTTGAAATATTATATGATTAAAATTGTTAGAATTAAATATGTAAAATAATATGCGATGTAATGGAAACTATATTTATAAATATATAGATATATATAATTATGAATATAAATATTACCTGTAAATATATAAGGTTATATTAAATTATTTGTTTAAAAATTTATAATATATTTGTTTTAGTAATTAAACTTGCTAATTTAAAACTGATCATAAATAGAAAGAGAGTATATTAAAAATAAATGATTTCGAGCTTAATTAGTAAATGTCGGTGACACTCGGTTGACGTTTCGTTAGTTTTAATATAGATATAATATATGTTCATGAATAATTAAGATAAAAGTTGGACTGTAAATTGATTACAAAGATTTTAGATTTGTTAAAAATATTTTTACATTTTTAAGTTTAAATATTAGTACTCCGTACATATAAATTGGAACAAAAAATAAACAATTATCAAACCTTTTTGATCAGATTTTAAACAGTTAATGAGTGAAATAATTAATTATATTTAATATAAAAGTTTGAGATTTTTAGAAACACTTTTATACGAAAACTGTTTAGCAATGGACATGATATGGAAAACCGTCGGCACATATCAACAAAATTAGGAAATACTGTATATACTAGAAGCCCAAGTTTTATAATTATATATTATTTATTACATTATTTTATTATATATAGTACATCTAAATGTCTAAAGTAAAGATATATATGCTTTTAGGCAGGAACTTGTAACCAAAGACACACCTCACTCCATTTGCTACTCTTGGCTGCCACATGAACCATCTCCGGTCTCCTTCCATGGTCACTACTAACAACCGTGAACCACCCAACTCTTCCACCATGAATCACCACCGTAGCACATCACCAACCATCTTCTTCTCCACTCACCATCCACACAACCACCATCTTCGTCATAACAACCGCCGGAGAGCACCATGTACAAACACAAACCATCGCTACTAGCCGCTGCTATAATCATTCTCTATGCCGACGTTTATTTCTGTTATACCATGAATACCATAATAAACCCTCACCACCTCACCACGAATGCAACCATCTTTCTATCTTTCTCCTAGTCGACTTTCAAACTTACAATCGATTCAAATTAGTCGACCACAAAAACACCTTCAACCCGTCACCCATGTTAATCAATCAAACCACAATCATCAACGAAAAAATGCTCAACTTATTCCTGATTTTCTTTCATTTATGATCAAATGTTACTGTTTAAGTCGAAGCTTCACCACCACCATCGAAAACCCACAGCCATCAAATGCACCACATCACTAAACGCTTGCTAACTACTGCTACTATCAGACTATTTCTGTTTCAATTCTCAACTCAACACTGCAACTATGCTTCTGTTTCAGTCATCAAACACAACCAAAACCTACTTGGGTGTTCTTGTTATTCGAATAGTATTGACAACTATCTTTTATTTTTATTTGTATTTTGGTCGACAATCTCATCATAGGAAACCCCACTTGTTTATAATAAAAAAAAGGATCAATCTATTACGAGATATCAGATAAGGTTAAATTTTTTTTCTGTTTTCATTATGGGTCGTAGGATACAAGCTGGACTGTTATCTTCTGCTGGGCCGAGGTAACTATGTTTTACTATTGGGCTGTCATAGCCTGTTGGGCCGAAGTAAAACTGGACCGACTGCTATTATTTTCTTATTCCCAGCCGTTGCTCGAGAATTCTGTTCCCATGGTTTCTATCGAGCCACAAGCTGCAACCAAACATTTTTTTATGACGTTACAGTAACGATAATCGAATGAAGAAGATAGATTAGTATGAGGATGAACGGGCTATAATATGATGTTGAAGACGATAATGGTACATGGTGATATGTGATGAGTCGTATGATGATATATGATGATGATGATGTATGATGTTGAAGGTGATATTAGATGATAAAAATATGATGATGCTCATAATGATAGCCGTATCATGATGATGATGATATGACATGGTGATGATATTACAGAAAATCGGGATAAAGGAATTTAAAATCTTATTTAGTTCAGAAAGTTCAAATGGAGTAATGGTTAAAAGTGTTGTCGATGAGCAAGAGGTTGCGGGTTCGAGCCCGGGCAGAGGCTTTTAATTTTTTTAGCTTGTTTCACTAAGGTAGCACTTCTAGTATTGTTATTGTTATTGTTATTATTATTATTATTATTATTATTATTATTATTATTATTATTATTATTATTATTATTATTATTATTATTATTATTATTAATAATTTTATCATGTTTATTATTATTATTATTATTATTATTATTATTATTATTATTATTATTATTATTATTATTATTATTATCATTATTAATGCAAGTAGTATTATTATTGAAACTAACATATTTACCAAAATTATCACTTTTATTATTAAAACTATCATTATTATTATTATTAGAATTAACATTAATTTTATCATTTTTATCGTTATTTCTAACAATAATATTATTATTTTTATTACTATTAGTATTAATAATTAATAAATCAAATAAATATTTTCTATATAAAAAATATATTAATAACATAAAGCATAACTATATTATCATTTTTGTAATAAATATTAATTAACTATTTAATGTATATAAAATAAATAAGTTAATTTAGTTATTAATGAAACGTACAAGTTACTAAAATAACAATTAATAATAATTCCTAAATTTGTTCGATTTCCATTATACGTGTTAATATATACTTGATATAGGTTCATGAATCCGAGGCCAACCTTGCATTGTTCAGTTCCGTCGTATGCATATTTTTACTACAAAATATCGTATAGTGAGTTCATTTGATTCCCTTTTTCTCTTTACATTTTTGGGACTGAGAATACATGTGCTACTTTTACAACTGCTTTATTAAATGCTTTTGAAATACATTTTGAACTGCGAATACATGAAATGCTTTTATAAATGTTTGACGAGATAGACACAAGCAAAACATTCCTCGAATGAATTATGTGGACGTGATAATTACCACCATTGAATTATGTGGACGTGATAATTACCACAATTGATATGAATATTTTTTCCCTGATTATTATTGCTTGGTAACCTAAGAATTAGGGAGCATCACTAATTTTAAAAATTAGTGCACGCCTAATTGACGTGAATCCTAAAGGTAGCTACCGGGTTTAACACCCCCACCCAGAATGTTCACTAGACGGAAGGGCTAGTGGGCGTGGTGTTTAGTACTTCGAAGTTTATATGATTATTATACAGATGAGATGTTCTGTTTTGGGGATATTATTATGCGCATTATATGTTAAGGTCGGTTACCAAGCCAAGCTATGAAAGCAATGAAAAGTGAATGTTATGTATCGAGAGAATGTTTTTATACACAGGTTATGTGTATGTTATTTTTGTGCACAAGATATGTGTACGGTTACTAAGATTTATGAAAGATGATTTCGTACACGAGAAAAGTGTACTGTATTTAAAAGATATCGCATGTACATTATAGGTGGGTATAGGATTCGGGCCCATTTGTACCATGCAGGATTTAAATCTTGTGGTCTATCAAAATGATGAATTTTATTGTTTTATGATAAATCTAATGAACTCACCAACCTTTTGGTTGACACTTGAAAGCATGTTTATTCTCAGGTATGAAAGAAATCTTCCACTGTGCATTTGATCATTTTAAAGACATTATTTGGAGTCGATCATCGCAATGGGACCAGATGTTGGTGAGTTCGTCCAGTTGGATTAGGACGGGGTATGACATGTGGTATCAGAGCGGTGGTCTTAGCGAACCAGGTCTTGCATTAGTGTGTCTAACTGATAGTTGTTTAGATGCATTAGTGAGTCTGGAATTCAACCGTGTCTACATGTCAAAAGTTTTGCTTATCATTTCGTATCGAAAATTACCTACTTATCATCCTTAGGAAATTACCTGCTTATCATTCTTAGTCTAGACACATCTTACTGCATTGATTGCATGAATAGTATATAGACAAAATTCATATCTTAGCATATCTGCTAATTCAAATCTTAGCGTATCTGTTACTGTTACCTTTGCCTGACAGCTTTCGAAATTTTCTCCGTAATTTGCGAAATATTTATGCAATATATATGTATTCTATGTAGTTAGAATATCATCTAATATTCGAAAATCATTTCATATCAAAAAACTCTTTACTCAATCATACGAAATGAAACTCGTCACTAGTTCAAGTTCTTCGGAATTCGACAGCTATTCCGACAATGATGTTCACCAAAGCTACGGAAGCAGTGTCACCAGAATGAATTCAACCAAACAACCATCCCCAATTCATCTGATGAGTTTGTTGTCGACTTAATTGATAGAGATGAGAAGAAGGCGATACTTCCCATCAACCAAATTTCCCTCTTGGCGATGAACCTGAAGCACTCACCGGCGAACCAATCCGAAACACCAATTTCACCTTCATTTCCCGAATATCTCGCAACGATTATATTCTATCTAAAATTCTAAACCTTATTCATCCGCTCGTTCCGACCGACAATCATCCAGGAATAATAGAAGAAGTCAACGAACTTCGCGCTCGAATAATCAATTTGGAGAATATGGTGCAAAATTTACCAGCTTCAGCAACATCATCGGCAGCAATAGTACCATCAGTAATAGCATCAGTACCATCAACAATCCATGTCTCAGCATCTCATTCTATACCTTGAGAATAATCATCGTTCTACATGACGTTCTACATCATTTATCTTCGTTCGACATGGCGATTATGTAATCTCTAATGTTTTAGAGATTATATATTCTTATTTTGACGGTAAACCAAATGAGTTTAATACTATATTAACTCATTAAATTCATGATTTATTCTGAAGAAAATATATATGTGTATATGTTTTCATAAAGATTGTAATTAAAAATTCTTTCGTACAAACTGATAATGGTGAAAATATTTTAACGGGTAGGTAATACCCGAGGAATATTTAGATTTCACATTAATAAGTTACACTGTACATTCTTCTCATCTGATTCAACAGTCATTTACTATCCTACCTACATCCACAAGATATACAAATCCGTTCACCGCAGAATAACTATTTTCATCCAATTTCATAATTGAATTTTGATTTATCAGAATCCAACAAGTGGCATAATGAAGAAAACATTGGACAAAATAAAATTTGTTAGAAACAAACAAATTAACTATGAGAAATTTTGTTAAGAATCCACGCTAATTGTTCCTAGCTAACTGTTAATTCCGTATCGCAATTTATTTATCGCAATTTATTTATTGCATTTTATTTATTGCAATTTTAATTCTCGCAATTTTATTTATCATCATTTAATTTTTGTTATTTATTTTACGCACTTTAAATATCGGGACACGTATACAAGGTTTTGACATATCATATCGACGCATCTATATATATTATTTGGAATAACCATAGACACTCTATATGCAGTAATTCTGGAGTTAGCTATACAGGGTTGAGGTTGATTCTACAATAATATATATAGTTTTAGTTTGAGTTGTGATCGAGTCTGAGACATGTACACGGGTCACGATACGTATTAATTAATTCTAATATTATATATTAAACTATATATGAATTATTGGACTGTTAACTGTGGACTATCGACTGTGGACTAATAACATTGGATGATTAAAATGAATTAAAATACTGATTATAACATATGAAACTAAATAATTCTTCAAGTTTGCCACTTGATTTCATCTTAAACCTCATTTGTATCTTGACGATTATAATCTGCGTTCCAACCTTTCATAATTCTTGAAAACACCTCAATCGAGGGGATGAACTAACCGCACTTCATCTACGAAAGGAAAGATTTATGCATATAGTTATGCACCTGAAAACACTCGGAACCTGAGTAAACGTTTAATATGTAACTGTGCTGACTCCCTTAGTGTTATTATTATTGGAAACAACTTTGCAATTCTTTTTCAAATTACCCAATTTTGTCACAACTCCAGCAAGTCAACTTCGACTCTTCATTCGAAACAACCTTATTATAACCTTGATATATATGCGTACTCTTTTATTATTATCGGGGAACCTTTTATATTCCATCATATTACCAGCAGATGTACCAGCAACCTCGTTGCTCCTTGGCTTAAATCTCTCCAAAAAATCACTATATTTATCTATTGGAGTCTTATCATGAACTCATCGGCATCTTGTAACGATAATTACCATACCGAATACTGAGAGGCATCAATCGATAATCTCAAATTCCTCAACAATTCTACGACAACAATTATATATATATATATATATATATATATATATATATATATATATATATATATATATATATATATATATATATATATATATATATATATATATATATATTCTATCTCCTGGATTTACACAACTTCAATTCTGAATTTCTGAAAAGCGCTTTAGCCTATGAATCAGTTTTCTGAGTTTTGAAAAAACTGATGGAATCTTTAGCAAATACCTTGCTCCTTACTCTAAATCCTTGCGGACGAATTTCTTCATCATCTTCTGATCTTAAATATTTTAAATTATAAGATATCATCGTATCTTTCGTTATAAATATCTTAGATATTTCTGAAGATACCTTCATAAATATCTTTCTTCGAAATTATCTATCTCTTCGTGCTATCCGTGTTACGTCATAAAGGAAACTATTTTAGTTTCTAAATTTCTTTAAAAAATTCGAGTTTGAATTATGAATGGTTTCTGGAGAAGTGTTGGGAATTGAAGCATGAGTTAGTATAATAAAATGACGTCAGACCAACGTGGTTATAATACAGTAAGACAAGCTGAATTTCTAATGGAATGTGATGATGGTTCACAGATCTTGCCCTCATCATGTGCCATGTTACATAACTCTTTCATTCTACTTAACCTCTAAACATATCAAGAGATTATTTTCTTGATAGTTCTATCCTTACCGTGATTCCAACGGTTTGCTAATTAATCGTGATATTACATTTTCTTTCTGATTAGAAGATTTCCTTAAATTTCTTGAAATCCGGAAATCCACCATGACTACGTCAAAGGTTAAGACGAAACTTTTCACTCTTTTGTGATAGCTTCACTCGTACGCTTCACATGATCGAATCGTTTTATCTATATTAATCAATAATGATAAAAATCTAACTCATATTCGTCATGAAAACACTTTTATTGTTAGCCATGACGACCTCACTCAAATTTCGGGACGAAATTTCTTTAACGGGTAGGCACTGTAGTGACCCGGAAAATTTCGACTAATTTTAAATCAAACTCTCGATACGATTTCATAATTCTGACACGATAAGCAAAGTCTGTAATGTTGAGTCTCAAAAAATTTTGAACTGTTTCCTATGTTCAATTGACCTTCGACCATTTCTGACGATTCACGAACAACTAATTGTAAGTAGATGCATACATATATATATATATATATATATATATATATATATATATATATATATATATATATATATATATATATATATATATATATATATATATATATATATATAATAATTTGAAATATTATTTGAAATATTATATGATTAAAATTGTTAGAATTAAATATGTAAAATAATATGCGATGTAATGGAAACTATATTTATAAATATATAGATATATATAATTATGTATATAAATATTACTTGTAAATATATAAGGTTATATTAAATTATTTGTTTAAAATTATATAATATATTTGTTTTAGTAATTAAACTTGATATTTTAAAACTGATCATAAATAGAAAGAGAGTATATTAAAAATAAATGATTTCGAGCTTAATTAGTAAACGTCAGTGACACTCGGTTGACGTTTCGCTAGTTTTAATATAGATATAATATATATTCATGAATGATTAAGATAAAAGTTAGACTGTAAATTTATTACGAAGATTTTTGATTTGTTAAAAATATTTTTACATTTTTAAGTTTAAATATTAGTACTCCGTACATATAAATTGGAACAGAAAATAAACAATTATCAAACCTTTTTGATCAGGTTTCAAACAGTTAATGAGTGAAATAATTAATTATATTTAATATAAAAGTTTGAGATTTTTAGGAACACTTTTATACGACAACTGTTTAGCAATGGACATGATATGGAAAACCGTCGGGACATATCAACAAAATTAGGAAATACTGTATATACTAGAAGCCCACGTTTTATAATTATATATTATTTATTACATTATTTTATTATATATAGTACATCTAAATGTCTAAAGTAAAGATATATATGCTTGTAGTCAGGAACTTGTAACCAAAGACACACCTCACTCCCTTTTCTACTCTTGGCCGCCACATGAACCATCTCCGGTCTCCTTCCACGGTCACTACTAACAACCGTGAACCACCCTACTCTTCCACCATGAATCACCACCGTAGCACATCACCAACCATCTTCTTCTCCACTCACCATCCACACAACCACCATCTTCATCATAACAACCGCCGGAGAGCACCATGTACAAACACAAACCATCGCTACTAGCCGCTGCTATAATCATTCTCTCTGCCGACGTTTATTTCTGTTATACCATGAACACCACAATAAACCCTCACCACCTCACCACGAATGCAACCATCTTTCTATCTTTCTCCTAGTCGACTTTCAAACTCACAAATGATTCAAATTAGTTGACCACAAAAACACCTTCAACCCATCACCCATGTTAATCAATCAAACCACAATCATCAACGAAAAAAATGCTCGACTTATTCCTGTTTTTCTTTCATTTATGATCAAATGTTGCTGTTTAAGTCGAAACTTCACCACCACCATCGAAACCCCACAGCCATCAAATGCACCACATCACCAAACACTTGCTAACTACTGCTACTATCAGACTATTTTTGTTTCAATTCTCAACTCAACGCTGCAACTATGCTTCTGTTTCAGTCATCAAACACAACCAAAACCCACTTGGGTGTTCTTGTCATTCGAATAGTATTTACAACTATCTTTTATTTTTATTGGTATTTTGGTCGACAATCTCATCATAGGAAACCCCACTTGTTTATAAAAAAAAAAGAAAAAAAGAAAAAGGATCAATCTATTACGAGATATCAGATAGGGTTAATTTTTTTTTTTTCATTATGGGCCGTAGGATACAAGCTAGACTGTTATCTTCTGCTGGGCCGAGGTAACTATGTTTTACTATTGGGCTGTCAAATCCCGTTTGGCTGAATTAAAACTGGACCGACTGCTATTATTTTCTTATTCCCAGCCGTTGCTCGAGAATTCTGTTCCCATGGTTTCTATCGAGCCACAAGCTGCAACCAAACATTTTTTTTATGACGTTACAGTAATAATAATCGAATGAAGAAGATAGACGAGTATGAGGATGAACGGGCTATAAGATGATGTTGAATATGATAATGGTACATGGTGATATGTGATGAGTCGTATGATGATATAGGATGATGATGATGTATGATGTTGAAGGTGATGTTAGATGATAAGCATATGATGATGATCATAATGATAGCCGTATCATGATGATGATGATATGACATGGTGATGATATTACAGAAAATCGGGATAAAGGAATTTAAAATCTTATTTAGTTCAAAAAGTTCAAATGGAGTAATGGTTAAAAGTGTTGTCGATGAGCAAGAGGTTGCGGGTTCGAGCCCGGGCAGAGGCTTTTAATTTTTTTAGCTTGTTTCACTAAGGTAGCACTTCTAGTATTTTTATTATTATTATTATTATTATTATTATTATTATTATTATTATTATTATTATTATTATTATTATTATTATTATTATTATTAGTAATTTTATCATGTTTATTATTATTATTATTATTATCATTATTAATGCAAGTAGTATTATTATTGAAACTAACATTTTTACCAAAATTATCACTTTTATTATTAAAACTATCATTATTATTATTATTAGAATTAACATTAATTTTATCATTTTATTTATCATTTTTATCATTATTTCTAATAATAATATTATTATTTTTATTATTATTAGTATTATTAATTAATAAATCAAATAAAGATTTTCTATATAAAAAAATATATTAATAACATAAAGCATAACTATATTATCATTTTTGTAATAAATATTAATTACTTATTTAATGTATATAAAATAAATAAGTTAATTTAGTTATTAATGAAACGTACAAGTTACTAAAGTAACAATTAATAATAATACCTAAATTTGTTTGATTTCCATTATACGTGTTAATATATATACTTGATATAGGTTCGTGAATCCGAGGCCAACCTTCAATTGTTCAGTTCCGTCGTATGCATATTTTTACTACAAAATATCGTATAGTGAGTTCATATGATTCCCTTTTACTCTTTACATTTTTGGGACTGAGAATACATGCGCTACTTTTACAACTGCTTTATTAAATGCTTTTGAAATACATTTTGAACTGTGAATATATGAAATGCTTTTATAAATGTTTGACGAGATAGACACAAGAAAAACATTCCTCGAATGAATTAAGTGGACGTGATAATTGCCACCATTGAATTATATGGACGTGATAATTGCCACAATTGATATGAATATTTTTCCCCTGATTATTATTGCTTGGTAACCTAAGAATTAGGGAACATCACTAATTTTGAAAGTTAATGCACGCCTAATTGACGCAAATCCTAAAGGTAGCTACCGGGTTTAACACCCTCCACCCAGAATGTTCACTAGGAAGGGCTAGTGGGCGTGGTGTTTAGTACTTTGAAGTTTATATGATTATTATATAGACGAGATGTTCTGTTTTGAGGATGTTATTATGCGCATTATATGTTAAGGTCGGTTACCAAGCCAAGCTATGAAAGCAATGAAAAGTGAATGTTATGTATCGAGAGAATGATTTTATACACAGGTTATGTGTATGTTATTTTTGTGCACAAGATACGTGTACGTTTACTAAGATTTATGAAAGATGATTTTGTACACGAGAAAAGTGTACTGTATTTAAAATATATCGCATGTACATTACATGTGGGTATAGGATTCGGGCTCATTTGTACCATGCAGGATTTAAATCTTGTGGTCTATCAAAATGATGAATTTTATTGTTTTATGATAAACCTAATGAACTCACCAACCTTTTAATTGACACTTGAAAGCATGTTTATTCTCAGGTATGAAATAAATCTTCCGCTGCGCATTTGCTCATTTTAAAGACATTATTTGCAGTCGATCATCGCAATGGGACCAGATGTTGGTGACTTCGTCCAGTTGGATTAGGACGGGGTATGACAAGATGTACAGAAATAAATCGATATATATTATCTTGTATCAATCCATGACCCATTGTATACACCTCTCAGGCTAGATCACAACTCAAAGTATATATATTTTTGGAATCAGCCTCAACCCTGCATAGTTAACTCAAACATTACTGCATATAGAGTGTCTATGGTTGTTCCAAATAATATATATACATGGGTCGATATGATATGTCAAAATATTTTCATACGTGTCTATGGTATCCCAAGATTACATAATATATTAGAATATATGTATAATACAATATAAGTTAGCTAGGATATGATTAATATAGATTTGTTACCAATTTTCACGTAGCTACAACAAGCAAAATTATCAAATCTTGTTTTACCTATAACTTCTTCGTTTTAAATCCGTTTTGAGTGATTCAAGTTGCTATGGTTTCATTTTGAACTTAAGTTTATGAATATAAACAGAAAAAGTATAAGTTTATAGTCGAAAATACAGGTTACAAGTCATTTTTTAAAGATAGTCATTTCAGTCGAAAGAACGACGTCTAGATGACCATTTTGGAAAACATACTTCCACTTTGAGTTTAACCATAATTTTTGGATATAGTTTCATGTTCATAAGAAAAATCATTTTCCCAGAAGAATAGCTTTTAAATCAAAGTTTATCATAGTTTTTAATTAATTAACCCAAAACAGTCCGCGGTGTTACTACGACGACGTATATCCGGTTTTACGGTGTTTTTTGTGTTTTCAGGTTTTAAATCATTAAGTTAGCATATCATATAGATATAGAACATGTGTTTAGTTGATTTTAAAAGTCAAGTTAAAAGGATTAACTTTTGTTTGTGAATAAGTTTAGAATTAACTAAACTATGTTCTAGTGATTACAAGTTTAAACCTTCGAATAAGGTAGTTTTATATATATGAATCGAATGATGTTATGAACATAATTACTACCTTAGGTTTTATGGATAAACCTACTGGAAATGAGAAAAATAGATCTAGCTTCAAAGGATTCTTGGATGGCTTAAAAGTTCTTGAAGTAGAATCATGACATGAAAACAAGTTCAAGTAAGATTTCCACTCAAAATAAGATTGTTATAGTTATAGAAATTAAATCAAAGTTTGAATATGAGTATTACCTTGTATTAAAAAGATATCTTACTGTAAATAAGAAAGATTTCTTGCGGTTGGATGATCACTCAAAGTGGATTTGCAAGATTGGAAGTAAGCTAGCAAACTTGGAAGTGTTGTTGGTGTGTTCTTGAGTAGTTGTTTTATAACTTGGTTTATGTATGGATTTATGAACTAGATTGAGCTAGATTTTGATGAAGATGATGAAGAACACTTAGAACACCAAGAAAGAACTTGAGAGAGAGTAGTTTGATGGTTAGGTGACTCACAAGGGCTGCTAAGAGTTGATCATTGAAGTGTATATACCAATACTAAATACATTTAGAAGCTAGGTATTGTATAAGTACAAATACGGGTGCATACGAGTAGAATTGTTGATGAAAATGAATGAGGATGTAATTGTAAGCATTTATGTTAAGTAGAAGTACTTTGATAAGTGTCTTGAAGTCTTTCAAAAGTGTATGAATACATATTAAAATACTACATGTATATATATTTTAACTGAGTCGTTAAGTCATCGTTAGTCGTTACATGTAAGTGTTGTTTTGAAACCTTTAAGTTAACGATCTTGTTAAATGTTGTTAACACATTGTTTATTATATCTAATGAGATGTTAAATTATTACATTATCATGATATTATGATGTATTAATATATCTTAATATGATATATATATATATATATATATATATATATATATATATATATATATATATATATATATACATTTAAATGCCGTTACAACGATAATCGTTACATATATGTCTCGTTTCGAAATCTTTAAGTTAGTAGTCTTGTTTTTACATATGTAGTTCATTGTTAATACACTTAATGATATATTTACTTATCATTTATCATGTTTATCATAGTGTATCAATATCTTAATATGATTCATATGTAAATATGATTCATATGTAATTAGTAAGACATTGTTATAACGATAATCGTTATATATATCGTTTCGAGTTTCTTAATTCAATAAACTCATTTTTATGTGTATCACTCATTGTTAATATACCTAGTGAGATACTTACTTATCATACTATCATGTTAACTATATATATATATATATATATATATATATATATATATATATATATATATATATATATATATATATATATATATATATATATATATATATATATATATATATATATATATATATATATATGTTATCATATAGTTTTTACAAGTTTTAACGTTCGTGAATCGCCGGTCAACTTGGGTGGTCAAATGTCTATATGAAACCTATTTCAATTAATCAATTCTTAACAAGTTTGATTGCTTAAAATGTTGGAAACACTTAATCATGTAAATATCATTTTCATTTAATATATATAAACATGGAAAAGTTCGGGTCACTACAGTACCTACCCGTTAAATAAATTTCGTCCCGAAATTTTAAGCAGTTGGAGGTGTTGACGTATCTTCTGGAAATAAGTGTGGGTATTTCTTCTTTATTTGATCTTCTCGTTCCCAGGTGAACTCGGGTCCTCTATGAGCATTCCATCGAACCTTAACAATTGGTATCTTGTTTTGCTTAAGTCTTTTAACCTCACGATCCATTATTTTGACAGGTTCTTCGATGAATTGAAGTTTTTCGTTGATTTGGATTTCGTCTTCTGGAATAGTGAGATCTTTTTTAGCAAAACATTTCTTCAAATTTGAGACGTGGAAAGTGTTATGTACAGCCGCGAGTTGTTGAGGTAACTTAAGTCGGTAAGCTACTGGTCCGACACGATCAATAATCTTGAATGGTCTAATATACCTTGAATTTAATTTCCCCCGTTTACCAAATCGAACAACGCCTTTCCAAGGTGAAACCTTAAGCATGACCATCTCCCCAATTTCAATTTCTATATCTTTTCTCTTAATGTCCGCATAGCTCTTTTGTCGACTTTGAGCGGTTTTCAACCGTTGTTGAATTTGGATGATCTTCTCGGTAGTTTCTTGTATTATCTCCGAACCCATAATCTGTCTATCCCCCACTTCACTCCAACAAATCGAAGACCTGCACTTTCTACCATAAAGTGCTTCAAACGGCGCCATCTCAATGCTTGAATGGTAGCTGTTGTTGTAGGAAAATTCTGCTAACGGAAGGTGTCGATCCCAACTGTTTCCGAAATCAATAACACATGCTCGTAGCATGTCTTCAAGCGTTTGTATCGTCCTTTAGCTCTTCCCATCAGTTTGTGGATGATAGTCAGTACTCATGTCTAGATGAGTTCCTAATGCTTGCTGTAATGTCTCCCAAAATCTTGAAATAAATATGTCATCCCTATCAGAGATAATAGAGATTGGTATTCCATGTCTGGAGACGACTTCCTTCAAATACAGTCGTGCTAACTTCTTCATCTTGTCATCGTCTCTTATTGGCAGGAAGTGTGCTGATTTGGTGAGACGATCAACTATTACCCAAATAGTATCAAAACGACTTGCAGTCCTTGGCAATTTAGTGATGAAATCCATGGTAATGTTTTCCCATTTCCATTTTGGGATTTTGGATTGTTGAAGTAGACCTGATGGTTTCTGATGCTCCGCTTTGACCTTAGAACACGTCAAACATTCTCCTACGTATTTAGCAACATCGGCTTTCATACCCGGCCACCAAAAATGTTTCTTGAGATCCTTGTACATCTTCCCAGTTCCAGGATCTATTGAGTATCTGGTTTTACGAGCTTCTCTAAGTACCATTTCTCTCATATCTCCAAATTTTGGTACCCAAATTCTTTCAGCCCTATATCGGGTTCCGTCTTCCCAAATATTAAGATGCTTCTTCGATCCTTTTGGGTATTTCATCCTTTAAATTTCCCTCTTTTAAAACTCCTTGTTGCGCCTCCTTTATTTGAGTAGTAATGTTAGTGTGAATCATTATATTCATAGCTTTTACTCGAATAGGTTCTCTGTCATTTCTGCTCAAGGCGTCGGCTACCACATTTGCCTTCCCCGGGTGGTAACGAATCTCGAAGTCATAATCATTCAAAAATTCAATCCACCTGCGCTGCCTCATGTTCAGTTGTTTCTGATTAAATATGTGTTGAAGACTTTTGTGGTCGGTATATATAATACTTTTAACCCCATATAAGTAGTGCCTCCAAGTCTTTAATGCAAAAACAACCGCGCTTAATTCCAAATCATGCGTCGTGTAATTCTGCTCGTGAATCTTCAATTGTCTAGACGCATAAGTAATTACTTTCGTTCGTTGCATTAATACACAACCGGAACCTTGCTTTGAGGCGTCACAATATATCACAAAATCATCATTCCCTTCAGGTAATGACAATATAGGTGTCGTAGTTAACTTTTTCTTCAACAACTTAAACGCTTTCTCTTGTTCATCTTTCCATTCAAATTTCTTCCCTTTATGCGTTAATGCAGTCAAGGGTTTTGCTATTTTGGAAAAATCTTGGATGAATCTTCTGTAGTAACCAGCTAGTCCTAAAAATTGGCGTATATATTTTGGAGTTTTTGGGGTTTCCCACTTTTCAACGGTTTCAATCTTTGCTGGATCCACCTGAATACCTTCTTTGTTCAATATATGACCGAGGAATTGAACTTTTTTCAACCAAAATGCACACTTTGAAAACTTAGCGTACAGTTTTTCTTTCCTTAACAACTCTAGCACTTTTCTCAAATGTTCTTCTTGCTCTTGGTCATTCTTTGAGTAAATAAGTATCTCATCGATGAAAACAATGACAAACTAGTCAAGGTATGGTCCACACACTCAGTTTATGAGGTCCATGAACACAGCTGGTGCATTAGTTAACCCAAACGGCATAACTATAAACTTGTAATGACCGTAACACGTCCTAAAAGCATTCTTTGGAATATCATCCTCCTTCACCCGTATTTGATGATACCCAGAACGTAAATCAATCTTCGAATAAACCGACAAGCCTTGTAGTTGATCAAATAAGTCGTCAATTCTCGGTAGTGGGTAGTGGTTCTTGATGGTAAGTTTGTTCAACTCTCGGTAGTCGATACACAACCTAAATGTACCATCCTTCTTCTTGACAAACAAAACAGGAGATCTCCATGGTGATGTACTTGGTCGAATGAAACCATGCTCTAAAAGTTCCTGTAACTGACTTTGTAATTCTTTCATTTCGCTGGGTGCGAGTCTGTATGGAGCACGAGCTATTGGTGCAGCTCCTGGTACAAGGTCTATTTGAAATTCAACGGATCGATGTGGGGGTAATCCCGGTAATTCTTTCGGAAATACATCGGGAAATTCTTTTGCGATGGGAACATCACTGATGTTCTTTTCTTCAGGTTTAACTTCCTCGATGTGTGCTAGAATGACGTAAAAAACTTTTCTTATTAGTTTTTGCACCTTCAAACTACTAATAAGATTTAATTTCGCGTTGTTCTTTTCTCCGTTCACCATTAAAGGTTTTCCTTTTTCACGCATAATGCGAATCGCATTTTTGTAACAAACGACCTCTGCTCTCACCTTTTTCAACCAGTCCATGCCAATTATTACATAAAAACTCCCTAACTCGACTGGTATTAAATCAATCTTAAATGTTTCATCCCCCAGTTTAATTTCTCTATCCCGACATATATTATCTGCTGAAATTAATTTACCATTTGCTAATTTGAGTAAAAATTTATTATCCAAAGGCGTCAATGGGCAATTTAATTTAGCACAAAAATGTCTACTCATATAGCTTCTATCCGCACCCGAATCAAATAAAACATTAGCAGATTTATCGTCAATAAGAAACGTACCCGTAACAAGCTCTGGGTCTTCCTGTGCTTCTGCCGCATTAATATTGAAAACTCTTCCGTGGCCCTGCCCATTAGTATTCCCCTGATTCGGGCAATTTCTAAAAATGTGGCCTGGTTTTCCACATTTATAACAAACAGCATTGGTATTACTTGCTCCGACACTATTCGTTCCGGCATTACTTGTTCCGACACTATTTGTTCCTTTAGTTCTGTAAAACCTTGGTCCGTAAAACTCACACTTTGTCGCGCTATGACCATTTCTTTTACACATATTGCAAAATGTCGTGCAAAACCCCGGGTGATTTTCTTCACACCTATGACATGGCTGATTTTGGTTTTTGTTGCCGTTGTTGTTATTGAGGTTGTTGTTGGGATTGTTATTGTTGTTGAAACGGTTGTTGTAGTTATTGTTGTTGTTGGGATGTTTGTTTTAGTTATTGTTAGGATTACGGTTATTGTTGCGATTGTTGTTGCGGTTGTTGGGATAGTTGTTGCGATTGTGGTTGTAATTGTTATTGTTGTTGTACTGGTGATTCTTGTCACTGTTTTCCTCCCACTTCCTCTTGAGTTGTTTCGTGTTGGCTTCTTCGGCCGCCTGCTCTTTAATTCTTCCCTCAATCTGATTTATGAGTTTATGAGCCATTTGACTTGCCTTTTGTATGGAAGCGGGCTCGTGTGAACTCACATCTTCTTGAATCCTTACTGGTAACCCTTTTATAAACGCATCGATCTTCTCTTCTTCATCTTCGAACGTTCCCGGACACAATAGGCACAACTCTGTGAATCATCGTTCATATGTGGTAATGTCGAACCCTTGTGTTCGTAACTCTCTAAGCTCTACCTTGAGCTTATTGACTTCGTTTCTAGGACGGTACTGCTCGTTCATCAATTGCTTGAATGCCGACTACGGTAGTGCGTAAGCAGCATTTTGTCCTACCTGTTCAAGATAGATGTTCCACCATGTTAACGCAGTACCTGTGAAGGTATGCGTAGCATAGTCAACTCTATCCTCTTCAGTACACTTACTTATGGCAAACACCGATTCAACCTTCTCGGTCCACCGTTTCAATCCAATTGGTCCTTCCGTTCCATAAATTCCAAAGGTTTGCAGGAAGTGAATTCTTTGTAGGAGCATCCTACACGATTTCTTGTGAAATTAGTTCCACTGCTAGATCCAGAGTTATTGTTATTTTGCATCGCAGCCTGTACTGCGGCTATGTTTGCTGCAAGGAAAACACAGAAGTCTTCCTCGCTCGTGTTCAAATTCTGAAGAGTTGTCGGTGCCATTTCCTTCAAAAATAGCCCAAAAGAATTAAGTTAATCATATAGAATTTAAAGAGTAGTCAATAGTTTTTCGTAGCATAGTATGAACTCATTTATAAAAGCTTTTTCTTCATATTAGCGTTTTATAGTTTTAATTCGGGTAGTACCTACCCATTAAGTTCATACTTAGTAGCTAATATACAATTCAACTACTACAATTCTATATGAAAAAACTGATTATAATAATATTTCACGTTCAAATTTTATACAATATTTTACAATCTTACAATAGCGTTATTATACATATAGGATGAAATATAGGACATAATAACTTTGCTACTCGGCAGCTATAAAGTTAATTCTAGTTAATACGTAAGTCGTTCAGCAAAATAAATAAGGACACGTAATTCATAAGTCCATAAACAAGTCATGCATTCTGGTTTTACTAAGACGACTTCCCATCCTTGGTCTTGTGGAAAGTAACCGTTTTGACCATTGGCTAGGCAGCATATTGTAATGTCGTCAAAAGGACAAGGGTTTCTTAATGTCCAACAGCCCCGTAAGAAGCGAACATCACTAACCCGTAAGCAAATACTTCTTTATGTTGCATGTTAGAAGCTCTTTCTAGCTCACGAAATCCTATGTTGGGATATGTTGAGTCAAAATAGGTTCTTAACCCGTAGCGTAAAATTGCATTTGGGTTCCCCACATTTAACGCTTTAAAGAAAACACGGCGTAACTTACGGTCTCCCCAATGTGACATACCCCACCTATCAAAGGAAAGCCTTTTATAAACTAAGGCATTTTTAGAAAGTCTTTCAAATATTTGACAAGTTAATTTCGCCATAACTAATTGTGCTGATGAATTCTGATCGACTCTAGACAAGATTTCATCAATTATATCCTCTGGTAGGTCTTCTAAAATATTCGGTTGTCTACCCTTAACGTCCATTTTGTGTTTTTATGCTATAAAATAGACAAGGATTAGATTCGTAAAAGATAATTAACAAACAATACAAGAAATTTTTACATAGAACATAAAAGTACCAGCACACTGCAATACATATAATACACAACATGATTACAACCCTCTAATCTAAATCACTGGTTTCTTCTTCTTCGGACTTGGTTCATTTTCCTAATTTTCTAGGGATATATGGTGTTCCTCTAATACGAGCCATCGTTTTCCACAATGGTTTAGAAAAACCTGGTGGTTTAGAGGTTCCCGGGTTATTGTTACATTTTAGGAAATATGGATGTTGCTGATACATATAAAGTTCATCGAGGTTGGAATCAGGTTTCTCTATTTTTATACCTTTTCCCTTTTTATTTTCTTTTGCTTTATTAAATTGGGTTGAGGTAATTTCTATAACATCATCGGAATCCTCATCGGGATCCGATTCATCGAAAAATTGGTAATCTTCCCAATATTTTGCTTCCTCGGCGGAAACACCATTGACCATTATTGACTTTGGTCCGTTGGTTGAGGATTTTCTTTTATTTAATTGATTTACTGTAGGTATCAATATTTCTTCCTCCGGAACCTCTTCTTCTTCTTCCGGTTCTTCCTCTTCCGGTTCCTCCTCTTCCGGTTCCTCTACTTTCGGTTCCTCCTCTTCCGGTTCCTCCTCTTCCGGTTCTTCTTCGGGAATTTCTGAATCTTCCCAAAATATATTCGACTCTTCATTATTATTAGGTGAGTCGATGGGATTTGTACTAGTGGTAGACATCTATCACACAATATCAAACACATTAAGAGGTTAATATATCACATAATATTTACATGTCAATAATATATGGTTTCTAACAAAAGTGTTAAGCAATCGTTTTTAAAGAAAATACGATCGAAGTCCAGACTCACTAATGTATCCTAATGAAAGGACCCGTTCATATACATTATAAACGATTCACATTAGTTGATTACATCGCGAGGTATTTTGACCTCTATATGATACATTTTACAAATATTGCATTCGTTTTTAAAAGACATACTTTCTTTACAACGAAAGTTGACGGCATGCACACCATTTCATAATACATCCAACTATAATTGACATAATAATAATCTTGATGAACTCAATGACTCGAATGCAACGTCTTTCAAAATATGCCATGAATGACTCCAAGTAATATCCTTAAAATGAGCTAATGCACAGCGGAAGATTTCTTTAATACCTGAGAATAAACATGCTTTAAAGTGTCAACCAAAAGGTTGGTGAGTTCATAGGTTTATCATAACAATCATTTCAATATATTAATAGACCACAAGATTTCCGTTTATAAATATATGTACACTCGCAAGTGTATAAGAGTATTCTATAAATTGTAGGCACCTGGTAACAAGCCTTAACGTTCATGTTTTACCCTCTGAAGTACACCAGATCAGGTGTGTTTAAAATAACCTCGAAGTACTAAAGCATCCCATAGTCAGGATGGGGTTTGTCAGGCCCAATAGATCTATCTTTAGAATTCGCGCCTACCGTACATAGACAAGTAGTTTGATGTTACCAAGCTAAGGGTATATTTCTGGTTTAAACCCACATAGAATTAGTTTTAGTACTTGTGCCTATTTCGTAAAACATTTATAAAATAGCGCATGTATTCTCAGCCCAAAAATATATATTGCAAAAGCAATTAAAAAGGGAGCAAATGAAACTCACCATACTGTATTTCGTAGTAAAAATACATATAACGTCATTTAACAAGTGCAAGGTTAGCCTCGGATTCACGAACCTATATTAATTATATATATTTATATGTTGGTCAATATTTGTCTAACAATTTTTGGTCAAGTCATAGTGTACCACAATCCTAATGCTCGAGACTAATATGCAAAAGTCAACAAAAGTCAACTTGACCCAAAATGACTTCTAAAATTTATACGTGTTTATTATATAACTTAACTATAGTCGTTTTATATATTTAAATATATTTATTAGATTTTATAATAATAAAAGTCATTTATTAATAAAAATTTATATTAACGTTTATATATGATAAAATATACTTTTATATATCTTAAGTAGTAAAATTTATAAAGTTCACTTAATATCTTAAAACTATAGTGGTAAGTATTATTAATGTAATTATATTACGCGTGGTGAAAAATATCTTTGTATCCCATATTTATTTGATAAAATAATATTGATCATAATAATAATAAGTAAAAGTTGTATTATTTTGTAATAATAATTATTATTATTCTATAACAATATTTATATTTACTAAAAATGTTATTATGATAAAATGATAATACTAACATAATAGGAATAATGATATTTTATAATAACAATGATATTTCTATTAAAATAATAACAACGATAGTAATAATAATCATTTTAACAATAATACTAAAATTCAGTTGACTATAACTTCAAATCCGTTCATCGAAACCATTCGATATCTAAATGAAAAGTTCTTAATTTTTTTCGCTAGCTTTCCAATGACATGCATATCATATACCCTATCTCAGTAGCATATGTATCTAAATCAGAATTCAACAAACCTATCTAAGGACAATATCGAATGTACAAGCATGCATAATCCTATATACTCAAGCACTAGTCAGGGATACACTATTGATATATAAAAGTTAAGTTATGAGTGCTCACGTATCAATATTGAGATTCAATATTGCAGGAAAGTACGTAGACGCAACGGAGATGATAAACACTAGATTGACCTCACGAGCATACCCATGAACCATACATATCACCTCCATAGCTATAACCCATAATTTCCTTAGCTTCGACTCATTCAAAAAACTATTTTGAAATCACTCGGACATCACTCCGTCGTAATATTTTATGTATACTAATAATATCTTGAAATAATACAGAGCAAATATATATATATATATATATATATATATATATATATATATATATATATATATATATATATATATATATATATATATATATATATATATATATATATATATATATATATATGTAAATTGATTAAGAGAGTTTAGAGAAATATATTTTTAAGTTTCTATGAAATAATGAAACCTATTGAATTCTATTTATAATAGATTTTTGAATTATTAAAGTAAATTATTAAAGTGTGAATTATTAAAGTGAATTATTAAAGTATGAATTATTAAAGTGAATTATTAAAGTATGAATTATTAAAGTGAATTATTAAAGTATGAATTATTAAAGTGAATTATTAAAGTATGAATTATTAAAGTGAATTATTAAAGTATGAATTATTAAAGTGAATTATTAAAGTATGAATTATTAAAGTGAATTATTAAAGTTAAAGTAAAGTAAAAGTAAAGTAAAGGTAAAGTTAAATTATAGTAAAAGTATAAAAACTATGTATGTATAATACGCGTAATATATAATATTAATTTAAATCGTTATATATATTTAATGAAATAAAATATAAATATCGTTATATTTATTATACTGGTTAAGTAATGAGTTGTCAAAAGTGATTCTAGATATTTATAAAAGTTATATACGTTTTAATAATAAAGTTCTTTTTAAACTAAAAACGTTTTTGTACGTTTGAAAATAGATTAATAGAATATTATGGAAACCAATTCTCCACTAGCTTTTGTCTAACTTTCGTAAATGACACTTTTTATTTTTATTTATAAATAGCTTTACAAATTATTCCGAATATCGTTAAGAGGAATAGATTTTTCAAATCATAGTGGACCTCTCAACAGAGACTTGTAATCATAATTCAATGTTTCTGATAATTCAATCATTTAATATATTTTTTTTTAATTTCGTCGATAATCATATTGAAACAAATACGTTCATATAAAGCATTATACTTTTAAATACTTTGTTGACATTTTCAATTTATAACATATACACATATACATACATATTCATATATGTTCATTTAATGGTTCGTGAATCATTGGAATTTGGTCGAGGTTTAAATGAATGTATAAACATAGTTTAAAATCCTTGAGATTTAACTTAACAAACATTGCTTATCGTGTCAGAATAATATAAAGATAAAGTTTAAATTTATTCGGTAATTTTCGGGTCGTCACAGTACCTACCCGTTAAAGAAATTTCGTCCCCGAAATTTGATAGAGGTCGTTATGACTAACAATGAGAATGTTATTATGACGATTATGAAGTTTTATCATGTCTAAGAAGTATGGATAAAATAATTCGATTACTCAAAGCGCATGAGGGAAGTTATCGTAAATGAAGGAAATAAGATTATAGTGATTCGTCATATCTTTTGACGTCATCACAATTGATCTCCGAATTTAAAGAAAATCTTTGTAATCTATGTTGGATTTGATGCTTCGGTGATTAAGGAGATTATGATTCTCTTTGAATTAATACGATAATCCATCTTGATTTCTCCGTCGGGTATTTCACTATAAATCCACCTCCTTCGTTTCCTTACAACTCACACCTTCTATTCTTTCTCCCTCAACTCATATTTTAAAGTATTTGTCAATATGCTTCATCCAGTACTGATTCTCGATATACTCCTCACTTTCATATCTGTCGTTCTTCTTTTTCATCTGCCTCCGGAAGAATCTATTTACTTCTACTATACTCTCGGTTTTATAGTATTTTTAGTTCTTCCGTGTCTTTATATTGCTATATGCATCGATATATACGGTTTATAATTTTTGGGTGGTTGTTGGGTTTTATATCTTCCTTTATATTTCAAAGCCCCTGCTTTTGTCTTCTATAATCATTGACATCCACAGTTAATGCTCCCTTTTATTTGCTGCGATTTATACTCCAATTTCTATTTTGGAGTTTTGTCCTTTTGTTTCTTCTTCTTGCGATTAAGCAACGTTTGTAATGGTCCAGTATTCGCAGATATGAATTTCAGAATGAACATAGTTAATGTTCTCAGAAGGAAATGGTAATGGCACGATCTTGATTTGTTAATTTACCAGAATACCCTGAAAAGACCGAATCATCAAGAAAATATATTCTTGATATTTTTAGAGATTAAATAGAATACAAGAGTCGTGTAACATGGAACATGATGACGGCATGGTCTGTGAATCGTCATGTCCCATTAGAAACTCAGCATGACTTACTGTAATATAATCACGTTGATCAAGTGTCATTATATTATACTAACTCATGCTTCAGTTCCCAACACTACTTCAAAACATTCATAATTTAAACTCGAAAGTTTATAGAATATAGAAACTAATAGTTTCTTATATGATGTAACACTGATAGCGCAAAGAGATAAATGACTTCAGATAAGATTAGTTGTGAAAATATCTTCAGAAATATCGCGGATATTTATAATGAAAGATATGATAATATCTTAGAATTTCTAATATTGATGGATGATGATGAAGATTTGTCTGTAAAGGTTTAGAATAAAGAGTAAGGTATTCGTTAATGACTTTAGCGGGCACTGAATCATTTGGATTCTTTGAAGGCAGATTTGGTCTTTGTGATTTGTCCACAGCCTCCTTCATAGTCTGTTCAATCCGTTTTCCAGTTCCAAACCTTCTCTTTTTCTCAGCTTTACCACCTTACTATTCTTTGTCATCAAACTTTTTACTGTTAAGATCGTTTACAGTTTTTGATGCTTTGTCAGCATTTCAAGAACTACTTTGCAGTTCAAAATATTTTTCAGAACTTCACATTCAAAGTATGTAAGTCCAGGAGATAGACGTTTTACGTACACATATAACTGTTGGTGTAGACATGCTGCGAGATTTCAAAATACTGGTTACTGTTTTTCGATGATTCGTATGACAATTCTCGTTACAAGATGCGAATGAGTAAATGATGTGATTTCAATAAATATAATGATTTTTCGAAAAGTCAAAGATAATTGAAGTTGTTGGTAAGTTTATTGCTAAGGTGGCGAGATATGAAAGGTCCCCAGTAACGATGACGAAAGGGCAACGTATCTATCGAGGTTATAGTAAGACTAGTTCGACTGAAAAGTCGAAGTTGACTTGCTGGAGCTGTGACAAAACTGTCTACTTTGAAAAGGAATTGAAAAGTCATTTTAACTAATAAATGCCAAAGGGTCTGACACGGATACGCGTCGAACTATGACTTTGGCTTCGAGAGCTTTTTAGGTACATAAATGTGGGTAATATGTGGTTGGATCATCATCTCGATTGTTCATTGTTTGAAGTGTCTTCGAAAACTTCGGAGAGTTTGAACACAGTTTGTAATCGTTAATATACATATGATGTTCTAACACTGTTTTGAAGTCAAAGTATAGCTTTGAAAGATGTAGGAATCTAAGAGTGATGTCTTCTGTTAAATCATGACTTGGATTTTGATTTGTCAAAATCAGAATGCGTAATCAAATTTGGATGAGAATGGTTGTTTTGATTTCTATACAAGAATGTATATTGTTGTGAGATTTTGGGAGTATAGTTGATGATTTGCTTAATCAGATTCGAAAAATGTAATATATTAATTGTGAATTTATATATCTCTCGGGTATTACCTACCCGTTAAAAAAAAAATTTCACAATTAATATTTTGTACAACAGAATTTTATTACAGTCTTTATGAAAATATATATGTGCATATTTTCTTCAGATGTAACATAGATTTAATGAGTTAATATTAAATTAAACTCATTTGATTTACGGTTGAAACTAGAACTGAATAATCCCTAAAGACTTTAGAAATTACATAACTTTTACGGAGTATTTATTCAATAAAATTGAAATTATGAATTAATACTTCGTTATTTGTTGGTGTTTGTAACCCTTGCACCATATTCTCTAAAGCCACTACTCGAGCGCGAAGCTCGTTGACTTCTTCTATTACACCGGGGTGATTGTCGGTTCGGACGAGCGGATAAATAAAATCTAGAATTTGATGTAGTATATAATTGTGACGAGATACTCTGAAAATGAGAGAGAAAATGGTGTTTCGGACCGGTTCGTCGGTAAGTGCTTCAGGTTCATCGCCAAGAGGGCAATGTGGTGGATGGAAGGGATCACCTTCTTCTTGTCTCCAATTATTGAGGAGGCTACAAACCTATCCCCAATTCATCCAGAATAGATGATGGCTAATTGGTTGATCCATTCCGGTCACACTGCTTTCGGAGCTTGAGTGGGATTCCATATCGGAATTCGAGGGACTTGAACTAATGACGAATTCCATTTAGTTCGATTGAATAAAGAATTTTTCGATATGAAATGATTTTTCGGCTATCGGGTGGTATTCTAATTTCATAGAATATCTATATATATATAGCGCAAAAGATTTCGTAGATTACAGAGGAAATTACGGGATATGTCAGGCAAAGTTTACAGTAACAGATACGCTAAGATATGAATTTTGTCTATACACTATTCATGCAATCAATGCAGTAAGACATGTCTAGACTAAGAATGATAAGCAGGCAATTTCCGACAAAAATGATAAGCAAAACTTTTGACATGCAGACACGGTCGAAGTCCAGGCTCATTAATGCATCCTAACGACTATCAGTTAGACACACTAATACAGACCTGGTTCGCTAAGACCACCACTCTGATACCAACTGAAAGGACCCGTTCATATACATTATAAACGATTCACATTAGTTGATTACATCGCGAGGTATTTTGACCTCTATATGATACATTTTACAAATATTGCATTCGTTTTTAAAAGACATACTTTCTTTACAACGAAAGTTGACGGCATGCACACCATTTCATAATACATCCAACTTTAATTGACATAATAATAATCTTGATGAACTCAATGACTCGAATGCAACGTCTTTCAAAATATGCCATGAATGACTCCAAGTAATATCCTTAAAATGAGCTAATGCACAGCGGAAGATTTCTTTAATACCTGAGAATAAACATGCTTTAAAGTGTCAACCAAAAGGTTGGTGAGTTCATAGGTTTATCATAACAATCATTTCAATATATTAATAGACCACAAGATTTCCGTTTATAAATATATGTACACTCGCAAGTGTATAAGAGTATTCTATAAATTGTAGGCACCTGGTAACAAGCCTTAACGTTCATGTTTTACCCTCTGAAGTACACCAGATCAGGTGTGTTTAAAATAACTTCGAAGTACTAAAGCATCCCATAGTCAGGATGGGGTTTATCAGGCCCAATAGATCTATCTTTAGAATTCGCGCCTACCGTACATAGACAAGTAGTTTAATGTTACCAAACTAAGGGTATATTTCTGGTTTAAACCCACATAGAATTAGTTTTAGTACTTGTGCCTATTTCGTAAAACATTTATAAAATAGCGCATGTATTCTCAGCTCAAAAATATATATTGCAAAAGCAATTAAAAAGGGAGCAAATGAAACTCACCATACTGTATTTCGTAGTAAAAATACATATAACGTCATTTAACAAGTGCAAGGTTAGCCTCGGATTCACGAACCTATATTAATTATATATATTTATATGTTGGTCAATATTTGTCTAACAATTTTTGGTCAAGTCATAGTGTACCACAATCCTAATGCTCGAGACTAATATTTATAGTCGTTTTATATATTTAAATATATTTATTAGATTTTATAATAATAAAAGTCATTTATTAATAAAAATTTATATTAACGTTTATATATGATAAAATATACTTTTATATATCTTAAGTAGTAAAATTTATAAAGTTCACTTAATATCTTAAAACTATAGTGGTAAGTATTATTAATGTAATTATATTACGCGTGGTGAAAAATATCTTTGTATCCCATATTTATTTGATAAAATAATATTGATCATAATAATAATAAGTAAAAGTTGTATTATTTTGTAATAATAATTATTATTATTCTATAACAATATTTATATTTACTAAAAATGTTATTATGATAAAATGATAATACTAACATAATAGGAATAATGATATTTTATAATAACAATGATATTTCTATTAAAATAATAACGACGATAGTAATAATAATCATTTTAACAATAATACTAAAATTCAGTTGACTATAACTTCAAATCCGTTCATCGAAACCATTCGATATCTAAATGAAAAGTTCTTAATTTTTTTCGCTAGCTTTCCAATGACATGCATATCATATACCCTATCTCAGTAGCATATGTATCTAATTCAGAATTCAACAAACCTATCTAAGGACAATATCGAATGTACAAGCATGCATAATCCTATATACTCGAGCACTAGTCAGGGATACACTATTGATATATAAAAGTTAAGTTATGAGTGCTCACATATCAATATTGAGATTCAATATTGCAGGAAAGTACGTAGACGCAACGGAGATAATAAACACTAGATTGACCTCACGAGCATACCCATGAACCATACCCATCACCTCCATAGCTATAACCCATAATTTCCTTAGCTTCGACACATTCAAAAAACTATTTTGAAATCACTCGGACATCACTCCGTCGTAATATTTTATGTATACTAATAATATCTTGAAATAATACAGAGCAAATATATATATATATATATATATATATATATATATATATATATATATATATATGTATATGTATATATGTGTAAATCGATTGAGAGAGTTTAGAGAAATATATTTTTAAGTTTCTATGAAATAATGAAACCTATTGAATTCTATTTATAATAGATTTTTGAATTATTAAAGTGAATTATTAAAGTGTGAATTATTAAAGTGAATTATTAAAGTATGAATTATTAAAGTGAATTATTAAAGTATGAATTATTAAAGTGAATTATTAAAGTATGAATTATTAAAGTGAATTATTAAAGTATGAATTATTAAAGTGAATTATTAAAGTATGAATTATTAAAGTGAATTATTAAAGTTAAAGTAAAGTAAAAGTAAAGTAAAGGTAAAGTTAAAGTATAGTAAAGTATAAAAACTATGTATGTATAATACGCGTATAAATATATATAATATTAATTTAAATCGTTATATATATTTAATGAAATAAAATATAAATATCGTTATATTTATTATACTGGTTAAGTAATGAGTTGTCAAAAGTGATTCTAGATATTTATAAAAGTTATATACGTTTTAATAATAAAGTTCTTTTTAAACTGAAAACGTTTTTGTACGTTTGAAAATAGATTAATAGAATATTATGGAAACCAATTCTCCACTAGCTTTTGTCTAACTTTCGTAAATGACACTTTTTATTTTTATTTATAAATAGCTTTACAAATTATTCCGAATATCGTTAAGAGGAATAGATTTTTCAAATCATAGTGGACCTCTCAACAGAGACTTGTAATCATAATTCAATGTTTCTGATAATTCAATCATTTAATATATTTTTTTTTAATTTCGTCGATAATCATATTGAAACAAATACGTTCATATAAAGCATTATACTTTTAAATACTTTGTTGACATTTTCAATTTATAACATATACACGTATACATACATATTCATATATGTTCATTTAATGGTTCGTGAATCATTGGAATTTGGTCGAGGTTTAAATGAATGTATAAACATAGTTTAAAATCCTTGAGATTTAACTTAACAAACATTGCTTATCGTGTCAGAATAATATAAAGATAAAGTTTAAATTTAGTCAGAAATTTTCGGGTCGTCACACCTAACAAACTCGATAAGACAAACTAATGCAAATTTCTGGTTCTATAAGACTAACGCTCGGATACCAACTGAAATGTCCCATTCATATTGATTATATACGTTCCACATTAATTGATTTCGTTGCAAGGTTTTGACCTCTATATGAGACGTTTTTCAAAGACTGCATTCGTTTTTAAAACAAACCATAACCTTTATTTTATCAACAAGGTTAAAAAGACACCACCTAGATTATCCAGAAATGATAATCTAAAAATATCACACTTACACACTACCAATACATATTGGTTTACAATATTAATATGTTACAACAAAGTAAATCTCGAATGCAGTTTTAAACAATATTATACCAGCATGCTGACACCAAATCTTGTCCATATTTTAGCATGCAACAGTGAAAGCTCTTAATAATCACCTAAGAATAAACATGATTTAAACGTCAACAAAAATGTTGGTGAGTTATAGGTTTAACCTATATATTTATCAAATCGTAATAATAGACTACAAGATTTCATATTTCAATATACATCCCATACATAGAAATAAAAAATCATTCATATGGTGAACACCTGATAACCGACATTAACAATATGCATATAAGAATATCCCCTATCATTCCGGGAAATCCTTCGGACATGATAAAAACGAATTCGAAGTACTAAAGCATCCGGTACTTTGGATGGGGTTCGTTAGGCCCAATAGATCTATCTTTAGGATTCGCGTCAATTAGTAGATCAGTTTACTAATTCTTAGGCTACCAAGCAAAAAGGAGCATATTCGGCTTCGATCATTCACCCATATAATGTAGTTTCATTTACTTGTGTCTATTTCGTAAAACATATATAAAACTGCATGTATTCTCATCCCAAAATATTAGATTTTAAAAGTGGGACTATAACTCACTTTCACAGATTTTTACTTCGTCGGGAAGTAAGACTTGGCCATTGGTCGATTCACGAACCTATAACAAATATGTACATATATATCAAAGTATGTTCAAAATATATTTACAACATTTTTAATATGTTTTAATGTTTTAAGTCTATTAAGTCAGCTGTCCTCGTTAGTAACCTACAACTAGTTGTCCACAGTTAGATGTATAGAAATAAATCGATATATATTATCTTGAATCAATCCACGACCCACTGTATACATGTCTCAGGCTAGATCACAACTCCAAGTATATATATTTTTGGAATCAACCTCAACCCTGTATAGCTAACTCAAACATTACTGCATATAAAGTGTCTATGGTTGTTCCAAATAATATATATACATGGGTCGATATGATATGTCAAAACATTTGCATACGTGTCTATGGTATCCCAAGATTACATAATATATTAGAATATATGTATAATACAATATAAGTTAGCTAGGATATGATTAATATAGATTTGTTACCAATTTTCACATAGCTACAACAAGCAAAATTATCAAATCTTGTTTTACCCATAACTTCTTCGTTTTAAATCCGTTTTGAGTGATTCAAGTTGCTATGGTTTCATTTTGAATCTTAAGTTTATGTATCTAAACAGAAAAAGTATAAGTTTATTGTCAAAAATATAGGTTACAAGTCATTTTTGTAAAGGTAGTCATTTCAGTCGAAAGAACGACGTCTAGATGACCATTTTGGAAAACATACTTCCACTTTGAGTTTAACCATGATTTTTGGATATAGTTTCATGTTCATAAGAAAAATCATTTTTCAAGAAGAATAGCTTTTAAATCAAAGTTTATCATAGTTTTTAATTAACTAACCCAAAACAGCCTGCGGTGTTACTACGACGGCGTATATCCGGTTTTACGGTGTTTTTCGTGTTTTTATGTTTTAAATCATTAAGTTAGCATATCATATTAGATATAGAACATGTGTTTAGTTGATTTTAAAGGTCAAGTTAGAAGGATTAACTTTTGTTTACGAACAAGTTTAGAATTAACTAAACTATGTTCTAGTGATTACAAGTTTAAACCTTCGAATAAGGTAGTTTTATATATATGAATCGAATGATGTTATGAACATCATTACTACCTCAGGTTTTGTGGATAAACCTACTGGAAATGAGAAAATTAGATCTAGCTTCAAAGGATTCTTGAATGGCTTGAAAGTTCTTGAAGTAGAATCATGAAAAACAAGTTCAAGTAAGATTTCTACTCGAAATAAGATTGTTATAGTTATAGAAATTGAATCAAAGTTTGAATATGAGTATTACCTTGTATTAGAAAGATATCTTACTGTAAATAAGAAAGATTTCTTGAGGTTGGATGATCACTCAAAGTGGATTTGCAAGATTGAAAGTAAGCTAGCAAACTTGGAAGTGTTGTTGGTGTGTTCTTGAGTAGTTGTTTTATAACTTGGTTTATGTATAGATTTATGAACTAGATTGAGCTAGATTTTGATGAAGATGATGAATAACACTTAGAACACCAAGAGAGAACTTGAGAGAGAGTAGTTTGATGCATAAAAATTGGAATTGAAATGTGTTAAATGATCGTTAAGTCATCGTTAGTCATTACATGTAAGTGTTGTTTTGAAACCTTTAAGTTAACGATCTTGTTAAATGTTGTTAACACATTGTTTATTATATCTAATGAGATGTTAAATTATTACATTATCATGATATTATGATGTATTAATATATCTTAATATGATATATATATATATATATATATATATATATATATATATATATATATATATATATATATATATATATATACATTTAAATGTCGTTACAACGATAATCGTTACATATATGTCTCGTTTCGAAATCCTTAAGTTAGTAGTCTTGTTTTTACATATGTAGTTCATTGTTAATACACTTAATGATATATTTACTTATCATTTATCATGTTTATCATAGTGTATCAATATCATAATATGATTCATATGTAATTAGTAAGACGTTGTTATAACGATAATCGTTATATATATCGTTTCGAGTTTCTTAATTCAATAAACTCATTTTTATGTATATCACTCATTGTTAATATACCTAGTGAGATACTTACTTATCATACTATCATGTTAACTATATATATATATATGTTATCATATAGTTTTTACAAGTTTTAACGTTCGTGAATCGCCGGTCAACTTGGGTGGTCAAATGTCTATATGAAACCTATTTCAATTAATCAAGTCTTAACAAGTTTGATTGCTTAACATGTTGGAAACACTTAATCATGTAAATATCATTTTCATTTAATATATATAAACATGGAAAAGTTCGGGTCACTACATTTTGATCAAATAAAAGTGTTGTGGTTCATTTTGGGTTTAAATGGGTTAAGATTGGGTGAAACCCGTCACAATAAAAACTGCACGAAACGTGATTTTGTAACGGTCATATCTTGCAAACCACGGCTCCGTTTGAGGCGTCTGAACACTTTTCGGAAAGGTCTTTGAGAGTACTTTCTGAAGAACAAGTTTGTACCTACTGATTTGGAGGTTAGATGGGTCAGAATGTCTGTGGAAAAGCGGCTGTCCAGTTTGGGTAATTAGGGTAAAAATGGTTCAGTGTTATTGTTTTGGACTTTGAACATGGTGTATGTTTCTTTGATTCTAAGGTGTTGTTGGGCTCAATTTACCACATGTAGTGATGATGGTTTGGGTCTTTGGGGTTTAGTGCAATATGGTTGAATTGCACTTGTTGTGTGTGGGTTGAAATTACCACCCGTAGTGGTAATTTATTGATGTCCATTTAGATGTCTAAATGGGCGAGTGTTAGTGAGCAAGGTGGAAACCCTTGGTTAAGGGTGTTGGTATTATATTCTCTTTTATAGAATAAGTGTTTATGTTTTTGTGTGCCTATAACTATATAGGTGATTTCTTGCTTGGATGCGGTGGTGATGGTATTATATACATGGCGTGTGCTTGCGTTCCAAGGTGAGTGGAGTATTTATATGTGCATGTATATAAGTTGTTTGATTGCGGGTTTAGTGGCGAGTACTATCCTTTTGTGAAGGATTTTACTCTTCGTTGGCCACTTGGTGAATTGTGGTGAGTGATGTCTCTAAAAATTACTCGCTCTTCGTTGGCCACACTGCGTTTGGGGAAAGTGGTGAGTGCAATTACTTTGATGTCCACTCTTTGTTGGCTACTTGTGAGGATGTGGGAAGTATTACCAATTGAGACCACACTTTTCGTTGACCACATTTGGGTGTACATGGTGGCGCCATCCGGGAGGCGCCTTCATTGGCCGTATACATGGGTTCTTGGTGCTATTCATTTGATGATTACCACATTTGGGAATGGTTAAACATTTTGCGATCGTATGTTGTTATTGGTAGTGTAGCATGTTATATTCTTGTTTATGCAATTAACATGCTAGCTTGTACTCGGTTGTGTTTATTTGCGTTAGTGATGCTAGCTTTTATGCGGATTTGTGTTTGTATGTGGTTGCTTTACTAGCTAGTATGCGGAATTGTGTTGTTTTGTGCAAGGAAGCAGGTTATGTATGTACGCATATAAGTATTGCACTCACTAAGCTTTTTCTTACTCCCTCGTTGTTTACCTTTTTATATGTACAGGAAGATTTGCCTTGAAGCTATCTAGTTGCTAGACTAGATGCTTAGGAAGGATTGTGCTTGGCGAATAGGCTTGTAGTCTTCGAAATTGGGTGGGGGATTGGTAAAATCCTCGGGATCATGCTCTTGGTATCGTGTTGGGATTTTGAATCTTAACTCGTGATTTGTTGTAATTTGGGTCGTGTTAAAAACTTAGTGTTTTTATGGGTCATGTGGCCCTCGAGGTCGAAAACTCATAAAAACTTGTTGTATGTTTGTAAACTTTATTATGCGGGTTTTGGATACATCAAGACTTGTAGTATGTTGGAAATTGTAATTTGGATACTAAATTAAAAGTGCAGTTCCGCTCCTTATGCGTGTGACAAAAAAATCTCGTCGTTTTTCAGTAACGGGTTCGTGTCATTTCACGTACGAAGTTTATATCCTTGGTGACTACACTAGAATGGTCGAAGATCGACAATGTACTATGGGTCTAGTTAGATATTTCACTACGAAAGAGTCCTTAGTCGGAATCCAAGGCACGGTGAACTTACTACAACAGGTGTTCCTAGTCAAACTTAAGTTATATCCGATAGACTTCTCTTACCAAGGAGTGACACAGATAGTGTACTCTGAATTAGGGTTCGTGACATCCCAATAATAGAGCCGATAACTACGTTATATTAGCTGGAAAATCGATTGAGTTTAAAGCATAATCGGAAAGCATCTCAACAACATACACAAATCATAACATTATTACGGCATTATAACCAACTACATCATAGTATACACTAAAGATAACTACTCGCTAATCATGGTAACAATATCATAAATCATAATAATGGATGACATTATGTAAAGATAAAGGATAGAAGTACCGGTAGATTAAACGAATTCCGAATACAAAAGTGATAACTTCAAACTCCAAACCGCTCCTAATACAATCTTCGGCGTTCTTCTCCGGGTACTAGGTTTCCCGCACGAAGTCGAAGACCTTGAAAATATGACTAATTATTGTAGAAAGAGAGAGAAAGAAGTGAATTGACGTGTGTGTAAAAATGAATGCAAATGGCCCTTTAAATAGGCACAAAACAGGCTGGGGCCGGCTAAGGCCGGCTGGCGAGCTGTTTTCAAAGACCGGTGTCTAGGGCAAGAAGTTTTCATAGGCCGGTGCCAAGGCAGGCCGTTTTTGATGAGGCAAGCCGGCTGACAGGCCGTATGGCAGGTCATTTTCTACCCTAGTCTTGCTGTTTTGCTTGGATCGTTTTGTTCGTTCTGGGGATCGTAACTTGGTTTCTAGGGTCGTAACTTATCTTTCACCATTTTCGCACTAGAATCTTCGTTTTAGCTCCGATTCTCTTATTTCTTTTTGCACCGTATTCGTAATTACTTGATCTTCACTTTTAACAAATAAAGCGAGTATTTTGATGATAAAGCTTAGAACTTTATTGTTTTTGGGCCGCAATATCGGGGTGAAAATATGACTTTTTAGTTGATATCAAATATCCCACACTTAGACTTTGCTTGTGTTAGGACCCTGAAGTTGTACAGTGTTAATGTGAAATAAGCTTAATTGATGGTTCCTTAGAAGAGGGCTATATAAGGAACCTAAGTAGTCCTAATTAGATAGCCATTACATTGTAACTGAGTTCTAGAAGCTGTGGAATGTAAATCTGGTTAATTCTCTCTAATACCGAATCTCCTTCACACTTACCGAATCTCATTCTAAATTGTATTTTCTTCTAATATCAACATGATCTGATCTATCATTTGGTATCAGAGCTTCCAGGGAGTGATATTACATCACTAGATCGATCCAGAGATTGAAGATTACAGAATCTGAACACTCTCGGTATATTGAATCAGATTTGATATAATCGAATCTGATAATCTGACGTTCAGATTCCTGTGATAAGTTCAGCGAAGGTGTATTAGGTTGATTAGAAAGTGTTTTAATCTTCATTACAGCTTTTTAACATCAATTATGGAGAATCAAGTTGATTTTTAGAGTTCGTGGCTAAAACTCTCGGTATTCATCAATTACATCTTGATTCCGTAGTTAAGTAAAGATTTGAGGTTTCAGTTGTGATCGTGAGGTGTTTAATCACATTTCTGACGGTTTAATTTCATCAATTCTTCAGGTTTTGAAGATTTGATACACATTCGGTATCGTAACTGCCATACCGAATCTGCTTCAAAGCTATTAATTCTCATTCAGTGTTGCAGATTGTAGTGTGTTTGTGATTCTATCACATTCGGTTTGATCATACGTAGCTAATTGGTGTGATTTGAGAAAGGATTCGCTTGATTTCTAAGTTTTCGTACTTAGACTCGTATTGTCAACTGCTACAGTTGACATTCAGTATTCTATACATTCGGTGTCTTTGATATTTTATGTGATACTAACTTGTTTCCTTGTGCAGCAAGGTTATAGAATCTAATTCAAAGGAATTGAATTGTGTTTGAATTCAAATTCATACAGAATCTGACTACCGAGTCAAATACCGAATCAGGATCTCGGTATCACTTAATTCATTGGTTTTAAGTGTTCTCAGGCTACAAATCGTGTGGTTACAGAATCTATACCGAATCTGGGTGTGTTACTTGAATTTCTGATCAGTTTCTAATACAGAATCTAGTTTATCGAATCTTCTACAGTACAGAATCTGTACTGAATCTGCTACAGTACCGAATCAGTTACCGAATCTGACATTTGTGTTAGATTGTTGTGATTTTTCATCTTAGATTTGAGTAATACCGAATCTTTACCGAATCTACCTCATTTTCAAGATGTCTACTCAAGATACTTTGATCATTGGATCAGATTCCCATCCCACAGTGTTGTTTGATGGCAAGTACACTCAGTGTCTTCACCGTATCACTCGGTACATAGACTACAAGGGTGAGAAAGCAAAGTACATATGGGCTTCTCTGAGAGATGGTCCAGTTGTAGATTATCATCCGGATACTGGTATGCCAATTCCAGTCAATGAACTTTCTGGTGATAAACGTGAGAGAGCTCAGGGTGACATAGAGGCAAAGAACATTGTTATGCAAGCTATCCCGTATGAGTTGTTTGAAAATGTTGATAGCAACACAACAGCAAAAGATATATGAGATGAGATCAAACAACAGCAAGAAGGTTATGACATGTCAGATGTTACTAAACTGAATAAGGCTCTGGGATTTTATGAAGACTTCAAGCAGGAACCTGATGAACCACTCAAGGATACCTACCGTCATTTCAATGGTGTTCTCAATGAGTTGAAAAGGTGAAAGATCATAAAAATAAATGCTTAAGTCAACATGAAATTTCTCAAAAAGCTCAATGTTGATTGGCTTCCTTATGGAACCATTGTTCGATCAACCAAAGAGATTGACAAGTTGACTATTCATGAGCTTGTTGGAGTTCTTATGCATCACCAACCTGAAGTGTCTAAACTTTAAGAAGGAAGGAAAGAGTCATCTCCAAGTGATCCTCTTGCTCTAATTGCCAAAAAGAAGTGTAAATCATTTACAACTTCTAAAAGCTTGTCCAAGAAAGTGCTTATTGAAGATTCAACTGATTCTGAAGAATTGAATCTGTCTGATGTTGATGATTCTCACCTAAAATTAGTCAAGATGGTAGCCATGTTCACAAAAGCCTTGAACAAATACAAATTCAAAGGCAAATCAAGCAATCAACGCAAGAATTCATCATCTTCCTCGTACTACAAGAAAGCTGATCAATCAAAACAACAACAACGTGCTGATGATTCCAAGAAGGATGATTCAATCTGTTTCAATTGTGGCAAAGCTGGTCATTACTCTCGTGAGTGCAAGATTCATAAGAAGAAGGATGCAGCTTACTACAAGAAGAAAATGTTGATGGCTAAGATTGTAGAAACTGGGGGAGAGCTGAAACCGGTTGATGATACTTGGTTTAACTGGACTAATGATTCAGATTCAGAGGTTGAACATGCAAATGTTTGCAAGGTGACTAAGCTCATCAAAGCTACAGAAGCAATGGAGAATTCTGACTCAGCATCTGATGATGATGAGGTACAATCATCTGAAATTCTACCTGATTTTATCAAAGTGCAAAATGACATGATGAAGAATTTGGTCTCAATGTCAAAAGAAGTCAAAGGTTTAAAATCTGAAAACAAGGTTTTAAAAGATAAAATCCAACCTTTTGAGACCAAACCATCTTCATCTAATTTACAATCAGAATTGCAAAGATTGACTATCCAACTCAGCTCCACGGAAACTGAGTTGGAAGATCTTAAAAAATTAGTTCATCCGATTAAGGTCGAAAGGACAGATTATCGTCTAAAATCGGAACGACTTGCAGAAAAAGTTCAATTTCTAGAAACAGATCTTTCTGATTTGAAAACTCAACATGAACCCACACTTTCAAAGCTAAACAAGAAAATTATTCAATTGGAAAACACCATCATTGAAAAGAACTCTGAAATCTCTTCGTTGTCAAAAGAGTCTTTTCAAATGAAAGCACAACTTGCTCGATATGAGGAAAAACTCTATCGAACATATCAATCCAAAGCTATCATGAATATGGAACTTTCAAAATAAACGATTTTCATGAATAGACCAAAAACAATTCATGGTGACAAGTGGGGGTTGGGTTATGAAGATCCTAAGATCTTAGAAAATGCTTTCAAAAAGATTCCAGGATTATATCATTCTGATTACTTTCAAGCTGGTTTACCATATCATTTTGTGCATGCTTCTGATGCTGATTTTGATGATATTATTGTTAATCGCAAATCTAGGAAATACCATCAAATTAGCTTAATGTATGAGAAAATCAATGCTAAAATGGGTAAATCAAATCCTGATTTCTTGAAGCAACTTGTTGAAACTGAAAAGAATATGCAACGTGAAAATTATGTGCCTAAGCGTAGACTGGTTTATATCCCAATACTCATGCTAGAGAAATATATTTTAATGCTTGAGAATGAAGTGTTTAACAAACCTAGTTCTAGCATTATTTCCATAGATGAGGTGCTTGATGAACCAACTTTTGATGTGAAACCAATTCTACCAGCTTTGCCTGCATGTTCTGATAATGTTTTCAGTGAAGACCTAGCACATGAACTAACTGTCTTCTTTGAGATAGAATCGCTAGGTCAACCTGATTTAGATGTAAAGGTAGAACCTCAAGATGAACCAAATGTTGAAAACATGATCGACTTTGACACAACAATTAATGAATTTTATGAAAACATACCTGTTGTACGAAACTTGAAATGTATATTATGTATAGTTGAAAAGGAAAATGTTGATTTGCAACTTAAGTGTCAATCATTAGAACAAATGCTTGCTTTGTTTGATAAATTGCCTCCACTTCCTAAGAAAAAATGTACTTATGATTTTACGGAAAGTGAAGTGCTTGTTTCTGCAGAGGAATATTGTCTTGAAATTAAGAGCTTAAAATAAAAAATAATTCAACTGAAACAGGCTAACACACTTACGCAATCATCTATTGTTGAAACCAATGTGTCTGAATGTGTTGATGGGATTTATAAGAAGGGGAAGGGAACAAAAACATCTACGGATGCAAAACCCATTACTATTCTTAAAAACCCATTATGTTCTCAATTTGGTAAATGTGTTTCAAAAGTTGCACCTTCAACACAATTTGTTGTCAAGAAAGTTCATTCTCAAAATGGTTTTGTGTTAACTGAAAAGATTCCTATGATTCAAATGTCAAATCAATCAAAGGAAAGTCTTTTACCAAAATCAGTCAAGTCAACACAACACAAGAGTCCAAAACCTGATTTGAGTGAGTACGATGCAAAGGAACGTAAAATCAAATTGGAAATTTTGCAAAATCAATCATCTCATGTGTCAACTGAAAATTTTGGACGTCTAACTAACAGAGGTGTTTTTCGTGTCACAGGTTATAATCCAAATTTAACTTACAAGTCTGTATTGGTTCCTAAGTCCACGACTAAGAAAGTAGCAACTAAACCAAAGAAATCTGCTAGTCGACCTAGGAAATCATCTCATGTTTTTCGATTTTCATCTATAAAAACAAAACATCGACTTGGAATAAGTTGTGTGTTAAGACTTCATGTAATGTGGTTTTAAATGATGCTTTATTGTCTAAATTGCATGATGCTTTACGTGATTATCTCATTGTTGATCCAAAGTTTATTGTTGGTACTAACCGTAAAGGACCCAAGAAACTTTGGGTACCTAAACTCTAGGACATTAAAGTTTACAGGGTTTCGACGTCTGTGTTTGGTATATCGATTCCGGCTGCTCTCGACATATGACGGGCAATAAATCCTTGCTTGTCAATTTCGTTGACAAATTCCTAGGAACGGTTACTTTTGGAAATAGTGAGATTACAGCAATAACGGGTTATGGAGATTTTGTGAAAAATGGCATAACAATCAAACGGGTCTCATATGTTGAGGGTTTGGGGTGTAATTTATTTAGTGTCAGCCAATTTTGTGACAGAGATCTCAAGGTTTTTTTTAACGTCGTCAATGCTCGGTGCAATCCACCGATGGAAACGATCTCCTTGTTGGTAAACGTTGTGCTTCACTTTATACTATTGACCTCAATGATGTACCATCACATGGAACCTGAAGGTTTTTCGTATGCCCGAGAGCCATATCAAATTAACGTGGCTAATATGTTTTGATCCAAGTCGGGTCATACCCAATAACAAGCTTACCGACACCTTATACGTATTTGATCTTAACGATTGGATCATTAAACAAATACGCGACACTTATTTGGATAATTTATATATAATTGTTTATGGGTTTAAATAATTATATTGTGTTATATTTTATAAAAGGTTTTATAAAATATATAAGTAACAAAATAATACATAAGTTTATAAACTTTTATAAACTTACAAGTATTATTATTAAACATTATAAGTGTGCAGATTTTGGGACTCCAAGGAGACACCCCATGCTTATTTTGGTTACTTTAAAGTTGACACAACTCCTAAGGAACATGCCTAACTAGTTTACCAAGGCTTGACTCAAGTGATACATAAAAATACACAAAAAATAGCAAGTGAAATTCAGCTCCTTTTGCTGAATTCTGCCTGATTTTTCTGCTGTCCAAGAGGGAGTTCTTGAGCTTATTTGGAAGCTTATTTTCAAGTGTCAAAAATCATAACCATTGTACAAGGTGTTGGTGTCAAGTTTGGGGTATAATCTCTTGAGGTTTCATCACTTTGAGGCTTGCATTCATCATCATCTTCATCATCATCTTGCAACTTTGAAAACAACCCTCAACTAGCTTGAGGAGGTAAAATCTCTAAATCCACTCTTAGTTTGTAAGTATGTTTCACAACTTGATCCTATTTGGGATTTAACTTTAAATGGTTAAAGATTTACAAGTTTTAAAATGGTAATTCATACGCTTCCACAAATCTTATTTCTTGAATGATTATAAGTATTATGAAACTTGTTAAATCCCAACAATGGTATCTAGAGCCAAAGTTGTTGAAATATGCTTCGAGATGGTTATTAAACCTACTATAATTTTGCATTCTATGAACATGCATGAAGTAGAATGTAAAATTTTCGGTATTGAGTGGTTTGTCATTTTGGCCAAAATCACTTGGGATTCTGCATTCTGTGTTGCCGATCACTTGTGATTCTGTATTGCCAATCACTTGTGATTCTGTGTTACAAATCACTTGTGATTCTGTGTTGCCGATCACTTGTGATTCTGTATTGCCAATCACTTGTGATTCTGTGTTGCAGATCACTTGTGATTCTGTGTTTCCAATCACTTGTGATTCTGTATTGCCTATCACTTATGTTGATGTTGTTCACAATCTAAGCCTTGACCTTGTGTTTGGTTGCATGTTTGGTTGATTTAATATTTATTCATTTGGTATGTAATAATATTATTTTGGTTATGTAATTTATTTTATATTTGGTATGTAAAATAGATTAGGTTGTAATTTCACTTTTTTAGACAAAATGTATTAGGATATATTTTGTAAAAAAGATGAAGATGATGAAGACTTGAAGAACACAAGAAGAAGCATTTGGATGCAAGATTAAGTGGGAGATTTAAAATCTCCTACTTATTGTTATAACCCCTTATCCGGTGGCATTTGTTTTCGGCTAAACAAATGTCTACCAAAATGGCTTGATTGTGGACATATTTGTTTTGCATGCATGGTTGTTTATTGTATGATTGTGGATTGTATGTTTGTATGCTACAAGTTAATCGCACAAGTTAACAACAAGCAAAATGGCAATTTAATTGGTTAAATTATACATTAATTAACGACATGCAAAACGACAATTTAATTGGTTAAATTAAAAATGGCTAAAAGGACATTAATAAACGGTTATTAAGAACATGATTAGGATCATATATATAAAATGGTTTATAGAAATGAAAATGGATTTCAAATGAACCATACACTAAATGCATGTTGGTGTATGGCATAAAAGTTTTCTCAAACTAGAATTAATGAAAACTTAAAATCCCTTATTAACAAGGCAAACAAGTTAAACGCCATCCTTTTGTGCAACACTTAAAAATATTAGGGAACTCACAATGGGATAAAGGTCACCTAACCGTTATGAGCAAACTAATATGATTAAGGTGAATTTTGCATGCTTGTGGGATAAAGGTCACCTAACCATTTGTATGTTAAGTTTACACGTTTACACAAGTAGGACGACTTGATTTGGAAATCATGAACTTAGGGTCACCGAAGCATGAGGAACAAATAGGTGTTGATGGGATAAATATGCCATGCAAAAGGATTGCATGATCCCATAACTTAGAAGTTGCAAAAGGATTGCAATTGTCATATAATGACTACCTAGCTAAATCAAATGACGGGATAAAGCTCACCTAACCGAAATTTGCTTTACCGTTGGATTCTAAAATTTAATAAATATCAATTGGATTTAAAGGGTATTGATCGTTAAATTAAAATTGATACTTAAACAACTTTGTTAAATTTTGTAGATGGCCGCCAATAACAACAACATTCCGAACGCACCAATAAACTTTAACAACCTATCATTGAGGTCAATCCTCGAAAAGGAAAAACTCAACCATACGAACTTCATGGATTGGTTCCACAATCTAAGAATTGTCCTCAAACTAGAGGACAGGGCGTATGTGTTGGAAGACCCCATTCCCGATCAACCGGACGAGGATGATACGGAAGGCATGGCTTATTGGGAGAAATATTGCACCGATTCGTTGCAAGTTTCTTGCCTCATGCTTGGGACTATGATACCCGAACTCCAAAAGGATTTTGAGCATCATAGTGCATATGACATGATCATACAGTTGAAGGAGATGTTCCTTCAACAAGCTCGTGTCGAGTGCTTCGAAACGGTTCGAGCGCTTCATGCATGTCAGATGGACGACTCCCAATCCGTTTCATCTTATGTCCTTAAGATGAAAAGCCTTATTGATCGAGCGAACCGTCTAAATTGCAACGTGTCTAATGAATTAGCCACGGACCTCATTCTCAACTCATTGTCAAAAAGGTTTGGCACATTGGTAATGAATTACAAGATGAATGGTTGGGATAAAAGCATTGGTGAATTACATGCCATGCTTAAGACGGCAGAAGCAAGCATGGGTAAAAGGGCTTCACCCGTGTTTACGATCAATGAAGGCGGGTCCAAAAACAATAACACTTCTAAGCCAAAGGCGGCTAAGAGGAAGGGACCCGCCTACCAAGGCAAAGGCAAGGGAAAAGGGAAGATGGTTACCCTAACCAACAACAACAAGAAGCAAAAGGTTGCTGGTAAAGCTAACCCCAAGGAAGATCCGTGCTTTGCTTGCGGTGAGATGGGTCACTGGAAACGCAACTGCCCGGTCTACCTTAAGGAGTTGAAGGAAAAGAGGGATGCAGGGCAAACCTCAGGTAATGTATATATGGTATACATTGAGCTTAGTATTACTTCTTCTAATACATGGGTATTAGACACAGGATGTGGAACTCATATTTGCAATTCTTTGCAGGGGTTCAAAAGAAGTGATCAAGAAGTGGGAACGACAAGTCTCTTCATGGGAAATGGAGCAAGGGTGCAAGTGAAAGCTCAAGGAGACTTTGTTTTAAAGCTACCAAGTGGTTTGGAGCTTATTTTGAAAAATGTTTTGTATGCACCCAATTTATCTCGAAACATTATTTCTGTATCCCGTTTGAAACAATATGGTTTTAATCTTAATTTCATTAATGATGATATCCATGTTTCTTTCCATGATGTGTTCTATTTCAAGGCTTCACCTGTGAATGGTATTTATGAATTGGTTCATGATGACACATCATACAATAGCTCAATATACCATGCAAACACCAAGAAACTCAAAAGGGATTTGAGTGATTCCTACTTATGGCATTGTCGCCTTGGTCACATAAACAAGAATCGAATGCATACACTTCAAAAGAATGGCCTTTTGAAATCAAATGAACTAGACTCGTTTGATGTATGTGAATCTTGTTTACAAGGCAAGATGACTAAAGCACCTTTCAAAGGGACCTATGAAAGGGCTAAGGACTTATTGGGATTACTACACTCTGATGTATGTGGACCCTTTAAGCCTATAACTAGGAATGGTGAAAGATACTTCGTTACTTTCATTGATGACTTTAGTCGTTTCGGATATGTCTACTTATTAAGACACAAGGACGAAACTTTTGAAGCATTCAAGGAATATCAAAACGAAGTACAAAATCAACTCAGTAAGACAATCAAGGTACTTCATACCGATAGAGGAGGTGAATACCTAAGCGATGCTTTCCAAGATCATCTTAAAATTTGTGGAATTATCTCGCAACTCACTCCTCCTGGAACACCCCAACTTAATGGAGTTTCCGAAAGGAGGAACCGAACCCTAATGGATATGGTTCGATCTATGATGGCTAGAAGCTCGTTACCTCTATCATTTTGGGGTTATTGTCTATGCTCCGCGGCTCGTATTTTAAATATGGCCCCAACCAAGAAAGTGGAACGAACACCTCATGAGATGTGGTTTGGAAAACCTCCATCTCTATCATACTTAAAGGTATGGGGATGTGAAGCTTATCCTAAGCGTTACGTCCCTAATAAGTTGAATGCTCGATCCACGAAGTGTATCTTCATAGGGTATCCCAAGGATGATATGGGATACTATTTATACGTATTTGATCTTAACGATTGGATCATTAAACAAATACGCGACACTTAGATTTTAGAAAATCGGGTTTCTAAAATATTATCACTTGAGATAAATTATTTGGATAATTTATATATAATTGTTTATGGGTTTAAATAATTATATTGTGTTATATTTTATAAAAGGTTTTATAAAATATATAAGTAACAAAATAATACATAAGTTTATAACAAGTTTATAAACTTTTATAAACTTACAAGTATTATTATTAAACATTATAAGTGTGCAGATTTTGGGACTCCAAGGAGACACCCCATGCTTATTTTGGTTACTTTAAAGTTGACACAACTCCTAAGGAACATGCCTAACTAGTTTACCAAGGCTTGACTCAAGTGATACATAAAAATACACAAAAAATAGCAAGTGAAATTCAGCTCCTTTTGCTGAATTCTGGCTGATTTTTCTGCTGTCCAAGAGGGAGTTCTTGAGCTTATTTGGAAGCTTATTTTCAAATGTCAAAAATCCTAACCATTGTACAAGGTGTTGGTTTCAAGTTTGGGGTATAATCTCTTGAGGTTTCATCACTTTGAGGCTTGCATTCATCATCATCTTCATCATCATCTTGCAACTTTGAAAACAACCCTCAACTTGCTTGAGGAGGTATAATCTCTAAACCCACTCTTAGTTTGTAAGTATGTTTCACAACTTGATCCTATTTGGGATTTAACTTTAAATGGTTAAAGATTTACAAGTTTTAAAATGGTAATTTATACGCTTCCGCAAATCTTATTTCTTGAATGATTATAAGTATTATGAAACTTGTTAAATCCCAACAGAACCATGTGTTTGGTCACTCGTTCAACAAAGGAAAATTCATGGTTATGGCATCCCCGGATGTCTCACCTGAATTACAGGGGTATTAATCGACTTGTCTCTAAAGACTTAGTTGATGGTATTCCAAGCTTTCAATATGATAAGCATCATCTGTGTCCATCATGTGAATGGGTAAGCTGAAATGGACTAATCATCCACTTAAGCAACACCCCAGTACTTCATCGTCCTTGCAATTATTGCATATGGACTTATGTGGACCCATGAGGATTTCTAGTCTTGGTGGTCGGAAACATGTGCTTGTCATTGTTGATGATTATACCCGATTTACATGGATTTTCCTTCTACGAACAAAGTCAGAAACCCCCGCCATTATCATTGAGTTCATTAAAAAGACTCAACTCTCTTTTAACAAACATGTTAAGAGTATTCGAACTGATAATGCGCCGGAATTTAAGAATGACCTGCTTGATAGTTATTTGAAAGATCAAGACATTGAACATCAGTTCTCTGCTGCACGAACCCCTCAACAGAATGGCGTAGTCAAACAACGTAATTGTACGTTGTGCGAAGCAGCTCGAACGATGCTTGCTTACTCCAAACTACCTCCGAAAATGTGGGGGGAAGCCATTTTTACTGCATGTTATATGCAAAATCGATGCATCATTAATAAACGTTTTGATAAAACTCCTTTTGAGTTACTATATGGTAGATGCCCGAATGTCAAATATTTCCGTGTCTTTGGTTGTATATGCTATGTACTTAACGATTTTGACAGCCTCGGAAAGTTTGATCCTCATGGCGATCAGGCCATATTTCTTAGTTATTCTTCGAACAAAGTTGCCTATCGTGTTTATCACAAACGAACAAAGACGATCAAGGAAAGCATTAATGTAAAGTTCGATGAATTATCGAGAATGGCTTTTGAATAACTCAGTTCAAAACCCGATCCTAACCTGGCTATTACTTCTTCCGCACAAAACTCAATTTTCTTGAAGAAGGGTGTTCCTACGGTAACAACAGAGGAACAGGATATCTTGTTTGATAGTCTTTATGCTCCTCAATGGAATTCGAATGTTCAAGTCGTACCGGTTACACCATCACAGTCAACTACTGTGGAGACTCAATCAAGTCTTTTTGATGAAGATACAACACCAACTGATTCACTCGTTGCTTCTTCATCCTCCCTCCCATCTCCAGATACAGATAATCTTGAACCAATTCAAGATTCATCAGTTGATACAACTCCAGTTGTTTCTCTAGATACTCAATTGAATCCATTAGATGGTGTTACATCATATCAAGCGGATCAAGGCTCAATGTCAACAATGATTGATGTTCCAACGAATACCACTGATGTACAACCTCTTCCACATAACAATCGATGGACTAAAAGTCATCCAATTGATCTTATCAATGGTGATGCATCTGCTCCAGTCTCAACTCAAAGGGCGACTCGGAATTTGTATCTATACACTGCCTTTCTTAGTAAGATTGAACCAACAACGGTTGCTCAAGCTTTACTAGATCCAAACTGGGTAGTAGCAATGCAAGAAGAGATCAGTCAATTTGATCGTTTGAAAGTATGGCGATTAGTTCCAAGACCAACGGGTCAACGACCAATAGGCTTAAGTGGATTTTTAAGAATAAGAAGGATTCTGATGGAATTGTGATTCGAAACAAGGCACGTCTTATGGCCAAGGGATATCGACAACAAGAGGGTATTGATTATGACGAAACGTTTGCTCCGGTTGCTAGGATTGAGGCTATACATCTTTTCCTCGCATTTGCTTCTCATATGAAGTTCACGGTGTTTCAAATGGATGTCAAAACTGATTTTATGAACGGTCATCATCAAGAGGAAGTTTACGTTGATCAACCAGAAGGCTTTGTCGATCCCATTCATCGAAACCACGTCTACTACTTGGAGAAAGCTTTATATGGTCTGAAGCAAGCACCGCGTGCATGGTACGAGACCTTAACAAAGTATTTTTTGGATAATGGCTTCTCTCGTGGAACGATTGATACAACGCTATTCATCCGTAAAAACCACGGTCACATTCTCTTGGTTCAAATTTACGTTGATGATATTATTTTTGGTTCCACATCCCCGGCCTTATGCAAAGAATTTGGTGACCTTATGGCCAACAAATTCGAAATGAGCATGCTCGACCAGTTAAATTTCTTCTTGGGGTTACAAGTAAAACAATTACCAAATGGGATTTTTATTAGTCAAACAAAGTATATCAATGATATGCTAAAACATTTTAAAATGACTGATTTAAAACCAATGAAAACCCCAATGTGGACTTTACTGGATACTTATGCTAATGGGGAACCCTTTGACGTTACGCTTTATCGAAGCATGGTTGGTTCTTTAATGTATCTGACTGCAAGTCGACCAGACATTACACTTGCTGTTACTGTCTGTGCCCGCTTTCAGTCCAACCCTAAGAAATCTCACTACAAAGCGGTTGTTAGGATTTTTCAGTATCTTAAAGTTACACCTAACCTTAAGATCTGGTATCCTCATGGATCCGATTTCAATCTCACTGCTTATACTGATGCGGATCATGGCGGTTACCATGTTGATAGAAAAAGCACATCTGAATCAATTCAGATGTTGGGGAATAGGCTAGTTGATTGGTCATCCAAAAAGCAGAAATGTGTGTCTTTATCAACAGCTGAGTCTGAGTACATTGCTGCAGCTCACTGTTGTTCACAAGTTTTGTGGATGCAAACTCAACTTTTGGACTATGGCTTTAAGATTTCTAAGACCCCAATTTACTGTGATTCACAAAGTGCTATTGCAATTACGAGCAACCCGGTCCAGCATTCTAAGACTAAACACATTGATATTCGTTATCATTTCATTAAGGACCATGTAGAAAAAGGGGATGTAGAGTTATACTTTGTGCCTACCAAAGTGCAATTAGCTGACATGTTCACTAAGCCCTTAGATGAACTTAGGCTAAAGTTCTTGATCAAAGAAATTGGCATGGTAGAGTATAGTGCTTGACATTCCTTAGATATGTTGGGACTTATACTTAGGATCTTATGTTTAGGGGGAGTAGATACATTCTAGGAGGAGCAACTACTTCTTATGCTTTAGATAACATCTTTCAAGGGGGATCCTTAGTTTTAGAATTCTGTTAACTTCCTGGGATTAAATTTCAATGGTTACGAAAGGGGGAGGTAACTCATTGATATCATATTTCAAGGGGATTAACTCATTTTCTTGGGATTATATCAAAATAGTGATTTACTTTCTTGTATATCACATTTTGAGGGGGAGAAATAGGGTGAAAATGAAAAGAAAATTGTTTTTCAATAGTGAATTTTATAAATTCCTTGTTTTTATCTGAAATAATTCACTAAGGATTGTATACATCTCAGTATGCAACCCGTTTTAACAATTGGTATCACTGAAGATTTGTACTTTGTACATAATTCAAAAATTTTCTAAGTACAAACTTGTTTTGATTAAATTCTTAAAAATTGGAAAAGATAAAATCCAAAAAGATTTGAATTTTAATGAATAAATGCTAATTTTAGCATTATACCGAATCTGACAACCAACAGTACAGATTCAGTAAGTTCAAAATCTTTAACAATTGTCTCAGAAATGTTTTTCATCGAAAATGTGATAATCTTGAATGATTTTTGATAAAAATTTGTCAAAGTTTGAAGTGCAATGTGTCTAAAAATGAAACTGGACTGCATTCGGTAATTAAGGCCCATTCGGTAAAGCCCATGTCTTCAAAACATTCGATATCTATAAATAGCAGAGTCAAAGTCAAACTTTCTTTTACTTTTACCTAATTGCATACCGAATCTGATCTAAACTACCGAGTCTGCCTAATCTACCGAATCCGTCTCTCTGTATCTTCAAATCTTTGGTATATTCTTGTTTTAATTGAATTTAAGTATCACAGGTTGTAGATCTGAGATAATTGAACATTTATAAACTAGAAAATCAAGCAAATAACATGATTGTGACACTTAATTTTGAAAAATGTTGCTCATGCCGAATCTGAGTCGTATTTCTTAATTCTTTGATTAAACTCATCTAATTTGGTTGATTAACATGAAATCTTGTCAAATCCATGTTTAATTAGTTGATCTATTAATTGACCGAGTCTGATTACATGTTTAATTGAGTATTTGATAGATTCTGTACATACCGAGTGTGTTCTTGCTACAGTACCAAGTCTGTTCAAGTCATTAACATGTTTTTCTGATTTTTTTGAGTTGTTAATTGATTGTGATTATGTGTTTGCATGATATAAGACTGAATATGCATGTTTGGGTGATAATATGTGATTTTTGAAGATACCGAATCTGTTCTTGGCATTATACCGAGTCTGCTATTTGGTACTTTCAAAATTTAAGTTTTTCAACTTGATAAATCTTGCATGCTTTATTTAAGTCTTTGGTATGAAAACTCAAGCTTATTTGGTTACAGAATCTCAAGTTTTCATGACTACCAAATCTGCTTGATTTGTGCTTAAAATTGACTAAGTGTTGTTCTGATTCTTTGTGTTATATAATTGACTTTGCATGATGACTTTATACAGTGATGAATATCATATGAATGTCATGTTTGTCAATTACTTGTTCATATTTGGAATAAATAATGTTTTTTAACTTAGAAAAACCATAAAAATTATAAAATTTGAAAAATACAAAGGATTTCAAAGGCAAATAAGAATAGAGATATGTGCTTGATGTTGAATATCTTGTGGTCTTCTATTTCTTATTCATACAGCTAAATGGTGAAAAATCACTCCATCAACTCTGAAACCAACATTCCTTGCAATTACTGGACTGCAATACTAGAGAGGCATACACTATGGCCTGCTCTAAGTTCAACTGTTAGTGTACCTGTGACAGATCTGGAGCTACTCAATAGAACCATTAGGTTTGTGGAAGCTACAAAACCTACTGCTGCAAATCCAGAGGGTACACAAGCTAGATTTGAGTTTGAGCTAAGAGGAGTTCAAGGGAGGAGGAGTATCACTAAGGCTGATTTTAGGAGGATCTTTAGGCTTCCTCTTATACAGAATGCTCCTGCTTTCCCTGCTACTCAGCAAATTATGTCATCAATCTTTGATCTTGGTTATATTGGAGCAAACAATGTTCCGCTGGCTAAGTTTCAGAAGAAATACTTGCACTCAAGGTGGTATGTGATCTTCTTAATCATCAACAAATGCTTGCTGATGACTAGGAGTGGATCCGACAGCCTAACTGTTCCAATGCTGAGATTGTTCTACTCTTTCACAAGAGTAGAGACTCCTGATTATGCAGAACTATTATGGGATTTGGTTCAGGCACAAGTTGATAAGCCAAGGGTTTCATACATTCCTTGTGAAAGGTTTTTCTGTATCTTTGTCTATGATGCTATCACTACTTGCAGAAATGCAATTATATTTGTTCCAGGTACACATGGATTACAGATGAAAAGATTTGGGGAGCTGAAGATGAATACCCCAATGGTATCTGACAATCAATTCACTGCGCCGATTCCAAATTGGCTTGTGGGTCTAGCTACACCCCAAGACGTTCGAATGCGTTTTTATTTTGAGGCTGTAGGAATTCCTCTTCCGAACCCGGCACAACAAGAACAAGTTGAACCCGCTGCGGTTCCAGCCCCAGAGGTTGTAGAGGAACCTGTAGTACAACCACCCGGGCCAGCTAATCCTCTACTTAGGGTGAACCTCAAACGTTCTAGGGTAGCATGAGGATCAGGGAGCCTAGTTCACCTAGGATTGAACCAACCCTTTCAACAACACCCGAAGTGAGCAGTGACACTGATTCTTCAGCAACTGACTCATCTCCTAAACATTCTCCTAAGAGAACTAAATTTATACCTGATGATATGATTCAGACTCCGCCAACCCAACGAGTAACTAGATCTAGGACTTCGACACCCATCGTTCGCCAAACAGTTACTCCAACCGTTGGTGATACGGATCAAGACCTAGAGCCAATTAGGTCACCCTCACCCATCTATGTATCACATCCAATAATAACAGTAAACCCTACGCTAAATGAAGCGCAAGCTTCGGTAGGCAAGAGAGATAAACGCAAGGATGGTAAAAAGACCACTAAGCCCATCCAATCTAAACAGGACTTAATAATAAATCTTACACAGAAAGATGCTTCGGCATCTAAGGAAGTAAAGTCTTCCTCTACAGTAAAGTCTGCATTGACTCAATCGATTGAGGAAACTCAATCATTGAAGTCCAGAACGACCGAAGGGGGGCTGAAAAGTCTTGAAAAGGCACCCTGCATATCGGCTGGAAATCCTCCTGTGCCTCAACGTACAACAGGGTCTCGAGGTCTGGCTTATCTTGATGAGGGAGATCTGCCGCATCCCATGGAAATAATTCAACATGACAATCCTTCGGGATATTTATCAGACTTCCAGCAGACTGATCCTTTGGTTCATGAAAGTGATCCATTGGTTCAAACCACTTCTCTTCTAGATTCTGAAACTCAGGGTCTGGAGGAAGAGTCGTTAACTGAAAGAGATGTACCACCTCATGGTATATCAATGATTTCAGGAGTCGAAGATAGCAATATCTCTGCAAGATCAAAACCGACGAGTAGTTCTACTACTTTTTCAGAGTCCCATGAGACTAAAGTCATGGAGGCAGATGCTCTGAAAGAAACTTTGCCGGCGACAACTCCAGTTGTTGCCCAACCTCCATCAGAAGGGGATATCACGTATCTAACTAGTAGTATGTACCGCTCATATATCCTTACCTGCCCTCACAGCAAATCAAACACTTCCACCGACATCGCCTCCAACAGATGCTGCTGCTGCTGTTCCTATTGTCACTTTACTACCATCACCCTCGCATTCACCAAATTTCTATGATGCTTTGGAGCAAGAATATCTGTTTTCTCAAGTTAATATTGATGTTCTTCAATGCACTTTGCTTCAAGCATTATTTCGCGCTAGAGTACGATATCCACTTACTTCCTGCTCTTATCCAATAAGTCCTCACCGTGATAATGAGCATGACGATTCTGATCCTCAGAATAGTCATGAGGGGGAGATAGGAGTAGATGGAGATTATCTAACGGTGAACATTTCATCAACTAAGGGTGGTGGTGTGAGGTCTTCATCAGCTTCTCAAGCTCAACAAGTTCAGACAGAATCAGTAATGGTTTCTACTAATGGTGAAATTGATGACAAGGAGCCTGAGCAAGTTATAATTCCAATTGTGGATACAGAGGCTGATAGTGGACTGGTAGATGAGGATTTGAACTTAAGTGATTTCTATCTTGAAGAAACAGATGATGATGGGTTTGTCATTCTAAGCAAATTATCTTCAGTATCTTCAATCCCAGAAAATGTAGAGATTGTAGATGAAGGGAATCCTGATCCAGTAACTGAAAGTGATGATGAAATGGATTCTTCTGATGCCGATGAAGACAATCTTTATGTTAATCTAAATGATGATGATATCTTTGATCATATTGAAGATGATAATGTTCCAACTGAAGATGCGACAAATCCTACTATTCATTCATCGAATTCTACACCTTCATCGAGTTCAAATCTAACAAATGCTAATGAAAGCTCAACTTCTGGTACATCTACATCAAGTGAAACAGAGAATTCCAGATTCAAATACAACCATGGTATATTCTTTAAGAATCGGAAACAAATATTGTTATTGGGAGTTAAACAAGATTTCATTACTTTACGAAACACATTCATCGAGGAGAATGCTTACAAGATCTTCCGCATTAACGAAACACCAAGGAGTAAAAGATTTACTTATATAGGTTCACGATTGCTTCCAACAAGTGAAAGAAACTGGTATGAGTTTATGTGGAGGAAACACATCAACAAAGATGAAGATGACTTGTGGCTTCAAAGAAAATATCGTATTACAGAAGTGTTGAATATTACTCGAGTCGGAGTAGAGATAAGCGGAAAAAAAGACGTCATCAGTCAGTTCCACATTATTAGAGAAGATGAGAAGGAATACAAGTTCACATGAGCAGATTTTCATAATCTAGATATGCTTGATATCATTCACATCTACAACTATCTTCGTATCATCACCATTCGACCTTTTGCTAAGGCTCAAGATTTGGAAGCTGTGAAAAGATACATGATGGAGACAATTGAACTGATGAGACGTGAAGATTTTCAAATTGGTCTCGAAGCTAATAGGAAAAAGATTCGAATAACCTGTCCGAATCAATACACAGAGGGACTAAAGGATATGAGAATGTTTCAAATGCAATTGGAACCTGAAGGGTTTTTATTTGTGAATTCTCAGAAAGAAAAAGTGTTCATCCGCACTAAGGAGTTGAACAAATACTCAGATGGTACACTCAAGGCTGCACTTAAGTATCTTAAAATTCGTCGAAGCAAGTTTGATGACATTGACATGAAAATGGGTCTTGGAGAGTTTATAAAGCATATCAGAGATCGTCTGAAGCTCTGGATCCATACAAGACAGTTTGAGATTCTTCATGGCCAGAGAAAGAGAAGGTATTTCAAAGAAATGGATGAATATCCATTACATGAGGGAGATCCAAGAAAAGCGTGGGGCGTCTGGAAACCTTCTAAGAAAATTTCTGAAAATCAAGTAGAAGTTTCAAAACCAGACGGCACACGATGGAAACTAACGTTTGGACCTCTCAAGATTACTCAATAGGATTATATTGTAAAGTTCACATTTAACACTAAGGGGGAGATTGTTAGGACCCCGAAGTTGTATAGTGTTAATGTGAAATAAGCTTAATTGATGGTTCCTAAGAAGAGGGCTATATAAGGAACCTATGTAGTCCTAATTAGATAACCATTGCATTGTAACCGAGTTCTAGAAGCTGTGAAATGTAAATCTTGTTAATTCTCTCTAATACCGAATCACCTTCACACTTACCGAATCTCATTCTAACTTGTCTTTTCTTCTAATCTCAACATGATCTGACCTATCAGCTTGTCCTCAAGAAAACTTCTCATTTTTAACTTCAAGAAATCTTTTTGGAATTTCCATTCTATTGGCCTAAGCAGTTTTTTTTTTATTATAACAGCGAAAAATAAGGTAAGTCATCTATGTTAGGGTTGAAACTATATCTGCAAACATGCGAGGAGGTTACATGACTTAGGCTAGCTTTCACGGGTCACTCAAATCACACAAGTGTTTATGGTTCCTATAGATCTAAGAAATGAATTCACTCATAGCCAGTCATGTTACACCCATCGTCATAGGCTTGATAAAGACTCAAATCCTTGCTACTAATGCGAAAATGGTAATAACCATATCTTCTAGGTCATTTGTCAATTTGGAAGGATGAAAAGGAATTTTGGAGTGGTGGTGAAGTTGTTTTAAAGGATGTGAAAGAAGTGAAATAGTCTTTTTAAAGACTTTTATTTTAAATTTCGGAAATGAAAGATATATAGGAGTGCTGATATTTTTGAGAAGCACTTTCAAACTTTTTCTCCTTTTGGAGCGATAGGCATTTTTCTCAGAACTTTGAAACTATATATATATATATATATATATATATATATATATATATATATATATATATATATATATATATATATATATATATATATATATATATATATATTGTTGGAGATTTTATCTTGAGAAACTTTCTGCCGGTAAACTTTTTGCAAGACCTTTGCCATGATACTTGAGAAGTTTATAACATCGGGTTTTCGGAAGGAACCTCATTTTTTGAATTTTTCGGGTGATAGTAAAAATGATGTAGATGATGTGGTAGAGGTGGAAGGTGTGAAGGGTTTCTTTGACAAATGTCTAGCTCTTCTGATTATACCTATATCACATGTCGTTACTCAAAAATGCAGATCTAGAGCAAGTTCTGATTCTGAGACAGACATCGGCACTCTCAACGAAAAATAGTGAAGCATTAAAGATGAATGCTTATATGGTCTTATTTGGGTGTCTCACCAGAATCAATTTAGGTCGATAATGCCTAGTCATGCAATGCTCTATTAGAGACTCGGTTCATCCCAACAAGATATCTACCTTACTTAAGCCTTAATTTTTATTTACAAACGCTTTTGGATTTCCAATGTACTTTTTCGAAAAGGCTTTCTTTTGTTAAAAAATTTTGAAATTTGGCTTAAGATTAGGAATCTTTGTAATGGGGTTATTTTTAATACAGCATAAAAAGATTACACCAACATCCCACACTTAGATGAACATTTTCCCAATGTTCCTAGTGTATCCCACACTTAGGAGTTTTAGTTAAAGATTTTTGGGAATATTTGTCTAGTGTTTATTTAGGTTGGAATCCCATACTTAGTGCTAAGATAGGATGTGGCATAATTTAAGTTTGAGCTAGTAACGAGTGGAAAGGAACGAGTACTTCCTAATGGATTGTCGTGGTTGCTTGTGAAGAAACTGGCTGGCTTGTGAAGCCAGGTTGTTTCAACAATCTTGGAAGTTACGGTCTTTATTGATCGGCTCATTTGTTATCCTTTATCGTCTTCTACTCTACTTTATTGCACGGGTTGCCTCCTGAGAAGCGCTTTTGTTTAGGGTCGTTGGCTCGACCATAATGATGCCTAAAAAGCAGACATTCCCCTCTGGTGGTTGTAATCGTAGCTTTCTTGAGAGAACGTGAGTCTTGGTGGATAGATTCTGAGAAAATGTTGGACCAAGAGTTGTAGAAGATTCGGTATTTCTCTTGAAGATCTTCTGAAGGAGAGATAATGGGCGATTTCAGCTCGGACAGATCTTGAAGTCCAAAGAGAACATGGTCTACGGCTCTGCCGATTGATCCATGAATGTCGATCATCGAGGCCATGCATGTGATGATTGTTTCTCTGACGGGGTGTTCATTTCGGAGGTCTTCAAATAATGTCAAAAATTGTATCTTCAGTATCTCAAAATCTTCTGAACGGTGGTCTCCACAGTAGGTGGATGTAGCTTTGCACAAATTTGTTAAGAGGCGAAGCTGAAAAGAAGAGAAAAGCAATCCTGACCCAAGCATTAATATCACCGTCTTGGAATATATCTCCCGGCATACAGTTTTAATGTGAAACTAGGGTCCGTGGATTCGTGAAAGATACGTGCTAACTGCTTTGTAACAAAGGTGGCAATGTTGACTCGGTCTGATTCCATATGTGAGAACGAATTGTTGCGTCTTCCTTCTTCTACTACTACGTCTCGTAATTCTTTAATAATCAGATCAGCGTGGTGATCAATTATTACTTAAATCACTAATCTGTCTGGTGTGCTTTTGAAATTATCTCTTTCCAAGAGAA